>NC_088224.1:33776681-34117038 GCF_036934945.1 Oncorhynchus masou masou | reverse complement strand
CATTGGAAGTTCCTGTATGTGTTGGGTTAAATGGACATTGTATTGGATGTAAAAGTCAAATATAGGTTATTTTTTGGATCTTAGACTAAAAGAGCCTGTCACTGGAGAAACTTATTCAAGAACAATATAATGTAATATATTACAAAAATAAAGGGAATATGGAGAAAAAAAATGTATCTTCAACACAGAAACGCTCCCAAAAACAATTTTCAGAAACTCGTTACTAAAGTCGGAGTCATCCAAGATTCTCCTAATAATATTTGTAAAGAGTTTTAGAAATCCGAAGAGGTTGGCCCACAGAGATAGGTGTGATAGGCCTACGGAAACTGAGGGTTTGGATGTGGAACTGGAGATACGTGGGAGTGGAGTTGCTGGGCAGGGGATAGAATGACAGTCAAAGGTGAAAGTAAGAAATACACTGCAATTTATGTTTTCTTTTTTTTTTGCATTTATGTTTTCTGTTGTTATCTGTTGTTTTCCTTAGTTTTTCATTTTTTTCTCTTTTGTTCATTGTGTTGGTTGTTGATGCGTTGGGGAATCGTGGCTTGATCGGGTTGGGGAATAGAGGGAGAGTTGGGGGTTTTTCGGGAGGGGGAGGGACTGTGGGTGGGGTGCTCGGATGGTTGAGGGGCGGCTCTCGGGAAACTGTGCGGGGATCTCGGACGGTTCATGGCCTGGCAGTTGGGAGGTTAGGCTAGTGGCCAATGGGTCGCTGGTTCGGGTCCCCGTTTTGACTTGTGGGCGATCTGTCGACGTGACCTTGGGCGAGGCGCTTGACCCTTGTTGCTCCTGTGGGTCGTTCTGGACGGGAGACAGATGACTGAATGCAATGTAAATGTTGAGGGGCTTCACTAAAGGAAGATTGTACATTTTAATGTATTTATATATATATATATATAAATATATATATACAGTACCAGTCAAAAGTTTTCGAACACCATTTCTACATTGTAGAAAAATAGTGAAAACATCAAAACTATGAGATAAAACACATGTAATCATGCAGTAACCAAAAATGTGTTAAACAAATATATATATATATATAATATATTTTAGATTCTTCAAAGTAGCCACCCTTTGCCTTAATGGTAGCTTGCCACACTCTTAGCATTCTCTCAAGCAGCTTCATGGGGTAGTCACCTGGAATGCATTTCAATTAACAGATGTGCCTTGTTAAAAGTTAATTTGTGGAATTTCTTTCCTTCTTAATGCGTTTGAAACAATTAGGTAGGGGTGGTATACAGAAGATAGCCCTATTTGGTAAAATACCAAGTCCATATTATGGCAAGAACAGCTCAAATAAGCAAAGAGAAACGACAGTCCACCATTACTTTAAGACATGAATGTCAGTCAATACGGAAAATTTCAAGTGCAGTCGCAAAAACCATCAAGCGCTATGATGAAACTGGCTCTCGTGAGGACTGCCACAGGAAAACCCAGAGTTACCTCTGCTGCAGAGGATAAGTTGATTAGAGTTACCAGACTCAGAAATTGCAGCCCAAATAAATGCTTCACAGAGTTCAAGTAGCAGACACATCTCAACATCAACTGTTCAGAGGAGACTGCATGAATCAGGCCTTCATGGTCAAATTGCTGTGAAGAAACCACGACTAAAGAACACCAAGAAGAAGAGACATGAGACATGAACAATGGACATTAAACGTGTGGAAATCTTTTTGGTTCCGACAGCCGTATCTTTGTGAAGGAGGTGAACAGATGATCTCTGCATGTGTGGTTCCCACCGTGAAGT
Organism: Oncorhynchus masou masou; assembly: GCF_036934945.1. NCBI lineage: Eukaryota > Metazoa > Chordata > Actinopteri > Salmoniformes > Salmonidae > Oncorhynchus > Oncorhynchus masou. Next base: position 34,115,288 of record NC_088224.1, on the reverse strand, counting down.
GTGGAGGAGGAGGTGTGATGGTATGGCGGTGCTTTGCTGGTGACACTGTCTGTGATTTATTTAGAATTCAAGGCACACTTAACCAGCATGGCTACCACAATATTCTGCAGTGATACACCATCCCATCTGGTTTGCGCTTAGTGGGACTATCATTGTTTCTCAACAGGACAATGATCCAACACTCCTCCAGGCTGTGCAAAAGCTATTTTACCAAGAAGGAGAATGACGAAATGCAGATGACCTTGCCTACACAATCCCCCGACCTCTGGACTGCAGAGTGAAGGAAGATCAGCCAACAAGTGCTCAGCATATGTGGGATCTCCGTAAAGACTGTTGGGAAAGCATTCCAGGTGAAGCTGGTTGAGAGAATGCCAAGCGTTTGCGAAGATTCCTTCAAGGCATAGGGTGTTTACTTTGAAGAATCTAAAATATAAAGTATATTGTGATTTGTTTAACACTTTTTTGGTTACTACGTGATTCCATATGTGATATTGTCCTGAAGCCACTCCTGCTTTGTCTTGGCTGCGTGCTTAGGGTCATTGTCCTGTTGGAAGGTGAACCTTTGTCCCAGTATGAGCTCCTGAGCGCTCTGAAGCAGGTTTTCATCGAGGTTCTTTCTGTACTTTGCTCTGTTCATCTTTTCCTCGATCTTGACTAGTCTCCCTGTCCCTTTCGCTGAAAAATATCCCCACAGCCTGATGCTGCCAACACCATGCTTCACCGTGGGGATGGTGCCAGGTTTCCTCCAGACGTGACGCTTGGCATTCATGCCAAGAGTTCAATATTGGTTTCATCAGTCCAGAGAATCTTGTTTCTCATGGTCTGAGAGTTTTAGGTGCCTTTTGGTAAACTCCAAGCGGGCTGTCATGTGCCCTTTACTGAGGAGTGGCTTCCGTCTGGCCACTTTACCATAAAGCCTGATTGGTGGGGTGCTGCAGCGTGGTTGTCCATCTGGAAGGTTCTCCCATCTACACAGAGGAACTCTAGAGTTCTGTCAGGGTGACCATCGGGTTCTTGGTCCCCTCCCTGACCAAGGCCCTTCTCCCTCGATTGATCGGGTGGCCAGCTCAAGGAAAAGTCTTGGTGGTTCAAAACTTCTTCTTCTTCCATACTTGTGGACATTCAGTGCTGCAGACATTTTTTGGTACCCTTCCTTCGGTCTGTGCCTTCGACACAATCCTGTCTCGGAGCTCTACGGACAATTCCTTCGATCTCATGGCTTGGTTTTTGCTCTGACATGCACTGTCAACTGTGGGACCTTATATAGACAGGTGTGTGCCTTTCCAATCATCATGTCTAATTAATTGAATTTACCACAGGTGGACTCCAGTCAAGTAGTAGAAACATCTTAAGGATGATCAATGGAAACAGGATGAACCGGAGCAAAGGGTCTGAATACTTAATAAATAAGGTATTTCAGTTTTTTTTATATGTAAACATTTGAAAACATTTCTAAAAACCTGTTTTAGTTTTGTAATTATGGGGTATTATGTGTAGATTGACGAGGGGAAACAAAACAATTGAATAGATTTTAGAATAAGGCTGTAACGTAATAAATAGTGGAGAAAGTTATGGGGTCTGAATACATTCCGAATGCACCGTATGTGTTAGGGTTTTCTTTTTACCCATTGTTGGTTGTTGTCTCTGACTAATTTTGGTTCAATATGACTGGTGCTGTAGCAGAGTTAGAGTAACCTTGCCCTTGAGGCAATATGACACTGACAATGTAGAAAAGGATAGTGACATTTTCTGGAAACAGGTTTTGGAATGTGTGTGTCAATCTTTGGAAACACTACTAAACATAATTGTGGTTGAATTTTAATTTGTCTGTATGAGGAACGTATTATGTATACTACAATATAATACAAAGTGTTACATTTTTATCTGAAAATAGTTAAAACAGTATTCTATCTAATCGATTTTAAAATAAGGCTGTACTGTAACAAAATGTGGGAAAAGTGAAGGGGTCTGTCTGAATACTATGTACTTTGAAACAAAGTATATACTGTACCTCACACACAAGAAGAAAAAACGATTTGCTTTAGAAAAGCTCTTTACAGAGTATGTGTTTACAAATGTTGCAGCCTGAGGGCCTCCTGAGTGGCACAGAGATTTAAGGCACTGCATCGCAGTGCTTGAGGCTTCACTACAGACCCGGGTTTGATCCCGAGCTGTGTCGCGACCAGGATACCCATGCGGCGGCGCACAATAGGCCCCGCATTGTCCGGGTTAGGGGAGGGTTTGGCCGACCGGGATGTCCTTTTCCCATCGCGCTCTAGCGACTCCTGTGGGGGGCCGGGTGCAGGAACACTGACATGGTCTCCAGTTGTACAGTTTTTTCTCTGAAACATTGGTGCGGCTGGCTTCCGAGTGAAATGAGAAGTGTGTCAAAAGGCAGTGCGGCTTTGCAGGGCCGTGTTTCGAAGGACACATGGCTCTCGACCTTCGGCTCTCCCGAGTCCGTTACAGACTAGACTGCAACAACCTAACTACTAACTGGGTATAAAATGAAATGTGTTGCAGCCAAGAGTTGAGCTCGACCAAATCATTAACATATTTTAAAACTGTGGACCTCCTCAGCCACCATACTCTGCCATCAATCTTCGGTAATTCGGGTGAGGGTTATTACAGGAAGTTGCCTTCTGGTGGCAATACAGCTCATTGTGTGCCCTTCTCAAACAATAATTAATCACTCATCACCGTAGTATGTCTCAAAGCAAAAATTGGCTAGTAAATGCTATACTCATAATGCTACTTATATAAATACAGAACAGGTAAAAAGAAGAGTGCCTTTCCTCTGGTTAACATGATTCTAGGGTGGAAATCTTGAAAGTCGGATCCAATGTTGTACCTTATTTGTGAGGTGAGCAAAATGGAGAGAGTTTGTTGGTACAGGCAATAAAAAGCATTCAGTGTCAATGTGTTTAAGATACTGAATGAAATGACACAGAACCCCACTGAAGTTTCCTGAGTGTTTAAGTTGATCTACTCTAAGTTCAAGACCCGTATTGACAAAGAGTCTCAGAGGCACAGGATCAGTTATGTGTTTCAAATAATAAATCGCAAGATTGGTAGATCCTAGATCGGCACTCCTTCTCTGAGACTGTGAATCCGGCAAAGAACTGGCTCTCCTGAGTAGGTCCCCAGATACGACCCCTGCTATAGTGTAGGGGAAGTGGTGTAGGCTAGTTTATGGCTAATCATCCCTGTGACGGCCTGCACTCGCCCCTGGCCCAGATCAATAACCTGACTGGTTGAGGAGCTGGAGGTCCTAAACGTGGCTGTCACTCACACAGCTGTGGGGGTAGTGTATTTGTCAAGTGTCATAGCCTACTTCATATTCTGTTGGAGGAAGACTTAGAAGACATATTCTCTAAGAAATTGAAAGATCGATGAAGGTCTGGACCTCATACGCATCAATGCTATACCATGTGGGTATTATATTGACCATTTAGATAAATGGTAACACTTTCTAGGTTTCAATATGAGTAGTACCTGGGTATAATGCGATATACACGCAGTATATAGGCTTTGCAGTATATAGGCTATGTTTCTAGTGTTCCAAGTGTGGTTTGATAACATATGAAAATGAAAAAAATGGTTAGCTGGCTAGTAGACAATTCAAGTGTGATTCATACTTATCATATTACATCGACACTGACCGAATGAACGTGACTGTTTACATTTACAAGCCGTATAACAAAGACTGTTTACTACTCATACATGATTTACTACGGCGAGGTTTAATGTGTGTTGTCTCATAAAACTGCATGTGCAATAAATGTAACAGTGTATTTAAAATCACTTCTCCAACATCAACGCAACCATGTCACAGCTTTATCTGTTGGGAGGCATGTGAGCCTTTGGATTGAAGACTTCATGGTAGGTCCAGACAGACAGAGACACCTGAGATAAAGAGGCTGAATATCTCAAAATCTATTAGCAGCTTAGATCTCAAACGAAGTTACACCTTAAAAGTTCAAGGATATACTGTGTCAATATAAGAGCAACAAAGGCGGACATCACATGAAGTAATATTAAATAGTGAGCAAAATAAACGTATTTATTGTCAACAATGAGAGTTTCAATCAAAATGAACAATTAAATAAAGTTAACAATTCTCAATGTCCAACAAAATAATGAAAACCAAAACCCAATCAGAGTTCAGTTCAAGATCAAAAAGTCAATTCCAATTGAAAAAACATGTACAATCCCCTTCAAGATGCTAATCTACTCTAAAAGTGCCAACAGGAGATGATTTTGACCCCAAAAAACACAATTGACCATGATTCCTGTGTTAATATGGAAGAATTAAAAATAAACTCTATTTTGTATACTAGTGGTGCGCAGTTAAACAGAAATTTTGACTCAATCGTGCACTTTGTGATAAAAGTACCACATTTGGCACAGAGGTAGACGTACACTCCCCTACGTATTTATTTGGACAGTGAAGCTTAAACTTTTAATTTGGCTCTATATTCCAGCATTTTTTATTTGAGATAAAATATTTGATATGAAGCGACAGTACAGAATTTCACATTTTATTTCAGGGTATGTTTTAAAAACATTTCTGTTTTACCATTTAGAAATGAAAGCACTTTATGTATGTAGTCCCCCCATTTGAAGGTATCATAAGTATTTGGGAAAATTAACTTACTGTATGCGTGTATTAAAGTAGTCAAACGTTTTGTATTCAGTCCCATATTCCTAGCACGCAATGACTACATCAAGCGTGTGACTCGACAAAGTTATTGGATGCATTTGCAGTTTGCTTTGGTTGTGGTTTTGGATTATGTTGTGCCCAATATAAATGAATAGTAATCGCTTTCATAAAAAGAGGATATGTTCTACTTAAAGTTGGAACTTTATGAGATCCCATATACGTCCAGTCATTGCGCTAACGTCAGTTGGAAATGTCTCGCAAAACTACATTGAACTTATTTCAAACTGCACACAGAGACATAAACATGGTATCCATGAGTTCATCTGTCTCTGGGTAAGTAGTAAAAGGGCTATGGCTAATTAACTCAAATATGGCAGTATCTCTAGGTGATGAGCCCCAGAAATGGCTGTGGTGGCCATCTTTGCCAATGCAAACAATGCAGTCGAATCAAGTAGGTACACTGCAAAGCAGTACGGAAATGATAAGATAAACAGAAAAGGTTCAACCTTGCAAGGGTGTTACTACTTTAAACCAGTCAAATACATGTGGGTATGTGCCTAGCACCTCACACTTGTAGCAGTGGCACAGATGATCACTATGTTATGACGGCAAATTAATATTCTATTCTTGTGACACATTTTGTCCATATACAAAAGCCCAGATTTAAGTTGCCCAAATGCTCCATATGGAGACTGTAGTATTGGCCTAGACCGCAGCCAATTTCCTACAGTCTGGTATATGCACAATTCCTTCTCAAGCAAGATATAGTAATATCACAACTTTACTCCATTTATGTTAGACATGTCACAGAGGTGCTAGCCAACCCTCCTCACATTGAAAAATACCCCAAAAAGGTAATTGTCATCACTATTTTATCATTTTTAGAAACCTGAAGCCATCAGCAATACTGGCAAATTCAGAATAATTCATATCTATTTTTTTTCTCCTAATCATAATTTCAATTTCGTGTTATTTGGGAGTTGTGACTCTGTACGCGGGGAAGTCTGGGCCCTTTCATCCCAGGTGGAGGTTTCATTTGAAAGGAGTGATGCCAGCGTGCGTCTGCCTGTCAATCAATCGGGCGGCTATGAACTTTCAAAGGAAAAGGAGCCTGGATAGCCATCAGAAATAATTTGTTTCGCTCTAGGACGTCCAAGAAGCGCTATTCTGACAGCGCACAATCATATGCGGGTTAATACGGTATCTGTCTTGTTAATCTTTTTCTTTATTAGAACTAACTTTGGTGACATTTAAACATTTTTATTATTGAACTGAAAACTTTTCTAACATTACTCTTGAGGGAAGATGGAAATGAGCTGGGCTTTATAACGCATATAAAGTGATTTAAGTAAAGTGCTTTCTGGGATTTTCTACATTCCGCTGTCTCTATTCATGCACAGAATCCACAAAAAGTAGTTAATTTGACCATTGTTTTGTCTGCCACTGGAAAGAGAAATTCAACAGCAACTTGTCTGGCCCTAAACTACAGTAACAAACTCCAAAAACACTACTACTCTTCATCTTTGTCCCAGAGCTTTACAGACAACTTATTTTAGGAGAAATAGACATTCTACCATTTCTATTCTCCACATCAGTGGTGGTAGCAGGGAGCCCTTCTACCCAGTGATAAGGCTCTCTCTCTGGGGTGGTGGAGTTTTGTGCTGTCTGTGACAGGAACTGGCCTTGAACAAGTGTCCTGCGCTGGGTTGTAATTATGTCTGCTGGGCAGCCCAACATGGGCAACTGATTAATAGGAGGACTGATCCAGACCCTGCACCCCCCCCCTTTAAACTTGGGGTTGTGGTATGGCTGGGCTTGACTTGCACACACTAAACATACAGGTTTCACACTCACAAAATAAACATTTCACACACCCAAATGACAGTAAAACATGTACTCTCATAGGGATTGTACACTTACACACGCAAGCACATGTCAAGAGCAGTGTTTTATAATTCCACGGCAAACAGAACCACAGAGATCTGCCCAAGTACAATCAAAGGTTCTTTATTACAGGTTTGGCTTTTACAAAAATGGCTTAAAATTATTGCTTGTTTCCTATGTTACCATACTAAATATAAAACTTACATTGAGGTCAGCTGACAAGAGAATGTATTCACACAAGGCCGAGGGAAAACTAGGGCGGTATTGCACAAAAACGAGGGAAGTAAGGGCCCGAAACAATTAGTCGTGCCGTTTGTCACGGAGCCCAAGGAAAAAAACTAACTGCAGCAGCTAATCAGCCTAAACAGAATTTACAATCCCAGATTTAACCAAGAAATTAGCCCGTTAGCTAAACAGCAGAAGTTACTCTTAACAAAACACAGCAAGGCTGTTAGAAAACTCCCAGTCAATGTTACCATACTAAAGCAGTTCAGTCCAAAGAAATGAGGGAATTCTGTTCCACCTACTACAACGAGTGGGGGCACCCTTGCGGGTCCAGTCCAGAGGCTTGTTGTTTCGTGTTCGGGATGAGGGTCGGCTGGTTGAGTGAGGGAGTCGATTCGGTGTCCCCCGACAGCAACTGGCGGGGAAACACAAGAAGCACAATGAGGGGGTATACTGATCACAATGTGGAAACTCACACACTGGAAATAAGCACTTTCCTTTAGCTAGTGCTATTGCGCGAGTTCCCCTCGGTAGTCTGGCTCGTTGATGGCTCTGCCAGCTGTCCCTCATCCTATGCCAGGGCAAATCAGTGGTGGAGTCACAGTCACACGTTAGAAATGTAGAGTGAAAAAGCATTGTAGAGTTGTCTTTTTCCCACAGAGTAGGCGAACGGTGGCAAGGGGCAGTAGTCTAGGAGCAGGAGCAGGTCACACCATAGGTAAGTGTTCCTTCCCTTTTTCTATATTTTGGGGGCGGGGGGTGATAGGGATTTTAACAGCTGTCTCTTAGTCAATCTACACTGTGCGAGCAACAAATAGTTCTTGCAAGTCCATTTCACACGTGAGACTGTCAGAAGTTAGGTGAATGCATTGATGGTCAATAACACACTTGAGTGAAAGGCACTTGTAAATAGGGGATGATGGCAAAATACAAATACATGGTGCTAATACAAATATAAAGGCAGAATGGCAGTCTAGCCTAGCAAGAGAGTCAGTGTCACTTGTGACACACACACATACAGTAAGGGCCTGACGATGGACTGAATCTCCCCTCTCAATGTGTAGGCAGATGACCTGGGACAGAAAAATAGACAAAATCAAACGTCATTTGTCACATGCGCCGAATACAACAGGTGTAGATCTTACAGTGAAACCCTTAAAAAGTAAAAAAAAAGGTAGAAAAAAAAGTAACAAATCATTTAACAGCAGCAGTAAAATAATAATAACGATGTTATGATGTACAGGTGGGGGCACAGGTTAGTCGAGGTAATAGAGGTAATATGTGTAACAGTACAACTTTAGACCGTCCCCTCGCCCATACCCGGGCGCGAACCAGGGACCCTCTGCACACATCAACAACAGTCACCCACGAAGCATCGTTACCCATTGCTCCACAAAAGCCACGGCCCTTGCAGAGCAAGGGGAACTACTACTTCAAGGTCTCACAGCAAGTGACGTCACTGATTGAAACGCTATTTAGCGCGCACCGCTAACTAAGCTAGCCGTTTCACATCCGTTACACTCACCCCCCTTTTGACCTTCCTCCTTTTCCGCAGCAACCAGTCATCCGGGTCAACAGCATATATGTAACAGTATAACTTTAGACCGTCCCCTCGCCCATACCCGGGCGCAAACCAGGGACCCTCTGCACACATCAACAACTGACACCCACGAAACATCGTTACCCATCGCTCCACAAAAGCCGCAGCCCGTGCAGAGCAAGGGGAACAACTACTTCAAGGTCTCAGAGCAAGTGACGTCACCGATTGAAACGCTATTTAGCGCGCACCGCTAACTAAGCTAGCCATTTCACATCCGTTACATATGTACAGTGCCTTGCGAAAGTATTCGGCCCCCTTGAACTTTGCGACCTTTTGCCACATTTCAGGCTTCAAACATAAAGATATAAAACTGTAAGTGGGACAACAAGTGGGACACAATCATGAAGTGGAATGACATTTATTGGATATTTCAAACTTTTTTAACAAATCAAAAACTGAAAAATTGGGCGTGCAAAATGATTCAGCCCCCTTACGTTAATACTTTGTAGCACCACCTTTTGCTGCGATTACAGCTGTAAGTCGCTTGGGGTATGTCTCTATCAGTTTTGCACATCGAGAGACTGAAATTTTTTCCCATTCCTCCTTGCAAAACAGCTCGAGCTCAGTGAGGTTGGATGGAGAGCATTTGTGAACAGCAGTTTTCAGTTCTTTCCACAGATTCTCGATTGGATTCAGGTCTGGACTTTGACTTGGCCATTCTAACACCTGGATATGTTTATTTTTGAACCATTCCATTGTAGATTTTGCTTTATGTTTTGGATCATTGTCTTGTTGGAAGACAAATCTCCGTCCCAGTCTCAGGTCTTTTGCAGACTCCATCAGGTTTTCTTCCAGAATGGTCCTGTATTTGGCTCCATCCATCTTCCCATCAATTTTAACCATCTTCCCTGTCCATGCTGAAGAAAAGCAGGCCCAAACCATGATGCTGCCACCACCATGTTTGACAGTGGGGATGGTATGTTCAGGGTGATGAGCCGTGTTGCTTTTACGCCAAACATAACGTTTTGCATTGTTGCCAAAAAGTTCAATTTTGGTTTCATCTGACCAGAGCACCTTCTTCCACATGTTTGGTGTGTCTCCCAGGTGGCTTGTGGCAAACTTTAAACAACACTTTTTATGGATATCTTTAAGAAATGGCTTTCTTCTTGCCACTCTTCCATAAAGGCCAGATTTGTGCAATATACGACTGATTGTTGTCCTATGGACAGAGCCTCCCACCTCAGCTGTAGATCTCTGCAGTTCATCCAGAGTTATCATGGGCCTCTTGGCTGCATCTCTGATCAGTCTTTTCCTTGTATGAGCTGAAAATTTAGAGGGACGGCCAGGTCTTGGTAGATTTGCAGTGGTCTGATACTCCTTCCATTTCAATATTATCGCTTGCACAGTGCTCCTTGGGATGTTTAAAGCTTGGGAAATATTTTGTATCCAAATCCGGCTTTAAACTTCTTCACAACAGTATCTCGGACCTGCCTGGTGTGTTCCTTGTTCTTCATGATGCTCTCTGCGCTTTTAACGGACCTCTGAGACTATCACAGTGCAGGTGCATTTATACGGAGACTTGATTACACACAGGTGGATTGTATTTATCATCATTAGTCATTTAGGTCAACATTGGATCATTCAGAGATCCTCACTGAACTTCTGGAGAGAGTTTGCTGCACTGAAAGTAAAGGGGCTGAATAATTTTGCACGCCCAATTTTTCAGTTTTTGATTTGTTAAAAAAGTTTGAAATATCCAATAAATGTCGTTCCACTTCATGATTGTGTCCCACTTGTTGTTGATTCTTCACAAAAAAATACAGTTTTATATCTTTATGTTTGAAGCCTGAAATGTGGCAAAAGGTCGCAAAGTTCAAGGGGGCCAAATACTTTCGCTAGGCACAGTACATGTAGGTAGAGTTAAGGTGACTATGCATAGATAATGAACATAGAGTACTAGCAGTGTAAAAGGAGGGGGGGGGCAAAGCAAATAGTCTGTGTAGCTCTTTGATTAGCTGTTCAGGAGACTTATGGCTTGGAGGTAGCAGCTGTTAAGATGCCTTTTGGAGCAAGACTAGGTGCTTCGGTACCACTTGCTGTGTGGTAGCAGAGAGAACAGTCTATGACTAGGGTGGCTGGTACATTGACAATTTTTAGGGCCTTCCTCTGTCACCGTCTGGTATAGAGGTCCTGGGTGGCAGGAAGCTTGGCCCCAGTGATGTACTGGGTCGTACGGACAACCCTTTGTAGCGCCTTGCGATTGAAGACCAAGCAGTTGCCTTACCAGGCAGTGAGGCAATCGGTCAGGATGCACTTGATGGTGCAGCTGTAGAACCTTTTGTGGATCTGAGGACCCATGCCAAATACTTTCAGTCTCCTGAGGTGGAATGGGCTTTGTTGTGCCCTCTTCACAACTGTCTTAGTGTGTGTGGATCATGATAGTTTGTTGATGATGTGGACACCAGGGAACTTGAAGCTCTCAACCTGCTCCACTACAGCCCTGTCAATGAGAATGGAGGCGTGCTCGGTCCTCCTTTTACTGTAGCCCACATTCATCTCCTTTGTCTTGATCACTTTGAGGGAGAGGTTGTTGTACTGGCACCACACCACTCATCGTTGTTGGTGATCAGGCCTAACACTGTTGTGTCATAGGCAAACTTGATGATGGTGTTTGAGTCATGCCTGGCCATGCAGTCATGAGTGAACATGTAGTACAGGAGGGTACTGAGCACACACCCCTGAGGGGCTCCTGTGTTAAGGATCAGCGTGGCAGATGTGTTGTTATACCTACCCTTATCACCTGGGGGCGGCCCGTCTGGAAGTCCAGGATCCAGTTGCAGAGGGAGGTGTTTTGTCCCAGGGTCCTTAGATTAGTGATGAACTTTGAGGGTACTATGGTGTTGAATGCTGAGCTGTAGTCAATGAATAGCATTCTCACATACAGTTGAAGTCAGAAGTTACCATACACCTTAGCCAAATACTTTTAAACTCGGTTTAAACTTGGTTTAAACTCGGTCACAATTCCTAACATTTAATCCTCGTGAAAATGCCATGTCTTAGGTCAGTTAGGATCACCACTATATTTTAAGAATGTGAAATGTCAGAATAATAGTAGAGAGAATGATTTATTTCAGCTTTTATTTCTTTCATCACATTCCCAGTGGGTCAGAAGATTACATACACTCAATTAGCATTTGGTAGCATTGCCTGTAAATTGTTTAACTTGGGTCAAACGTTTCGGGTAGCCTTCCACAAGCTTCCCACAATAAGTTGGGTGAATTTTGGCCCATTCCTCCTGACAGAGTTGGTGTAACTGAGTCAGGTTTGTAGGCTTCCTTGCTCGCACACGCTTTTTCAGTTCTGACTCATTAACCTCTACAGGATTGGTCCCCCCACGCGATACGGTTGAGCTAACGTGTGCTAATGTGATTAGCATGAGGTTGTAAGTGTTACGGATACCAGTATCCTGTGTGTGTATCCTGTGTGTGTGTGTGTGTATCCTGTGTTCTTTTCTCTCCTTCTCCCCTCACAGGTGAAAATCATCACTCCCCAATCAGTCACCAATCCAATCATCAATCAGAAGACACACCTCCTCCAGTTTCCTACCCTATCACAGTTCCTTTCCCTTGGTTTAAAAACCCTGTCAGTTGTTTGCTCTAGAGCTCAATCTCTCTGTAAATGCCATGTCTGTAGGTCTCTGTGTTTCACTCTCTCTTTGTGTATTAACCTCTCTTTTGTTTGAGCACCTCCATAGCACTTTGTCCTCTATTGTTTTTGGTTATGGTGTTTGTTTGCTGGCGGGAAAAGGGGAAACCAAGACAAGTCGCACATGGGCATACACTACCCGTAGGTAGACTTTGTTAAATACACTAGTTAGAACTGGGCGGACCACCCACTGTACTTTTGGTTAGTTAGTTAGCTGTTGTTAAAGTAGGCTAGTCTAGCTTAGGGGTGTTTTTGGAATACTTATTGATTCTTTCCTTGGGTCCAGCTCAGCCCCTTTTCCTGCCCCCCCCCATTTACCGTGTGTTTTCAAATAAATCTTGAGTTTGACGGTAGATTTCAGTTGCCCTGGTTATTTCGTTCACACTTTTACTTTGTCACTATTATAATTTGCATGAGTTATGTTACGGGTCTCATTACCATCCCCCCTAGACTGTCGGGCCAAAAGGGATTCGTAACAGTAAGTAACAACAAAATTTCCCAGGACATAGACATATCTGATACGGGCAGAAAGCTTACATTCTTGTTAATCCAGCTGCACTGTCCAATTTACAGTAGCTATTCCAGTGAGATATCATGCTATTGTTTGAGGAGAGTGCACAGTTATGAACTTGAAAATGTATCAATAAACCAATTTGGCACATTGGGCAGACATGACACAACATTTTGAACAGAAATGCAATGGTTCATTGGATCAGTCTAAAACGTTGAACATACACTGCTGCCATCTAGTAAATCCAATCTAAATTTCCTGGAATAATACATTGTGGCCTTTCTCTTCCATTTCAAAGATGATAAACGTTTTTTTCTTTGTATTATCTTTTACCAGACCTAATGCGTTATATTCTCCTACAGTAAATTCACATTTCCACAAACGTCAAAAGTGTTTGCTTTCAAATGGTATCAAGAATATGCATATCCTTGCTTCAGGCCCTGAGCTACAGGCAGCTAGATGTGTGTATGTAATTTTAGGCAAAACATTTTTTTTTGAAAGGGTCAGCTCCTTAATTAAGAGGAAAGTATTCCTCCAGTACGGGGTTAGTAATTGCTCTCCTGATATCTAGATGTTTTTTAAGGTCATAAGAAACGGTGGCAGAAACATTATGTACAAAATAAGTTACAAAAAACACAATAGCATCGTAAAATGGCAGCCTCCCTTCCGGTGCCATTAGCCTATAACAATTACTCTCCCATATCACCTTGCCAGGGACAATACAGCTTCTATAGCCACTGTTGGGCATGTAAATGAAGGCAAAAATATTTGTACTTTTGGAACAACACCACAGTTATCACTGGGCTTTTGTAAGCTGTCAGCACCTTCCTGATGGGTGCATGCTGGTGGAAGGCCTGTTGCTAAGGCGCTAGGCTAGGAGAGTCGTGATAACAGTTATACAATAGAATGAACAGAAAGTAGCCAGAGGAAGGAGAGAAGCTCTCAATAGCAGTCACTTGGCTGACATAAGAACCATGAAAGCTTTGGCTAGACTCGACGCACATACGCATGACAACACATACACACAACTTATAAACAGGTGGCCCCCAAAGTCTCCTTAAACTTTGTACAGTACATAGTAGTAGGACTGGGACATGGGAACCATTATTTTGGAAGAAACCGTACTTAACGCAACACATCTCCAGGGGGTCATAGGGTGAAATAAACTCGGGGCATAAAATTAGTTTAAAAATACCCTCACAAGAAACTGGGTAACTTTTTCTCATTCTGCCAGGCAGCACAACGGTTCTGATGCAAGCTAAATCTCTCTCCGACATGGATGTTATTATGATAATCTATCTAATTAGGGAGAGAAGGGACATTTTAAAAACAGAGGGTTGGGAGGAAGGGAAAAGAACCTAAACTTATGGAACATATCCCGCCCCACTTATCCACACACACACACAGACACACACACACACAAAAGTCCTAAGGGAGAGTTGAGGAAGAACGAAAGTCCTCGGAGAATGTCGGCACACAAATGTCTCAGATATGGAAATGCCATAATTGTCATCCTCATAAAACATGTATAAAACCGTATTTAAGAGTCAGCCTGCATCACTATCTAAGTGCGTGATGCACTTAGAAATATTAATTGGGCCAACAGTGTGTGTCTGTTGGCATCGCTAGGCCTAAAGACAAAGATTAGATTAACGGTACGCCTTGATGAAAAATAACAATAACAAAAAAAATAACAGAACGGCCAAAATTGAGCCTTTTTACAATTGGACCAACTCCTGCCCCATAGTTGGGAATGGGACATGCATGAAAAGCTAACTACAGGGACATTTTTGAATTTCAAACCTCTTCGATTGGATGACAGCATGACACCAGGGAGGTATTTGCATTCATATTCTCTGGGCTGTTGCATTGCGGTCAGTGTTAAGCGGTGCCACTGGATCTATGATTAAAACATAACAAACTCACAGGGCATTCATAACAGGAGATCCGTCTCAAAGTTTCCCCTTTCAAACGTTTCTAGTTCCCGTCGTAGTGCCATCTTTCTTCACCGCAAATTACAAGCTCTTATGGTGAAGCCGTTCCCACCTCCCCCGAAATAATTAAAACAACTGTAATAGTGGTGGTTGTCATAACATCAGGTACAGCGTTTTTCATGAGCTAGATACTGCATGCACCATTTTCTAATATATACCACGTACACAGTATACAGGCAGGAAACTGCCCTAGGCCTAGATTGTTTGTAATCTATAATTCATGGCAACGTATTCCAGTAAAAAAAACAACAGCTAAACGAAATGTACAACAAAATAGAAAACAAAACAGAGGCGTAGAGACAGAACGTAATATAAAACACCGACTCAGGCTAGACCTAGTAGGCTATGTGCAAAAGTGGAGTTGCATGAGAGGTCTGTTGAAAGGACTGTTCGTAGAACTGAATTGTTCTACAAGTCTGTTCACGTTAATATGATAATAGCGATCACAAAATCATTGTATTCTGATGAATATACAGCATCCCTTTTCACTCTGAATAAAAGATTTCTCATTTTTGCGGGTTCTGCCGTCCGTCTGGTATATTGGCATAATGCATGACCGTGTCTCTGAAGGACGTCGGCTGGTTAACAAATGACACCCTATTTGTGAAATCAAAACAATATTATTCCAACTGGGTTGATTTAATTGCTGTGATGGACTTTTAAATGAGATTAAAATGAATGCAAGCAGATTAACAGATACGCTGGTCATGTGACCAGGGGCTGTCTGGATCCCATCTTAGATTTCCCTGCATGCATCAGGAACTTGACAGTAGACTACCAGCTGAGCTCTGCCACACAATGCCCTGGGCAACTCAAATGTTAATTGGGCTCATCTCATTTGCCACAACCTGTAAATATCACTTAGCGTCAACAACAAAAGAGCTAGTGACCACCAAGTCTTACATCTACTGGTGCCCAATGTCACTACTGCTGATTTCACTACTGCTGATTTCTATTTTGAAAACATAACCAGTTAGTGCTGATTGTCATAGCACACGAGTCAAGTGTCAATGTAAACATATTATTCACTAATATTCTTGAATGCAGTTAATAATAAACAACGTTCTGAATTGTAATTTGGCGTGAATTAATACACACACACACACATATACATATATATATATATATATATATATATATGTATATCAGGGAATATGAAAACAGAGATGTGTGGGGGGGGGTAGGTCTCACAATTGCAATTAACGGCACTTGGTTGTGCAAAAGAATGCACACACAATCAGCATTGTCCATGTCATTCGCACAATAGAAAGGTGACATCTCAGTGTTTGCTGCTGTAGAAGGGTAGAGTGGTTGAAACTTGGGTCACTCAGAGGCCAAGAGCATATATGACAGTATTTAAGTGCAGTCCTACTTCAATAACGGCATACCAGAACGTAGAATTATTGTTTATCAATCTGAACTGGCAAGGCTCATACACAGCGATCTGGTGGTGCACTTGTAATTGTACAAAAGTAGAGCTCAATTGTGCAGCAGAATAAAAAATATTAACTGGCAACCCGAAAGACGTGCCACTATTTTGACATCATTTTAACATTAATGCACTGAAATGGCCTGTCAATGTTAAAACGCCTTCCGGATTCCATGAATACATCTCATTGGCATAACATTTCCCATCGGATTTGTATGCTGAATGTTAGACGACCACCGGAGCAACCAGAAACCCCTCCTTACATCAAATTCAATCAATCACTCATCATGCAAATGGCCGTATTGTGTCTGCTTGCACGCTGTGGCGGTTTCATGTTGATTATGGAGATTGGCGTTAAATCGGCAGAACAATGCGAAGCCCTTTGGTCGTTCCTGAGCATGTCGCTGCTTCATTACTATTGACATGCTGCATTATTTAATGTACTTAAGTGTCTTCACCTCTCTGGGATTGGCAAGTGCCAAATGCATGGTTACTTACTGGTAGGCCATGCATGGGATCACAACAGATAAATCAATCATACATCCATGTCTCAAAATGAGGTTCAGCCCTTCTTCAGCGTTGAATACTGCAGGATTACTAAATAACTAGGCCAAAAGCTAAAGGACATCCGACATATTCCCTAACAATACCAAATTGAATGCTGAAAAACGACAAGATTATACCATTGATATCACTAACTTTAGCGTGGAGAACTCTTTGTATAATGTGCCAACTAGTCCAGCACCACTACACATTATATCATACATGCGATTCTGTAAAATGTAATTTCTCCAATAGGTGTGTGTAAAGATCGACTGACGACAACATTTCAAAAAGTGCTGATAGATATGATTGGGAACAAGTGCGACCATAAAAGACGTCCCCTGTCAGCTTGAAGCCGGTACACCTTGCTGTGCACTCACTCAGGCACCGAAGACTAACCATTCTTTTATCACCGGGGCTAAAGCACTATACAGTCACGCGAGAGGGATTCTCGGAGGGGAAAAGAACTGCTACAGTAGCCACAAAGTTTTTCAATTTCACCGCCAATTTCCTGGGTAATTACTGGCGCTTTCTGATGGGCTTTTTATGACATCGACCCCCCCCTCCTGCTGCGACCCTCTCTCCAGGCTGAGCTCCAGGAGGATGGGAGGACTGTCGGATCCCACCGCTGCCACCAATTCCCACCTCCCTAAGTGAACCTTGTCTTTCCTATCAACCCCTGTGGCGCCTCCCCAAAGGAATGGAGGACGATCAATGAGCCTGTAGTCTTTCTGCGCTCCATCGGCGGCTAGTTGGACAGGCATCTAACCTGGGGGACAGACGCTTGATTTGTCCAGACAGAGGTTGTGTTCTGATGGGGAAGGTGTGCGTCTGTTGGGTTTACATCAGGGAAGTAGAGAGGAGAACGTAGACGGGGGAGTAGGACGGTCAGTGGTTCTAATGACAACTAAATGAAAATATGGGATGTGATCGGTATTCCGTGCTTAAGGTCAATATCCCAAATACAATTGAGAGACAGAGTGACTTCTTCCTCTTCTCTTCCGTCTCCTCTCCATTGTGATCACGACAGCCCAGAGTTATTCCTGACCACATGACCTGACCAGGAAAAAAAGTCCAGTCTTTGCTGACAAAATGAGTGGATGGGTTTCAACGCTATCCCTTTCCACCACTACATCCTTTCATACCAGCGGTCATGATGGGAAGGAGGCGAGGTTAGGAAACTATTCAGGCCTACTGGCGGGCACGGTCTCGATGACATTCTGTCTGAAGAGGTCACCCAGGAAGCAAATCTCCCGAGAGATTGACAGGTGGCAAACAGATGAGCCCACGGGCCGAGGGTCACAGATCATTAAAAGCGATCTATCAAGGCTTTCGGGATGACTAATTCCCCCGAATCAAATGTTTCCGTGTAAATATGTCAAATGGGAATGAAATTAGCACTGTGGTTTATTGACTGTGCTAAAAATCGGAAAAGCACCACTGAACATAATTACATACTTGTCAGAGCCATAAAAATTAGCTTTATTGTCAATGGAATGGTTTTGTACAACTTCATTTTCAGTTCGACGTCTTCCAGATGGGGCTCGCTTTCTGCACTTGAGCAGTTTTTATGCAGATCCGAGGGTGTTTTCTCCCCCCTCCACTCCTCCATTCCCATGCATCTGGCTGCTGGATGACGGGAGGAAGGGGGAGGAGGAGTGGTGTCTGGGGAGGGAGATGTTTTACTGAACCCATGACAACAGTAGCCCCACAGTGACCCTAAAGAGACGCAGACTCAAAACTCTGGAAGTCTGAAAGAAGTTTAAAGGTAAGAGCCGGCTGGGTAAAGTGACTGTCATCAAATAGACACGGAAAACCGGAGAGGGCCTTGTTTTCACGTACTGTGAATCGCAGCGACAGTGAGTGTTTACAAACACACGCAGAAATCAATCTGTCAGACATACACACATGCAGTACAGTACCCTCGTGCGCACACAGTAGAGAGAAGGCAATAAGTAGTAGGGTATACAATGAGGTTGAACTTTCTGTGTGATGCTGTATGCAGTGAAGTGACATAATCGACACGACTGTGTCATCGAAGCAGCAGGGCGTCTAATAGATTACTATTATAATACACACAATGTAATAGTGTAAAGCATCTATTTATGGTAGTTCCACGCTATAGTTTTCTATTTATTTGAGCATTGCGGTACAATATGAAGGAATGGTATTGTAATTAGGCCCACAATAGCTGGTTGTAAGAATCGAGCGGGCGTCTTTGAATCATTGTCTTTGCCTGCCGCACACACTCACAGCTGCCTCGCTGAAGCATGCATGGCATGTCATCCGGCTGCACTAACAGTTTTAGCGGCATCATTTATTTACGTTTTAATTACTATTTGTCACCATTGTCCCGCACTCCCCCGCACTCCGTCATCATACCAATTATCACATCATCTTGATTTCCACTCATATCACATTTAGATCAAGTCGATAATGCATCCACCCGCTCTCACTAAATAATTAAGATAACAAGTTGAACTAGAAGGGAACTGATTTATATTTAAAACAGACAACTATGCTTAATGGCAGCCTTCACTTATTGCTCGGGGAAAGTCGAAGTGATACGCAAAGACCGTATCTCTCTTTACAAGCACTCATCTCTCTCTCTCTCTCTCTCTACACCCACTCATATTATATATATCTCTCTCTACACCCACTCATATTATATCTCTCTCTCTCTCTTTACACCCACTCATATTATATATCTCCCTCTCTACACCCACTCATATTATATCTCTCTCTCTCTTTACACCTACTCATATTATATCTCTCTCTCTCTTTACACCCACTCATATTATATATCTCCCTCTCTACACCCACTCATATTATATCTCTCTCTCTCTTTACACCTACTCATATTATATCTCTCTCTCTCTCTCTTTACACCTACTCATATTATATATCTCTCTCTTTACACCCACTCATATTATATATCTCCCTCTCTACACCCACTCATATTATATCTCTCTCTCTCTTTACACCTACTCATATTATATCTCTCTCTCTCTCTCTTTACACCCACTCATATTATATAGCTCTCTCTCTACACCCACTCATATTATATATCTCTCTCTCTACACCCACTCATATTATCTCTCTCTCTCTCTCTACACCCACTCATATTATCTCACTCTCTCTCTCTACACCCACTCATATTATATCTCTCTCTCTACACCCACTCATATTATCTCTCTCTCTCTACACCACTCATATTATATATCTCTCTCTCTTTACACACACTCATATTATCTCTCTCTCTCTCTCTCTCTCTACACCCACTCATATTATATCTCTCTCTCAACACCCACTCATATTATATCAATTCAATTCAATTCAAGGGCTTTATTGGCATGGGAAACATGTGTTAACATTGCCAAAGCAAGTGAGGTAGATAATATATAAAGTGAATATATAAAGTAAAAAACAATACAAATTAACAGTAAACATTACACATACAGAAGTTTCAAAACAATAAAGACATTACAAATGTCATATTATATATATACAGTGTTTTAACAATGTACAAATGGTTAAAGGACACAAGATAAAATAAATAAGCATAAATATGGGTTGTATTTACAATGGTGTTTGTTCTGGTGTTATCTCTCTCTCTCTCTCTCTACACCCACTCATATTATATATCTCTCTCTCTACACCCACTCATATTATCTCTCTCTCTCTCTCTCTCTTTACACGCACTCATATTATATATCTCTCTCTTTACACCCACTCATATTATCTCTCTCTCTCTCTCTCTCTCTCTCTCTCTCTCTCTCTCATTACACCCACTCATATTATCTCTCTCTCTCTCTTTACACCCACTCATATTATACATATCTCTCTCTACACCCACTCATATTATATATCTCTCTCTACACCCACTCATATTATATATCTCTCTCTCTTTATACCCATTCATATTATATATCTCTCTCTCTTTACACCCACTCATATTATGTCTCTCCCTCTCTACACCCACACATATTATATCTCTCTCTCTCCTTACACCCACTCATATTATATCTCTCTCTCTTTACATCCACTCATATTATATCTCTCTCTCTACACCCATATTATATCACTGTCTACACCCACTCATATTATATATCTCTCTCTCTTTACACCCACTCATATTATCTCTCTCTCTCTCTACACCCACTCATATTATGCATCTCTCTCTCTACACCCACTCATATTATCTCTCTCTCTCTCTTTACACCCATTCATATTATATATCTCTCTCTTTACACCCACTCATATTATGTCTCTCCCTCTCTACACCCACTCATTTATATATTTCTCAACACCCACTCATATTATATATCTCTCTCTACACCCACTCATATTATATCTCTCTCTACACCCACTCATAATATCTCTCTCTCTCTCTTTTACACCCATTCATATTATATATCTCTCTCTTTAGACCCACTCATAGTATGTCTCTCCCTCTCTACACCCACACATATTATATATCTCTCTCTCTTTACACCCACCCATATTATATCTATCTCTCTTTACACCCACTCATAATATATATCTATCTCTCTTTACACCCACTCATATTATATCTCTCTCTACACCCACTCATATTATATCTCTCTCTCTCTTTAAACCCACTCATAATATATCTCTCTCTTTACACCTACTCATATTATATCTCTCTCCTTACACCCACTCATAATATCTCTCTCTCTCTCTTTACAGCCACTCATATTATCTCTCTCTCTTTACACCCACTCATATTATATCTCTCTCTTTACACCCACTCATTATCTCTCTCTCTTTACACCCACTCATATTATATATATATCTCTCTCTACACCCACTCATGTTATATATCTCTCTACACGCACTCATATTATATCTCTCTACATCCAATCATATTATATCTCACTCTCTCTTAACACCCACTCATATTATATATCTCTCCCTACACCCACTCATATTATATCGCTCCCTCTTTACATCCATTCATATTATCTCGCTTACTCTCTACACCCACTCATATTACGTCTCTCTCTTACTCTACACCCACTCATATTATATATCTCTCTCTACACCCACTCATATTATATATCTCTCCCTACACCCACTCATAATATATCTCTCTCTCTTTACACCCATTCATATTATATATCTCTCTCTTTACACCCACTCATATTATGTCTCTCCCTCTCTACACCCACTCATATTATATATCTCTCTACACCCACTCATATTATACATATCTCTCTCTACACCCACTCATATTATATATCTCCCTCTACACCCACTCATATTATATCTCTCTCTCTCTCTTTACACCCACTCATATTATGTCTATCCCTCTCTACACCCACACATATTATCTCTCTCTCTCTCCTTACACCCACTCATATTATATATCTCTCTCTCTACACCCACACATATTATATCTCTCTCTCTCCTTACACCCACTCATATTATATCTCTCTCTCTTTACATCCACTCATATTATATCTCCCTCTCTACACCCATATTATATCACTGTCTACACCCACTCATATTATATATCTCTCTCTCTTTACACCCACTCATATTATCTCTCTCTCTCTCTACACCCACTCATATTATGCATCTCTCTCTCTACACCCACTCATATTATCTCTCTCTCTCTCTTTACACCCATTCATATTATATATCTCTCTCTTTACACCCACTCATATTATGTCTCTCCCTCTCTACACCCACTCATTTATATATTTCTCAACACCCACTCATATTATATATCTCTCTCTACACCCACTCATATTATATCTCTCTCTACACCCACTCATATTATCTCTCTCTCTCTCTCTTTACACCCATTCATATTATATATCTCTCTCTTTAGACCCACTCATAGTATGTCTCTCCCTCTCTACACCCACACATATTATATATCTCTCTCTCTTTACACCCACCCATATTATATCTATCTCTCTTTACACCCACTCATAATATATATCTATCTCTCTTTACACCCACTCATATTATATCTCTCTCTACACCCACTCATATTATATCTCTCTCTCTTTTAAACCCACTCATAATATATCTCTCTCTTTACACCTACTCATATTATATCTCTCTCCTTACACCCACTCATAATATCTCTCTCTCTCTTTTACAGCCACTCATATTATCTCTCTCTTTACACCCACTCATATTATATCTCTCTCTTTACACCCACTCATTATCTCTCTCTCTTTACACCCACTCATATTATATATATATCTCTCTCTACACCCACTCATGTTATATATCTCTCTACACGCACTCATATTATATCTCTCTCTACATCCACTCATATTATATCTCACTCTCTCTTAACACCCACTCATATTATATATCTCTCCCTACACCCACTCATATTATATCGCTCCCTCTTTACATCCATTCATATTATCTCGCTTACTCTCTACACCCACTCATATTACGTCTCTCTCTTACTCTACACCCACTCATATTATATATCTCTCTCTACACCCACTCATATTATATATCTCTCCCTACACCCACTCATAATATATCTCTCTCTCTTTACACCCATTCATATTATATATCTCTCTCTTTACACCCACTCATATTATGTCTCTCCCTCTCTACACCCACTCATATTATATATCTCTCTACACCCACTCATATTATACATATCTCTCTCTACACCCACTCATATTATATATCTCCCTCTACACCCACTCATATTATATCTCTCTCTCTCTCTTTACACCCACTCATATTATGTCTCTCCCTCTCTACACCCACACATATTATCTCTCTCTCTCTCCTTACACCCACTCATATTATATATCTCTCTCTCTACACACACTCATATTATATATCTCTCTCTCTACACCCACTCATATTATCTCTCTCTCTCTACACCACTCATATTATATCTCTCTCTCTCTTTACACCCACTCATATTATCTCTCTCTCTCTCTCTCTCTCTCTCTACACCCACTCATATTATATATCTCTCTCAACACCCACTCATATTATATCAATTCAATTCAAGGGCTTTATTGGCATGGGAAACATGTGTTAACATTGCCAAAGCAAGTGAGGTAGATAATATATAAAGTGAATATATAAAGTAAAAAACAATACAAATTAACAGTAAACATTACACATACAGAAGTTTCAAAACAATAAAGACGTTACAAATGTCATATTATATATATAGTGTTTTAAAAATGTACAAATGGTTAAAGGACACAAGATAAAATAAATAAGCATAAATATGGGTTGTATTTACAATGGTGTTTGTTCTGGTGTTATCTCTCTCTCTCTCTCTCTACACCCACTCATATTATATATCTCTCTCTCTACACCCACTCATATTATCTCTCTCTCTCTCTCTCTCTCTCTTTACACGCACTAATATTATATATCTCTCTCTTTACACCCACTCATATTATCTCTCTCTCTCTCTCTCTCTCTCTCTCTCATTACACCCACTCATATTATCTCTCTCTCTCTCTCTTTACACCGACTCATATTATACATATCTCTCTCTACACCCACTCATATTATACATAACTCTCTCTACACCCACTCATATTATATATCTCTCTCTACACCCACTCATATTATCTCTCTCTTTATACCCATTCATATTATATCTCTCTCTCTCTTTACACCCACTCATATTATGTCTCTCCCTCTCTACACCCACACATATTATATCTCTCTCTCTCTCTCCTTACACCCACTCATATTATATCTCTCTCTCTTTACACCCACTCATATTATATCTCTCTCTCTACACCCATATTATATCTCTCTCTACACCCACTCATATTATATCTCTCTCTCTCTTTACACCCACTCATATTATCTCTCTCTCTCTCTACACCCACTCATATTATGCATCTCTCTCTCTACACCCACTCATATTATATATCTCTCTCTACACCCACTCATATTATATCTCTCTCTCTCTTTACACCCATTCATATTATCTCTCTCTCTCTCTACACCCACTCATATTATGCATCTCTCTCTCTACACCCACTCATATTATATATCTCTCTCTACACCCACTCATATTATATCTCTCTCTCTCTTTACACCCATTCATATTATATATCTCTCTCTTTACACACACTCATTATGTCTCTCCCTCTCTACACCCACTCATATTATATATTTCTCTTCACCCACTCATATTATATATCTCTCTCTACACCCACTCATATTATATCTCTCTCTACACCCACTCATATTATCTCTCTCTCTCTCTCTTTACACCCACCCATATTATATCTCTCTCTCTTTACACCCACTCATAATATATATCTATCTCTCTTTACACCCACTCATAATATCTCTCTCTCTTTACACCTACTCATATTATATCTCTCTCTCTCTTTAAACCCACTCATAATATATCTCTCTCTTTACACGTACTCATATTACATCTCTCTCCTTACACCCACTCATAATATCTCTCTCTCTCTCTTTACACCCACTCATATTATCTCTCTCTCTTTACACCCACTCATATTATCTCTCTCTTTACACCTACTCATATTATATCTCTCTCTACACCCACTCATATTATATCTCTCTCTCTCTTTAAACCCACTCATAATATATCTCTCTCTTTACACCTACTCATATTATATCTCTCTCCTTACACCCACTCATAATATCTCTCTCTCTCTCTTTACACCCACTCATATTATCTCTCTCTCCTTACACCCACTCATATTATATATCTCTCTCTTTACACCCACTCATATTATATCTCTCTCTCTACACCCACTCATATTATACATATCTCTCTCTACACCCACTCATATTATATCTCTCTCTCTCTTAACACCCACTCATATTATATATCTCTCCCTACACCCAGTCATATTATATCGCTCCCTCTTTACATCCATTCATATTATCTCTCTTACTCTCTATACCCACTCATATTACGTCTCTCTCTTACTCTACACCCACTGATATTATATATCTCTCTCTACACCCACTCATATTATATATCTCTCCCTACACCCACTCATAATATCTCTCTCTCTCTCTTTACACCCACTCATATTATGTCTCTCCCTCTCTAAACCCACTCATATTATATATCTCTCTACACCCACTCATATTATATATCTCTCTCTACACCCACTCATATTATCTCTCTCTCTCTCTTTACACCCACTCATATTATGTCTCTCCCTCTCTACACCCACACATATTATATCTTTCTCTCTATTTACACCCACTCATATTATATCTCTCTCTCTTTACACCCACTCATATTATATCGCTCTCTACACCCACTCATATTATACATATCTCTCTTTACACCCACTCATATTATGTCTCTCCCTCTCTACACCCACACATATTATATCTCTCTCTCTCTTTACCCCCACTCATTTTATATCTCTCTCTCTTTACACCCACTCATATTATCTCTCTCTCTTTACACCCACTCATATTATCTCTCTCTCTTTACACCCACTCATTATCTCTCTCTCTTTATACCCACTCATAATATCTCTCTCTTTCTATCTTTACAAGCACTCATATTATATCTCTCTCTCTTTACACCCACTCATATTATGTCTCTCCCTCTCTACTCCCATTCATATTATATATCTCTCTACACCCACTCATATAATATATATCTCTCTACACCCACTCATATTATCTCTCTCTCTCTCTCTTTACACCCACTCATATTATCTCTCTCTCTCTACACCCACTCATATTATGCATCTCTCTCTCTACACCCACTCATATTATATATCTCTCTCTAAACCCACTCATATTATATCTCTCTCTCTTTACACCCACTCATATTATGTCTCTCCCTCTCTACACCCACTCATATTATATGTCTCTCTACACCCACTCATATTACATCTCTCTCTCTCTTTACACCCATTCATATTATATATCTCTCTCTCTACACCCACTCATATTATATCTCTCTCTACACCCACTCATATTACATCTCTCTCTCTCTTTACACCCATTCATATTATATATCTCTCTCTTTACACCCACTCATATTATGTCTCTCCCTCTTTACACCCACTCATAATATATATCTATCTCTCTTTACACCCACTCATAATATATCTCTCTCTTTACACCTACTCATATTGTATCGCTCTCTACACCCACTCATATTATATCTCTCTCTCTCTTTACACCCACTCATAATATATATCTCTCTTTACACCTACTCATATTATATCTCTCTCCTTACACGCACTCATAATATCTCTCTCTCTCTCTTTACACCCACTCATACTCTCTCTCTCACTCTCTCTTTACACCCACTCATATTAAGTCTCTCTCTCTCTCTCCACCCACTCATATTATATCTCTCTCTCTTTACACCCACTCATAATATATATCTATCTCTCTCTTCACACACTCATATTATATCTCTCTCTCTTTACACCCACTCATATTATCTCTCTCTCTTTACACCCACTCATATTATCTCTCTCTCTTTACACCCACTCATTATCTCTCTCTCTTTATACCCACTCATAATATCTCTCTCTCTCTCTATCTTTACAAGCACTCATGTTATATCTCTCTCTCTTTACACCCACTCATATTATGTCTCTCCCTCTCTACTCCCACTCATATTATATATCTCTCTACACCCACTCATATTATATATATCTCTCTACACCCACTCATATTATCTCTCTCTCTCTCTTTACATCCACTCATATTATATCTCTCTCTCTCTACACCCATTCATATTATGCATCTCTCTGTCTACACCCACTCATATTATATATCTCTCTCTACACCCACTCATATTATATCTCTCTCTTTACACCCATTCATATTATATATCTCTCTCTTTACACCCACTCATATTATGTCTCTCCCTCTCTACACCCACTCATATTATATATCTCTCTACACCCACTCATATTATACATATCTCTCTCTACACCCACTCATATTATATATATCTCTCTACACCCACTCATATTATATCTCTCTCTCTACACCCACTCATATTATATCTCTCTCTCTTTACACCCACTCATATTATCTCTCTCTCTCTCTACACCCACTCATATTATGCATCTCTCTCTCTACACCCACTCATATTATATATCTCTCTCTAAACCCACTCATATTATGTCTCTCCCTCTCTACACCCACTCATATTATATATTTCTCTACACCCACTCATATTATATATTTCTCTACATCCACTCATATTATATATCTCTCTCTACACCCACTCATATTATATCTCTCTCTCTACACCCACTCATATTATAGCTCTCTCTCTCTCTTTACACCCATTCATATTATATATCTCTCTCTTTACACCCACTCATATTATGTCTCTCCCTCTCTACACCCACACATATTATATATCACTCTCTCTCTACACCCACTCATATTATATATCTCTCTCTACACCCAGTCATATTATATCTCTCTCTCTCTCTCTACACCCACTCATATTATATATCTCTCTCTACACCCACGCATATTATATCACTCTCTCTACACCCATTCATATTATATACATATATATCTCTACACCCACTCATTGTCTCCCTCTCTCTTTACACCCATTCATATTATATCTCTATCTCTTTACACCCACTCACAATATCTCTCTCTCTCTTCACCCACTCATATTATATCTCTCTCTCTTTACACCCACTCATAATATATATCTATCTCTCTTTACACCCACTCATATAATATATCTCTCTCTTTACACCTACTCATATTATATATCTCTCTCTACAACCACTCATATTATATATCTCTCTCTCTTTATACCCATTCATATTATATATCTCTCTCTTTACACCCACCCATATTATGTCTCTCCCTCTCCACACCCACACATATTATATATCTCTCTCTCCTTACACCCACTCATATTATGTCTCTCCCTCTCTACTCCCACTCATATTATATATCTCTCTACACCCACTCATATAATATATATCTCTCTACACCCACTCATATTATCTCTCTCTCTCTCTCTTTACACCCACTCATATTATCTCTCTCTCTCTCTACACCCACTCATATTATGCATCTCTCTCTCTACACCCACTCATATTATATATCTCTCTCTACACCCACTCATATTATATCTCTCTCTCTCTTTACACCCATTCATATTATATATCTCTCTCTTTACACCCACTCATATTATGTCTCTCCCTCTCTACACCCACTCATATTATATCTGTCTCTACACACACTCATATTACATCTCTCTCTCTCTTTACACCCATTCATATTATATATCTCTCTCTTTACACCCACTCATATTATGTCTCTCCCTCTTTACTCACCCTCATATTATATCTCTCTCTCTTTACACCCACTCATAATATATATCTATCTATCTTTACACCCACTCATAATATATATCTATCTCTCTCTTTACACCCATTCATATTATATATCTCTCTGTTTACACCTACTCATATTATATCTCTCTCCTTACACGCACTCATAATATCTCTCTCTCTCTCTTTACACCCACTCATACTCTCTCTCTCACTCTCTCTTTACACCCACTCATATTAAGTCTCTCTCTCTCTCTCAACCCACTCATATTATATCTCTCTCTCTTTACACCCACTCATAATATATATCTATCTCTCTCTTCACACACTCATATTATATCTCTCTCTCTTTACACCCACTCATATTATCTCTCTCTCTTTACACCCACTCATATTATTTCTCTCTCTTTACACCCACTCATTATCTCTCTCTCTTTATACCCACTCATAATATCTCTCTCTCTCTCTATCTTTACAAGCACTCATATTATATCTCTCTCTCTTTACACCCACTCATATTATGTCTCTCCCTCTCTACTCCCACTCATATTATATATCTCTCTACACCCACTCATATTATATATATCTCTCTACACCCACTCATATTATCTCTCTCTCTCTCTTTACACCCACTCATATTATATCTCTCTCTCTCTACACCCATTCATATTATGCATCTCTCTGTCTACACCCACTCATATTATATATCTCTCTCTACACCCACTCATATTATATCTCTCTTTTACACCCATTCATATTATATATCTCTCTCTTTACACCCACTCATATTATGTCTCTCCCTCTCTACACCCACTCATATTATATATCTCTCTACACCCACTCATATTATACATATCTCTCTCTACACCCACTCATATTATATATCTCTCTCTACACCCACTCATATTATATATCTCTCTCTACAACCACTCATATTATATATCTCTCTCTCTTTATACCCATTCATATTATATATTTATATATCTCTCTCTTTACACCCACTCATATTATGTCTCTCCCTCTCTACACCCACACATATTATATATCTCTCTCTCCTTACACCCACTCATATTATATCTCTCTCTCTCTTTACACCCACTCATATTATATCTCTCTCTCTACACCCACTCATATTATATCTCTCTCTACACCCACTCATATTACATCTCTCTCTCTCTTTACACCCATTCATATTATATATCTCTCTCTTTACACCCACTCATATTATGTCTCTCCCTCTTTACACACCCTCATATTATATCTCTCTCTCTTTACACCCACTCATAATATATATCTATCTCTCTTTACACCCACTCATAATATATCTCTCTCTTTACACCTACTCATATTGTATCGCTCTCTACACCCACTCATATTATATCTCTCTCTTTACACCCATTCATATTATATATCTCTCTCTTTACACCCACTCATATTATGTCTCTCCCTCTCTACACCCACTCATATTATATATCTCTCTACACCCACTCATATTATACATATCTCTCTCTACACCCACTCATATTATATATATCTCTCTACACCCACTCATATTATATCTCTCTCTCTACACACACTCATATTATATCTCTCTCTACACCCACTAATATTATCTCTCTCTCTCTCTTTACACCCACTCATATTATCTCTCTCTCTCTCTACACCCACTCATATTATGCATCTCTCTCTCTACACCCACTCATATTATATATATCTCTCTAAACCCACTCATATTATGTCTCTCCCTCTCTACACCCACTCATATTATATATTTCTCTACACCCACTCATATTATATATTTCTCTACATCCACTCATATTATATATCTCTCTCTACACCCACTCATATTATATCTCTCTCTCTACACCCACTCATATTATAGCTCTCTCTCTCTTTACACCCATTCATATTATATATATCTCTCTTTACACCCACTCATATTATGTCTCTCCCTCTCTACACCCACACATATTATATATCACTCTCTCTCTCTACACCCACTCATATTATATATCTCTCTCTACACCCAGTCATATTATATCTCTCTCTCTCTCTCTACACCCACTCATATTATATATCTCTCTCTACACCCACGCATATTATATCACTCTCTCTACACCCATTCATATTATATATATATATATCTCTACACCCACTCATTGTCTCCCTCTCTCTTTACACCCATTCATATTATATCTCTATCTCTTTACACCCACTCACAATATCTCTCTCTCTCTCTCTTCACCCACTCATATTATATCTCTCTCTCTTTACACCCACTCATAATATATATCTATCTCTCTTTACAACCACTCATATAATATATCTCTCTCTTTACACCTACTCATATTATATATCTCTCTCTACAACCACTCATATTATATATCTCTCTCTCTTTATACCCATTCATATTATATATCTCTCTCTTTACACCCACTCATATTATGTCTCTCCCTCTCCACACCCACACATATTATATATCTCTCTCTCCTTACACCCACTCATATTATATCTCTCTCTCTTTACACCCACTCATATTATATCTCTCTCTCTACACCCACTCATATTATATCTCTCTCTACACCCACTCATATTATATCTCTCTCTCTCTTTACACCCACTCATATTATCTCTCTCTCTCTACACCCACTCATATTATGCATCTCTCTCTCTACACCCACTCATATTATATATCTCTCTCTACACCCACTCATATTATATCTCTCTCTCTCTCTCTTTACACCTATTCATATTATATATCTCTCTCTTTACACCCACTCATATTATGTCTCTCCCTCTCTACACCCACTCATATTATATATTTCTCTACACTCACTCATATTATATATTTCTCTACACCCACTCATATTATATATCTCTCTCTACACCCACTCATATTATATCTCTCTCTCTCTTTACACCCATTCATATTATATATCTCTCTCTTTACACCCACTCATATTATGTCTCTCCCTCTCTACACCCACACATATTATCTCTCTCTCTCTCTCTCTTTACACCCACTCATATTATATCTCTCTCTCTTTACACCCACTCATAATATATCTCTCTCTTTACACCTACTCATATTATATCTCTCTCTACACCCACTCATATTATATCTCTCAACACCCACTCATATTATATCTCTCTCTTTAAACCCACACATAATATATCTCTCTCTTTACACCTACTCATATTATATCTCTCTCTTTACACCCGCTCATAATATCTCTCTCTCTCTTTACACCCACTCATACTCTCTCTCTCTCTCTCTCTCTCTCTCTCTCTCTCTCTCTCTCTCTCTCTCTCTCTCTCTCTCTTTACACCCACTCATAATATATATCTATCTCTCTCTTCACACACTCATATTATCTCTCTCTCTCTTTACACCCACTCATTTTATATCTCTCTCTCTTTACACCCACTCATATTATCTCTCTCTCTCTTTACACCCACTCATATTATCTCTCTCTCTCTGTACACCCACTCATAATATATATCTCTCTCTTTTTACACCCACTCATATTATATCTCTCTCTTTATACCCACTCATAATATCTCTCTCTCTCTCTCTTCACCCACTCATATTATATCTCCATTTCTTAACACCCACTCATGTTATATATCTCTCTCTACACAGACTCGTAATATATCTCTCTCTTTACACCCACTCATATTATATCTCTCTCTTTACCCCCACTCATATTATATCTCGCTCTCTTAACACCCACTCATATTATATCTCTCTCTCTCTTTACCCCCACTCATATTATATCTCTCTCTCTTAACACCCACTCATATTATATCTCTCTCTTAACACCCACTCATATTATATCTCTCTCTCTTCACACCCACTCATATTATATCTCTCTCTCTTAACACCCACTCATATTAAATCTCACTCTCTTTACACCCACTCATATTATCTCTCTCTCTCTCTCTCTCTCTCTCTCTCTTTACCCCCACTCATATTATATCTCTCTCTCTCTCTCTCTCTCTCTCTCTTTACACCCACTCATATTACATCTCTCTCTCTCGTTACACCCACTCATATTATATCTCTCTCTCTTTACACCCTCTCATATTATCTCGCTCTCCCTTTCCCACACTCACACACTAATAGAAATACACTCAAACAACTAAGAAAACAGACATTTTCGATATATTCTATCCACTCATTGCCCTGAGAATATGGCACCCAATATCTGTCTGAGATTATTTACCCACTCTAATTGGTTAGGCACCAATAAACATATTAAGGACATGTGTTTTCGTTCATGAGAGTCATTCTTTCCCGGTTGTTTGTGTGAACCAGGATTTCTTAAACCTACTCAACCCCCTCCCCCCCATGCTATTTTATGTTTTAATACCCTCCAGTGTATTGCAATACCTTCATTAAAACCGCTGAAGTTACTGCACTTAATGTAGTGTTGCCACTGAACAAAATGACGGCATTGTCCGGGTCAACTTTCAAATTTAGCTAATTGTGCCCCGGGCCGTTTGGATCTTATAGGCATTTTCTTCACTTAAAATGAGGCTCTGAGTTTAATGATACTGTATATGTCATTTGCATCTAGTAGTGTAAAGAGTTAAATGGAATAATGAACCATTTACGATGGAGTATAATGCGCATTCCCTCTTTATTTTTTACAAGGGTTGAATAAATATAGTTCTTGGATCCATCCTTATATTTGATCGTCCTTTCATTGTTCAAGCAAATTTGTGCAAAATATCATTTAGATACGTTCATTCACTCTTTGTTCATTTAGAGAGAGACTGACTGGTTTCTGGGCTACCACTTTACACATAAAAATGCTAATGCGGTGACTCTCTGTCCAATCCCTAGAAGACGGTCCACCATCAAACGCTGAGCTGTAAGAACATTTCTCTGAGGTACTATCACCAAAGACCCAGTCAGAGATTCTCCTCTTTCTGATTGGACAGATGCAAATTGTCCCAACACCCTAAAGGTGACAAGAGAAATTACATGGGAGGGCAGGCTCAGTCAAACAACTGTTGTAAAAATGAGGCAAACAAACAACCTTTGACCTCTGCCTGTTACAAGGTAGAGCTCCTAGGATCCCATGCTCCAGACCCCCCCGCCAGCTCCTCCCAGATTGCATGATAATGTTGCAAGAGGGAGTCGTTGAACATTCCCATTTCCATTGGAAAGCAGTTACACAAACCCATATCCCTCATTTACGGCGTGCCGCTACAGGATCCGGCGACAAAAAATCCATACGCATCGATCTAACGGGCTCCAAGTCGCCACAATTATTCTTTCGGGAGGAAATACTGACAATAAATTACATCTGTGCTGCGCCTTTGATCCGCTAGCTCGATTGAGCTACTGCTTCGTTCTCCCTGTGGTTGGCGGCTGCCCAGGTGCTGTCGACGCCCTTGTCAGGGAGGCCGAAGAGACACAGCACCACCCCTGCGGCCCACGGTGCTTCACACACTTTAATCAGGGGAACGAGAGAGCCCCCATAATCCTCCTCCACCGCAAGGGCTCTACGAGTACAAGAGCCAGACATTTGGTTTGAATTATGGCCCTCTGTAAAAAAAATATATATATATATTTTTAAAGAGTGCTCCGTTGTACTCTCCTGCTCACCATGGCTACATCGAGCTGACGCAAACAAAAACAAATGCCTTGTTTCTCCTTCTCTTTTATGTTGGGGGTCATTTTTCTGCAGGACGGCTATGTTTTTCAAGTTATGAGCACCTTTTTCCTTTTTACAATCATCGTCATGGTCTTTCATCTCAAGATACAACGCCTTCCTTTCCCGAAGGAGACCACATACAATTATAATTGCCTCCCTCATTAGTTATGTTTTCACAGGAAGGAATGGAGGGCAATTAATTGTATCACTTAATTTTGTCACTGAACTCCGCTGGCTGGTATATTGATGCATCGTCCGCCATTCTGGGGCTCATTTTTCAGCAAAATTAATTGACAAAGGGCAAACATTTATCAACATATCACTGGATTAGGCGACAAATTGGAGCAATGAGGAAATCAATTGTGCCCCTGTTGCCGTGGCCTTATTCCCACCGCGGGCGCTGTTTCGGACAGCCCACTGTGAGAATGACTTCCTTGGCAGGCCGTGATTCATGTTTAGATTTGGGACAGGGACATAAATCAGAACGAGTTTCAAATGACCTCCCCTCGATGGGTCACACACCGCACACCCTGGTCTCAACAAACAGAGCGGTGATCTAAACAAATCCATCCAGGGAGAAATCGATAGCGCGGGAATAAGAGGCCAAATACTGAATAGTTCTACATCAAAAAGGACAGTAGATAACAACTGCTAAGTGCTGTGTGTGGGATTCGCCTGTTACATGGTACGATTCCAAATGGCATGGAGAAAAACAAGGCATTGAAACGAAAGTATAAGGCAGTAACGTACGTATACAACATATACAACAGCATTTTCCTAAATGAGAAAGAAAGAAAGCAGCAATACAGTCCTCCTTCTTGTGACCCGCTGTGAGAGCAGGAGCATCGTGCTTCAAGTACTGGGCTAATGCTTCGGAAACTCTGGCTGTCATCCCCTTCACTGGAAACTATAAGAGCAGCTAATCACACAGCTTGACCTGGGAGAAACCATTGGGGCTATGAGATGTGTGTGTGTGTGTGTGTGTGTGTGTGTGTTGGGGGGGGGTTAAAGTATGATTAACACAGACTTTGTTTTTGATAACTGGCACTCTTAAGGGACAAACTTAATAGGCGTCCCCCCCCGGTTGTTGTGAATTCTGGAAGACCATTTCATGAGATACAAACATGAGACCAATAAGGTCAACCAAGACTCAGCTCACTGTTACATTAAAAACTCAGTCAAACATAGTTGCTGTTTGGATTGAAAGGGGGAGTCCCTGGTTCTGGTTTGCCAGTGTCTGGTTTGTATCATCCCTTATGATCATTTGAGCACCGTACAAAGCATATGAAAATAATTAGACTTTAATTCAAGAGGATAAATTCATCCTGCGCTGTGCTTTCAATGAGCTCATTCATTATGTTTAAATAGATAACACACGTGACTAATATTTCAAGGGTGTCGGCCCATCTGTCCGGTGTAATTGCAATAATGCTGCAAGTGTTACCAGCCTGCGTCAACCGTTTGTTTCTTAAAGCCAACGTCACAGTTTGGACTGAGGAGTCTGCTAGTTGAGGGCCTCTGGTGTGGTGTATGCTTTGGAAAATGGTCATGATTTCTGGTTATTCTTTACTGTTCATTACTGATGTAAGAACACATTTTCCATACCGTGATGCTGACCTAAATCATTATACAAGCCGAATAGTTAAACTGTCCCTGTGTCAGTCTGTATGGAGATGATGTGTCTAAAAATATCCTGTTAGTCAGCATCGTGGCAAGAGCGAAAGTCCCCACTCAAAAGGCAGGAATTCTACTCATAGCAGGCCCCACAGCTATAGCCACCTCAACTAAAAGACAGGGATCTTATGTGTTACCATATGTGTATGCGAGAATGTGAATGCGTTTGTGTGTCTCACTGTGATTCCAGCAGTGAAGGGTACAGAAAAAGTGGTGAACGACAAGGTGGTCCACTGTCGCCAATGTACAGTACCGCAGGTCCCCCACCCACTACCTGGCTATGTTCGTAATACATGCCAGAGAGAATGAGAACAAAATAGTAACACAGTGTCTGCAACTTACTGCTCCAATCTCTTGAGAGGGCACATATTTTAACCTCTGTAGAGGAGAGTGGTAGAGGAGAGGAGGGGGGAGCGGTACATTGAGGGGCGCCAAGAAGAGCAAGCGGCGAATGGCTTGGGCGCCAAGATTGTCATGTCTGTATAAACAGGCATTGATTTTTCTGTCCAGCACGAGCACCTCAGCCATTTATTCTCAGCTTTGTGGCCGGGCCCAAAGGGGTTGAAATTCTGTTACAGTCCAGCCCAGGCCCCTGAGGCCTATGTGAGAATAGATTTCACCTGTAAGGGATGGGAGAGGCCAGCGCTACTTAACAGGGGCAGCGATATGTCAGAGAGAGAGAGAGAGAGAAAAGAGAGGAATAGCTAGGGAGAGAGAGGACAGAGAGATACTAAATGAAAAGCTAGCCATGATTTTTTTTTTCAAACCGCAAGACTTCACACTGCAGTCTGCTCTCAGAGTCCAGGGTTGAGGTCACTCACCTGGGCTCCTCATCGCCAGCACTCCCCTGTCAGCTCTGGAGCTCAGAGTACAGGGACAATGACAATAACAGAGTCAAAACATGTGGCTAACAAAACTGTGGCTAACAGATGACGTGTCCTCTAAAAATGTTTCATTCTGCTCATTCCAAAGTTCCTTGGAAAGTCCGTAAGTACATTGTTCAATTTGGCAATGTCTACATACTTTCAAAGACATAAAAGATGATAGGACCTAAATATTTTGTTCACAAATATCT
Source organism: Oncorhynchus masou masou (assembly GCF_036934945.1). Taxonomy (NCBI): domain Eukaryota; kingdom Metazoa; phylum Chordata; class Actinopteri; order Salmoniformes; family Salmonidae; genus Oncorhynchus; species Oncorhynchus masou. The sequence continues at coordinate 34,078,056 of NC_088224.1, read as the reverse complement.
TTGGAGTACTATATCCCATTACCATGACATTTTTTTCCTATTAGTCCACTTCAAGAAGGCAGACTCAGCAATACTTTTTCAACCTTAGTTTAACTGAAACTATGTCACCCGGACACCAATGTGTTAGAGAACACAGTGCGGCACAGGATGAATGTGTATACAAGACTGTCCACTGTCTAAACAAGTGAATCAATCGGACAGCAGCGAAAGGAGAAAGCTACAACAAAAATCAATGCTCCCGTGGTCAATAACACCTTAACAAGCTTAAACCCCTAAGTGAAATAAACTGCAGAGTGAAAAGCAAAATTATGCAAAAAAGCCCAATGGAATTAGCTTACTGGTTGAAGGCCTATGCCAGATGTCCTACGGAAGAAATGATATCCCTGTGATGGAGGAATAGAGACAAAGGTGAGAGGACGAGCGCAGAGGAAAAAGAGAAGGAATGTATAGGGACCCTGGGCCAACCAGAGGAGAAGGTGGCAGACTGAAGTAAGCGATGGGAAAGAGAATGGAGGTTGGGGAGGGGGAGAGAAGAGGGTGAGAAGAAGAGGAAATGATGAGAGAGAAGAGGGTGAGAGGAAGAGGAAATGATGGGAGAGAAGAGGGTGAGAGGAAGAGGAAATGATGGGAGAGAAGAGGGTGAGAGGAAGAGGAAATGATGGTAGAGAGAGGGTGAGAGGAAGAGGAAATGATGGGAGAGAAGAGGGTGAGAGGAAGAGGAAATGATGGGAGAGAAGAGGGTGGGAGGAAGAGGAAATGATGGGAGAGAAGAGGGTGAGAGGAAGAGGAAATGATGGGAGAGAAGAGGGTGGGAGGAAGAGGAAATGATGGGAGAGAAGAGGGTGAGGGAGAGGAAATGATGGGAGAGAAGAGGGTGAGAGGAAGAGGAAATGATGGGAGAGAAGTGGGTGAGAGGAAGAGGAAATTATGGGAGAGAAGAGGGTGAGAGGAAGAGGAAATGATGGGAGAGAAGAGGGTGAGAGGAAGAGGAAATTATGGGAGAGAAGAGGGTGAGAGGAAGAGGAAATGATGGGAGAGAAGAGGGTGAGGGGAAGAGGAAATCATGGGAGAGAAGAGGGTGAGAGGAAGAGGAAATGATGAGAGAGAAGAGGGTGAGAGGAAGAGGAAATGATGGGAGGGAAGAGGGTGAGAGGAAGAGGAAATGATGAGAGAGAAGAGGGTGAGAGGAAGAGGAAATTATGGGAGAGAAGAGGGTGAGAGGAAGAGGAAATGATGAGAGAGAAGAGGGTGAGAGGAAGAGGAAATGATGAGAGAGAAGAGGGTGAGAGGAAGAGAAAATGATGAGAGAGAAGAGGGTGAGAGGAAGAGGAAATGATGGGAGAGAAGAGGGTGAGAGGAAGAGGAAATGACGAGAGAGAAGAGGGTGAGAGGAAGAGGAAATGATGGAAGAGAAGAGAGTGAGGACGAGGAAATTATGAGAGAGAAGAGGGTGCGAGGAAGAGGAAATGATGAGAGAGAAGAGGGTGAGAGGAAGAGGAAATGATGAGAGAGAAGAGGGTGAGAGGACGAGGAAATGATGAGAGAGAAAAGGGTGAGAGGAAGAGGAAATGATGAGAGAGAAGAGGGTGAGAGGAAGAGGAAATGATGAGAGAGAAGAGGGTGAGAGGAAGAGGAAATGATGAGAGAGAAGAGGGTGAGAGGAAGAGGAAATGATGAGAGAGAAGAGGGTGAGAGGAAGAGGAAATGATGAGAGAGAAGAGGGTGAGAGGAAGAGGATATGATGAGAGAGAAGAGGGGATGAAACAGAAAAAAAGAGGTGGGAAATTAAATGTTGGGAGAGAGAAAGAGAGGGATGGACAGGGAGAGAAAGAGAGGGAAGGACAGGGAGAGAAAGAGAGGGAAGGACAGGGAGAGAAAGAGAGGGAAGGACAGGGAGAGAAAGAGAGGGAAGGACAGGGAGAGAAAGAGAGGGAAGGACAGGGAGAGAAAGAGAGGGAAGGACAGGCAGAGAAAGAGAGGGAAGGACAGGGAGAGAAAGAGAAGCCATGTACCGTACATGGAGATATCGACACGCTTTCAAAGGCCTGTCAATCACAAGGAGGGCAAGAGATGAAGATAGGGAAGCTGAGTGATAGCGAGAAAGGTAGAGAGCAGGCGTTCTCAATCCTGGTCCTGGGGAACCTACTCAGTGTGACAGCATTTGTTGCAGCCTATTGATACTTGCACACCAGATTCGTCTGGGCTTGAACTAAAGCCTGCATGCCTTAAATCTGTCCCAGAGACCTAAAATGTCCTAAAATAACAAAGGTACGCTCATAGATAAGCCACAAGCACATACCTACAGCACAGTAGGTGGTAAACGTCTCTGCCATGTTTCACTTGAAAAGCAAAAGAGTGACTCTAATAACAGAGGGTAAAAGTGAACTCAGAGGATACCGCAGCTAGCCCACCAGCTGAGGAGTTAAGTGATGGGGTGAGTTTGAAAAGTACTCATTAACCAAACTTGGTAACAATGGCAAACATACTATGCAATCACATCTCCATATAGGTCTACTGTTCCCCACAACTTCCCTTTCAGAGCAGCTAGTGCACCGTTCAGCCTTCTTTGACAGCCATTTTACCCCCCTCCCTCAATATACCACCTGCTTAATTCCTTAAGTATCTACCGAGCATCCCGACTCCGACATAGAGAAACATAAAATGGCGGGGCATTTCTGTACAATTAAAAAAATGTTCAAATGCTATTTGGAGAACAGCAAAAACAAGCAAAAAGGAACCCAGCCATTATCACCTCGGCTGCTGTAGGTTCATTCACCTCAGTCCATCTGCAAGGGGGGAAATATGAGTAAGGATTCACCCGGACACGTAGCATCAACGACGAGAAAAAAAAAGAACGTATTACTTTTTTGGGAACTGTTGTTTGCATCCTAAGCAGATCCTTTTTCATTGTAAACTACATAACAGACACGCTGTGTTTTTTGATTTCTCTAGGAGTTAAGCACGCGTTTTTGGTGGAAATGTATGGAAAAGCCCGTGCTGTTTTCATGACCTCGGGACTTGACTTCCTGATTTCCCTGATTCCCATCATACTCCCTCAGTCTTCCTGCAGTTTAATACGAAGTGCTCCTCTCCTCCTCCATCAATATGTTAGCACATTGAAATGAGCGTTGGGAGTTTTTTAATATGATTTTATTAGATCAGATAGCTTGCTTTGATCCCAAGCCGGGACGCGTCTGATCTCTCCCTCTCCGACAGCCCCGAGACGTACATCTGCATATTAAGTCTAGGAACAAGAAAAGAGAAAGAGAGAGAGAGAGAGAGAGAGGGGGAAAAAAGAGTGGGTGGAGAGAGCGAGATAGAGAAGACAATTACATTGTCCCTGTTCAAAGGCACCGTTTTATTAACTGGAATTAGTGCGGAATATTTGCGGTTGTTGTTTTTGTTGTTGTTGTTGTTGGCGCCACTGTACATACGAAAGTGCATATCAAGGAAATGAGCGGTTGTAGCCCGCAGTCTTAATTGTGTTTAGGGGGAAACAAGTGATTTAGGGAATGGTACAGGTAAATGGAATTTAATTGTGTTCTTTTTTTCCCATTTGTGTTTCAATGTGGCGCACATGCGGCATTGCTGAACTCCAATAATTGCCTGTGCACTGTGCAGTTGACATACAAACAGAAGAGCACTATTCTGAGTTTCTGACTACCATTATGTGAATGGGCCTTGCTAAGTACGGTACAGTATGTTGAAGACGGATGCTGGGTGGTGTTCAGTAGGGCACACCAAGGCAAAACCATTTGAAACGGAAAACAAAAATGAGAGTCGTCCATCCCGGTTTCAGTCTGTTTTTCCCTCATTTGGTGCCTAATTACACATCCCTGGTTTATATCAAAAGGTATGTTTCAGAGCCTTCCATCACAGTGGGCAACACTGCGGTGCCCGTGGTCGACTCTCAGGGGTCAAATAATAACGCCTGTGGTATAGCTCGAGGTTAGACTCAACGGTCATGGTACACTCAATTTGTTTGATACACTCGAACAGACCTCGTAGTAGAACCACTGATCAGATTGACTCCGTTAGCTTCATTAGTCTCCAATCATTATTTCTATCCTAACACTCTAAAAAAAGTGTTCCTTCTCCTGTCTAATCGCTGGTGAGATCAAATACATTTATGACAGAATGCCTTCTTATTGTTTAACTTAAGAGTCCCTTCATAACCGCGATTTGGAAGGAAGTGTGTTTTTGTGCTACTTTACTTTACATTATACTGTTAACGATGTTCACTGCAGTGTAAGGAAAGAGCTGGCAGGAAAGGCATTTCACTGTCCTCGCACACATGCCAATCAGACTTGAAACTTAAGAAAGAAAGAAATGTGAAAGAAAAGAAGGTTAGAGAGAAAGGCGGAGGGGAAGGAAGGGAAGGAGGAGGGGCATAAAGTGGCAGAGGGAGTCCAGACACATTTTTTGTGTACTCAGACACGCCGCCGGTGCAGACACCTTGACAACCCCTGTATTCAGCCCAGCTCGTCCATTTCTGGACCAGACTAAAGGAGCAGAACGAAGATCTACCGATGGCGAGTACCCAGGCCAGACAGATATTAGTGGGGACTGACAATGCTTTAAAGCTGACAGATTCGGCTGAGCAACAGACGCACAGACGGGCTAAGACGGGCGGGGAGTCAATGCTAACCCGGTTAGGCACTGCTTTGTGAAAGATCGTCAACGACCTGGAATTGGGATAACTGCTTCCTGACAACAAAGCCAATGACATTAGTTCCTAGCTAAGTAGATCCGAACCACACAGACAATGGGTGTGCTGCAGAGGTCACAGCCACAGAGATCCTCGTTATTGTCCAATCTGTATACATTTTTATGGTCATAGCAGAGTCGGGGGACATTTTTTTTATGTAGAATGCATATCTAGAGAGCCATAGACAGTTTTCTCACTGGCACATTATACAGCTGATGTAATGATGGTTTGAAACTTATGTAATGATGAGATTTTGCCATGAGTATAATTCAACACATATTTTCAGTGGTCATAGCATGGGCAGTGATGGACTGGTAAAAAGGTGAGTGCATGCTGATTGTTCGCTGATCGTTCATGGTTAATAAAGTAAAATAACCTTCCCTGTAAATTCTATGCATTTTTCCACAAAATGTGGATAAATGATCACGCAAAGCAAAGCGTGTGTGTAACCAGTCTTCATGGGCGTTTGCTCTCTACTACACCACTGTTCATAGGACATTCAACTGTAAGAAGCGTACAATGGACACTCTTTGCTGCTCCTATAGGTGAGCTTTTAATAACGCTTGCAGTAATACACTCCAAACAATGCTTCTACTGACACTGTCTTTCTCACAGGATACCGTTGAACAAACATCACATGCCTTTTCATAATATACAGTAACGGAAATGTATTCTGTAATCTTTTCCTTGCATTATCATTTTGTAAACCTCTGCTGTATCTCATTCTGATATCATTCAATGAGGGGACTAAACACCTCCCTCTGCAATTCGATCCTGGACTTCCTGACGTTCGCCGCCAGGTGGGAAGGGTAGGCAACAACACATTTGCTATGCTGATCCTCAACACAGGGGCCCCTCAGGGGTGCGTGCTTAGTCCCCTCTTGTTCTCCCTGTTCACCCGCGACTGCGTGGCCAAGCATGACTCCAACACCATCATTAAGTTTGCTGACGACACACCGGTGGTAGGCCTGATCACAAACAATAATGAGACAGCTTATAGAGAGGCGGTCAGAGACCTGGCAGTGTGGTGCCAGGTCCACAACCTCTCCCTCAACGTTAGCAAGGCAAATGAGATGATTGTGGACTACAGGAAAAGGAGGACCGAGTACGCCCTCATTCACATTGACGGGGCTGTAGTGGAACGGGTCAAGAGTTTCAAAGTCCTTGTTGTCCACATGAAAGTCATGAAGAGGGCACGAAAATTCCTTTTCCCCCTCAGGAGACTGAAAATATTTAGCATGGGTCCCCAGATCCTTAAAAAGTTCTACAGTTCCAAAATCGAGAGCATCCTGACCGGCTGCATCACTGCCTGGCATGTCAACTGCTCGGCATCAACCGTATGGCGCATCCAGGACATAACTAGGTGATGTCAGAGAAAGACCCCAAAAATTGTCAAAGACTCCAGTCATCCAAGTCATAGACTGTTCTCTCTGCTACCACATGACAAGCGGTACCAGAGCGCCAAGTCTAGGTCCAAAAGGCTCCTTAACAGCTTCTACCTCGTAGCCATAAGACTGCTGAACAACTAATAAAATGGCCATAGGACTATTTACATTGGACCCCCCTTTGTTTTTACACTGCTGCTAATCGCTGTTTATTATCTATGCTAAGGCACTTTACGCCTACCTACATGCACAAATTACCTCAACTAACCTGTACTCCCTTTGACTCGGAACCGGTACCCCCTGTAAATACCCGTAGTAAATATTTTATTAACTCTATTTCTTGTTGGTTAAGGGCTTGTAAGTAAGCAGTTCACGGTAAGGTCAACACCTATTGTATTCGGCGCATGTGAGAAATAAAATTCCATTTGATTTGATTTAAATTAGCAGGCAGAATTTAAGCCCAAGGTTGTTTGGTAAATTGGCTTGGTGAAACAGTCAACACTGGACAAACAGTCTCTCTTTCTCTCAGCCTATGTTCTTCCTTCTCTCTCTCGCTTGCTCTCTCTTTCTATATTTCTCTCTCCCACTCTCATTACAAGATTTATAATTCGATGATCACCTGTGTTCACCTGCTGGCCATAAATCTAAGTCCGGGACGAGAGATTACATTTTTTTTTATTAATATACGAAACTCATTAAATAGTCCAAAATGCTCGTTTGATAAATTACATTGTTCAGGGCATACAATGATTGCATTTAAAACATTCCGTTTTTTTTCACCCTCCCATTCCTCCATTCTCTATTTTCAAGTATGGGCCTCCACTTGAATAAGTTCCTGAGTCTAGTGGTTGGTTAGCGTCTAGCGACTGTACATGGTTTGGGTTGTCAGGAGGAGAGGGCTTCTGAAGAGAGTTGGAGAAAAAGAGAAATAGAGGGAGAGATGCTGTCTTGGGACCACGGCATGTTTAAATGAGATCATGAGTGTGAGTGTGTGTGTATTTCCAGTAGTGAAAGGTACAGAAAAGGGGTGACCGAAATGGCGGCCATTGACGCCAATGTACAGTGATCATGTACGGAGGGCTGTAGATAGAGCGATCGCATTAACAAACAGATTGAGGTCGAGAAGGAGAAAGAGAGGAAGAAAGTGAGAGGCCAGAGGAGCTGCAAATATCCCTCCAGCCTTCTAATTGCAAGCCGCAGCTCGAGTGCAGTAAATAGCGACATTTTAATTTCTGCACTAGCCCGTACCATTTCTCCCCTCATGTGCAAAAGCATGTTTCAAATAAAGTGAAAGAAGGTAGTGGAGGCCAAGAGATAGAAGGAGGAGAAAAGATATTAAGAAAGAAACATCATCAAAACAGAGAGAGAGACGGGAGAAGAAAGAAACAGAGAGATAGTGAGGTGGTGAGAGGAAAAAGAGTAGAAGAGTGTGGAAGATAGGAAAAGGGGGGGGGGTTAAACCATGAAGTTTAATTTGAGAGGAAGTGAAATCCCTCCCCAGCCAACATGTCCAAGTGGGCCCCACCTGAGTTTTATATGGACGGTTATCTTAGCTGGTACACAGTTTGGTTAACCTTTTGGGCCAGACATGGACAAACCCATGTGGGTTATAGAGTGGGTCTCAAATGAGCCCTGAATAATATTTGAATGGGCAGTAAGTGGGCAATCTGGTGTTATCTTTTCAGGAATAATGATTGGGACCCAATCAGGTTAACCATTTGGGTCACACACAGGCAAACCCATGAGGCTACAGCATGGGACCCAGATGAGCCCTGTATCGTTTTTAAATAGGCTGTAAGTGGGCTATTTAGTGTGAATATGGTCAGGGATTGTCTCTGGGACCCATTTGGGCGTACAACCTGTAGATCTGTCAATATGGTTGTTGATCATTGCTAGACAGCCATTTTAAAGACGTGTCTTCTTTTCACTCTGTCTTTTCGGGTTAGTATTATCAAATCAAACTTCATTTGTCACATACAACAAGTGTAGACTTTACCGTGAAATGCTTACTTACAAGCCCTTAACCAACAGTATAGTTCAAGAAGAGTTGAGGAAATATTTACCAAATACACTAAAGCAAAAATTATATAAAGTAACACAATAACATAACAATAATGAGGCTCTATACAGGGAGTAAGTGTGTGGGGGTACAGGTTAGTGTCACGGGTGTCATAAGAAGTGGACCAAAGTGCAGCGTGGGGAGCGTACATATTCCTTTATTTCTAGAATGTCGCCAACAAAAACAATAAACAATACAAAACGACCGTGAAGCTTGACAGGGCTAAGTGCCACAAACAAAGTTAACTACCCACACTGAAAGGAGGGAAAAAGGGCTACCTAAGTATGATTCCCAATCAGAGACAACGTTAGTCAGCTGTCCCTGATTGAGAACCATATCCGGCCAAAACATAGAAATAAAGAAACATAGAAAACAAAAAATAGAATGCCCACCCCACATCACACCCTGACCTAACCAAATAGAGAAATAAAACGGCTCTCTAAGGTCAGGGCGTGACAGTTAGTTGAGGTTATTTGTACGTATAGGTAGAGGTGAAGTGACTATGCATAGATAATAAACAGCGAGAAGCAGCAGTGTACAAAACAAATGTGTGGGGGTGTGATGCAACCGGTCAGGACGCTCTCGATGGTGCAGCTGTATACATTTTTGAGGATCTGGGGACACATGCCAAATCTTTTCAGTCTCCTGAGGAGGAAAAGGTTTTGTCGTGCACTCTTCACTCTTTTCCTCTTCGTTGGTGATGTGGACACCAAGGAACTTGAAACTCTCGACCCGCTCCACTACAGCCCCGCTGATGGGGGCCTGTTTTGGCCCGCCTCATCCTCAGATTTCTCCTATCACAGTCATTAATCTTTGTAACTGTTTAAAAATCACCATTGGGCTCATGGTAATATCCCTGAGGAGTTCAGTTAGGAAGGACGCCTGCATCTTTGACTGGGTACAGTTATATACACCATGCTCAAAGAGATATTCAGTGTCAGCTTTTTAAAATATTTTTTTCTACCTATCTACCAATCAGTGCCCTTCTTTGCAACCTGGTCTTTGGGGTTGAATCTATGCTTGAAATTCATAACTTGACTGAGGGACCTTAGAGATAATTGTGTGTGTGTGTGAGGTACAGAGATGGAGACGGTACCACTAGATTCTTCCATTATACTTCTTGGATGATTCTGTTCTACCAGTTAATATTTGTAGCAAAACTAGATTCATTAAATTGGTAGTCATTGCAGCCAATAACTGCACAGCTATTATATGGAAGAATGACACTACCTCAAGCAAGCTGATGTGGCTAAAAGAGCTATCTTCTTATATTCCATCTGAAAAAATAACATACAATTTACATAATAAAACCTTTGAATTTACTGATGTCTGGGGGGATTTCAGCAGTTTCTAGAGACGTCACCTCAGCTGCCTCATTACTACTGTCGTCATTAATATATTATTATTTGTTTTTGTGTTTAATAATTTATTTTCTAGCTTGGAATGTGAAGGTCATTCTGTTTCTTTTTTTTGTTGATAATTTGTGAAGCTAATACCGGTAGAGGGGAGAGAGGGGGGGGGGGTGTTCCTGTGTTGGGGAGGGAAGGGTTTTGCACAATGCGCCCCCATGTAGCATGGTGTTTTGTGTAGGTGGAAGGAATAACGGGGCATTAACTGTGTCATATTTTGATGATTGTTAAATTGTAAAAACGAAATGCCAAAACAAAAAAAGTACTAAAAAAAGAAAGTGTCCTGGTGCCCCAATGAAAACTGCATTGCCATATGCAATAGCTTATGTTTATAAGTGATTTTGGCTATACCGTCATTGGAAAATATTGGAAATGCATGGTGACAAATGTTCCTCTGCCAAGGATGACTAGGTTCCCCACTCGATGGGTCCATGTTATTTGCATCAATTATACCAGGGTGGAATCCCTAATGCTACAAGCTGGACCAGATCTTAATAGGCTGCTGATGACAAGGGAGAAGGAAAAAAATAATTACTCATCTCTAAGCTTTTTTCCATTTGTATGAGTTATACAATATTTGTATCGGGGACCTTACAGACAATTGTGTGTGAGGTACAGAGATTGTGTAGTCATTGAAAAATCATGTCAACCCCTACTATTGCACACAGAGTGAGTCCATGCAACATATTATGTGATTTGTTAAGCACATTCGGAAAGGATTCAGACCCCTTGACTTGTTCCACATTACAGCCTTATTATAAAATGTATGAAATTGTTTTTTCCCCTGATAAATCTACACACAATACCCCGCAAATACATTAAATATGATAAACAGAAAACCTTATTTAAGTAAGTACTCAGACCATTTGCTCTGACTTGAAATTGAGCTCAGGTGCATCCTGTTTCCATTAATCATCATTGAGATGTTTCTACAACTTGATTGGAGTCCACCTGTGGTAAATTCAATTGAATGGACATGATTTGGAAAGAAACAAACCTGTCTATACAAGGTCCCACAGTTTACAGTGCATGTCAGAGCAAACACCAAGCCATGAGGTCGAGGGAATTGTCCATAGAGCTCAGAGACAGGATAGTGTCGAGTTACAGATCTGGGGAAGGGTACCATAACATTTCTGCAGCCTTGAAGGTTCCCAAGAACACAGTGGCCTCCATCATTCTTAAATGGCAGAAGTTTGGAACCACCAAGACTCTTCCTAGATCTGGCCGCCCTGCAAAACTGAGCAAACAGGGGGAGAAAGGCTTTGATCAGGGAGGTGACCAAGAAACCGATGGTCACTCTGACTAAGATCTAGAGTTCATCTGTGGAGATGGGAGAACCTCCAGAAGGATAACCATTTCTGCAGCACTCAACCAATCATGCCTTTATGGTAGAGTGGCCAGACGGAAGCCGCTCTTCAGTGAAAGGCACATGACAGACTGCTTGGAGTTTGCCAAAAGGCACCTAAACGACTCTCAGACCATGAGAATCAAGATTCTCTGAATACCAAACATCAAGTCTGGAGGAAACATGGCACCATCCCTACGGTGGAGCATGGTGGTGGCAGCATCATGCTGTGGGGATGTTTTCCACTGGCAGTGACTGGGAGACTAGTCAGGATGGAGGGACAGATGAATGGAGCAAAGTACAGAGAGATCCTTGATTAAAACCTGTTCCAGAGCGCATAGGACCTCAAACTCGGTCAAAGGTTCATATTCCAAGAGGACAACAACCAGCCAAGACAACGCAGAGGTGGCTTCGGGACAAGTTTCTGAATGTCCTCGAGTGGCCCAGAGAGAGCCCAAACATCTCTGGAGAGACCTGAAAATAGCTGTGAAGAGCCCTGAAAACACTCCCCATCCAACCTGACAGAGCTTGAGAGGATTTGCAAAGAAGAATGGGACAAACTCCCCAAATGCAGGGATGCCAAGCTTGTTGCATCATACCCAAGAAGTCTCAAGGCTGTAATCGCTGCCAAAGGTGCTTTGACAAAGTACTGCGTAAAGGGTCTGAATACTTTGCAAAATGTATTTGCAAATATGTCAAAAAACATGTTTTTGCTTTGTCATTATGGGGTATTGAGTGTAGACCGATGAGAAAAATATGTAATTATACCCATTTTATAATAAGGCTGTAACATAACAAAATTTGAAAAAAGTCAAGGGGTCTGAATACTTTCCGAAGGCACTGTAAAATTAACCCTCAAGCTACCCACATTTGTTACATACAGGATTAACAAATTTAGTCTTTTTTACCCTTATCAATCACAAATAAATTAATATAAGGTGTTAAAGATAAAAACACTATGTTTTCTACACAAATATAAAATAAAAATAGACAAGAAAACTAAGAGACAAGAATAAACTATTATTTCTTGTCAAAGCATCATTAGACGTATAATTAATAACCAAACCAGACTGTTATTATAGCAAAGTTATAGCTACTATGCATACTCTATAAAACAAAAATATACATTTCTCCCTTATATAATGTACAGCTTATTTTGTAGGAGAATTTAGCTTTTTTCAAACACCTGAATTTTTTTTTCTTCTGCAAGGTAGTGTCATAATCAATGCCCAATTATCTGTAAAAAAAAGTCTGTTTATTTTTCTGCATAGGTTATCTTAGCATACCTCTTTAACTGTTCAATTAAAATTTTAATGAGGGTGTCATTCTGACAGTTGTAAATCACACATCTCAATAGACTGCACTAACATGCCTAGGATACTTCATTCAAATTACAGGACTTGGGATCATAAAACACATCCTCAATACAGGAACATATCATGGCATCATAAATATTAATACACATAATTAATACATATGAATTCACAGGCATGCCAGCTAAGATAGTTAGTCAGCTACTCTTAACTTGACTGACAGCCTGAAATGGCTTGGTAGTTAGTTATGAGGTTGGTAGATTGGGAACCCATCGAGCTATCTAGATAAAGCCAGCTTCATAAAATCGCTAGGGGGCTAGTACTACATAGAATAAAGAAGGAATCAATTGGCTATATACACAATACATTACCAAAGGTATGTGGACACCTGCTTGTCAGACATCTCATTCCAAAATCATGGTCGAGTTGGTCTCCTCTTTGATGCTATAACAGCCTCCACTCTTCTGGGAAGGAATATTGCTGCGGGGACTTACTTCCATTCAGAGAATTAGTGAGTTTGGACACTGATGTTGGGTGATTAGGCTTGGCTCACAGTCGGTGTTCCAATTAATCCCAAAGGTGTTCAATGGGGTTGAGGTCAAGGCTCTGTGCAGGCCAGTCAAGTTCTTCCACGCCGATCTCAACAAACCATTTCTGTATGGACCACACTTTGTGCACCGTTGGCATTGTGATGCTGAAACAGGAAAGGGTCTTCCCCAAAATGTTGCCACAAAGTTGGAAGCACAGAATCCTCTAAAAGGTCATTGTATGCTGTAGCGTTAAGATTTCCCTTCACTGGAACTAAGGGACACAGCCCGAACCATGAAAACAGCCACGGAACGTTATTCCTCATCCACCAAACTTTACAGTGGGCACTATGTATTAGGGTAGGTAGCGTTCTCCTGGCATCCGCTAAACCCAGATTCGTCTGTCAAACTGCTAGATGGTAAAGCGTGATTCGTCACTCCAGAGAAAGCTTTTACACCCCTCTAGCCAACGCTTGGCATTTCGCATGTTGATCTTAGGCTTGTGTGCAGCTGCAATGCCATGGAAACCCCTTCCGACAAACAGTTATTGAGCTGATGTTGCTTCCAGAGGTAGTTTAGAACTCAGTAGTGAATGTTGCAACCGAGGACGGACGACTTTTACGCGTTATGCGCATTCAGCACTCGGCGGTCCAGTTCTGTGAGCTTGTGTGGCTTACCACTTCGCGACTGAGTCGATGTTGCTCCTAGATGTTTCAACTTCACAATAACAGCACTTACAGTTGACAGGGGCAGCTCTAGCAGGGCAGAAATTTGACAAACCGACTTGTTGGAATTGTGGCATCTTATGACGGTGCCAAGTTAAATGTCACTGAGCTCTTCAGTACGGGCCATTCTATTGCCAACGTTTGTCTGTTTGCTCGACTTTATACACCTGTCAGCAACGGGTGTGGCTGCAATAGCTGAATCCACTCATTTGAAGGCCAGTCAAAATCAACCTTTTTAAGCACATATTTACTCGTGGACTTATTTAGGCTTGCCATAACAAAGGGGTTGAATTCTTATTGACTGAAGACAGTTCAGCTTTTCATATTTTATTAATTTGAAACAATTTCTGAAAACAAAATTCCACTTTTACATCATGGGGTAGTGTGTGTAGGCCAGTGACAAAAAAAGACATTTAATTTCAATTCAGGCTGTAACACAACAAAATGTAGAAAACGTAGCTACCGATTCCACCGAGAAGAAAGAAATACTTAAAATCAGTGGTCGATATGTGTCATGCTTCTGGGGAAAAGTAAGAGTTACAAACTCAATCTTTTAATTACCAAGACGTCGGACAGATACAACAGGTGCAAAATACACATGAGGGAAAGTGTTATGGTAGATGATTGGTTGGTAGATTAAGCCAATGAGTAACGCGCCTGGAGATTGAAGAAACCCAAGGAGGGTGTAGACTTTCTATAGGCACTGTAAATGAAGGTTGGGTTTGTTTCAATCCTGCCCACATGCCCATAGTTGGCAGCACACAAGTAATCATCAATTTGGAGTGCAGCTGCACTTGATCCGATCGTAATGCCTGAGGTAAATTCAGGCTACTTTGGGTATCCCTATGGGGCTAGTTAACCTCAGAGCCATTGTATCCTTTCAAATCCAAAGGGCTCGAGTACAGAGCCAAACAAATAACACATGTGTCCAATACTTTTGGAGCTCACTGTGTTCACTTTTTGTTTACAATCAAACGGGACAAGATGTGAAAAACATTCTAAAGACTGGCACTCTTGTTAATGTTGGCTTTAAATGTGACATCTTGTAATTAACAGGTACTCTAGAGAGTAGCATCACTGCACAGTAGACTGACAAGCTAAAGATGATAATGAAGCTACACTATATGCAACCATGATCATTTAACTCACAACAACCAGTGGGGTCAGTAGTGGTGATAGCTTCTTCCTCGAGCAGAGCACAGTGGTCATGGAATACAGAACCTCTCCCTTACATTGGTCAAAGTTTCACTTCCATGTTCCAAAGACCACCTTTCACTTCTCTTCTTTTTCTCGACTATGAGCAATGCAGCAGAACTCTCATTTCCTTATGATGGTTTAAAGGTTAAGGTAAGGGCAATCTGGAATTGGTACATCCATTTTTTAACTTAAAACTTTGAAATTAATTATATATAGCCAGCCAACTTTAACGTGTGCTCATCTCACTCAAGCCAGACTGCCTACGAATAAGGCAAATAATAAAAATATGTATGCAAAACAACAAAAGTGGTATTGAGGAACCAAGCACAGTAACGATGCAGAAGTGAATGACGATTAACATAATAGGAACCATGACAAAAGGGGAACAGAGTCAGTAGTGGTGACAGCCTCTTCCATAGAGAACATAAACCCTCAAAGTTCCAGAATGGGGTGAAAATGGCAGCCATATTGGTCAGGTATAAATCCAAACCAGATCTTCAGTTTCTTGGCAATTTCTCGCATGGACTAGCCTTCATTTCTCAGAACAAAAATAGACTGACGAGTTTCAGAAGAAAGGTCTTTGTTTCTGGCCATTTTGAGCCCGCAATCGAACCCACAAATGCTGACGCTCCAGATACTCAACTAGTTTAAAGGTGGACAGTTTTATTGCTTCTTTAAATCAGAACAACAGTTTTCAGCTGCGCTAACATAATTGCAAAATGGTTTTCCAATGATCAATTATCCTTTAAAAATGATAAACTTAGATTAGCTAACGCAACGTGCCACAGGAGTGATGGTTGCTAATAACGGGCCTCTGTACGCCTATGTAGATATTCCATTAAAAATCTAGCGTTTCTAGCTACAATAGTCATTTACAACATTAACCATGTCTACACTGTACTTCCGATTTAATTTGTTATGATTTTAATGGGCAATAAAATTGTGCTTTTCATTCAAAAACAAGGACATTTCTAAGTGAACCCAAACTTTTGAACGGTAGCTTTGATTGAACTGTCATGTCAACATCTTACCTTCAAAATCTTAGCTAGCTGCCATCATCATAAATCAAGTAGACAATCAATTGGCAAATCCTTTTTAATCCTTGTCATATTAAGATAAATAATGAAGACGCATTATAGATCAAATGTATAGGTGCTCATCGGCCATTGGACATAAACATTACACAACAAGTTGGAAACGTTGACAGTGGCTAACCGCAAGCATTGCAACTGGGAAGTCGGGAATAAACGCGCTCAGACTGAGGATTGTTTTGAACTGTCATCCAACTCGGAATTGTAAATCTTTCTTTGATGTCAAAATTTGCCAACGAAGGACCGCCGTGCACAACAAGGTGAGTCCAAAAATGTATTATATGCTGCTGCATAAATTATGTAATATGCCAGGGAGGTATGGTCAGCCATATCAGCTATGTTTTAAAAAAAGACAGTAAACAAGCTTGAATTAATTGTTCGCTGCCAGACAAGGCTCCGCTGATAGTCAGTGGTAAGGACTCACTCCATGGTGCTGGAAAGAAAGCTCTGCTGTTGAGACAGCTTTATTTAGGCCCTACCAGTTTGTGAGCACTGCTTGTCGCCGTTGTAGTGCAATCAATGTATTGTTTAGTGTTGTGTTGTGGCTTTGCTGACATGCACCTACACATATTTTTCTTTTGAGTTTGCCCCATCAAGATTTACATGCTAAAATCATCACTAAAAAGTAAGACCCCCCCCCCCCAAAAAAAAGAAATTCTGCCTTATTAGCCGCCAATGATTCACTCATTCGCTGACAACCTGTGATCAAACCAGATCTAACTTAAAGCATACTACTAAACCTCAAGCAGGAGAGGCCATTTCAATCTATTTTATTCGAAACTTGTTATAATAGTTCAATTTGATTGTTTGTTAAAATAATACAACTCAGCCCTAAGGGCAAGCCTCCCTTCCTCCCTCCACTCTTTAGGCTTTTATGTTCCCACAAGGATTACAACGAGGGCTCATTAATCTAAATCTGATGGCCAACCAAATGAAATAAATCAAGAGTTCTCCCAAATACAACAATATTTGTGTTGGGGGGTGGGGATAATTAACGAGCGCAGCTGCACTAATTAAAAGCCATCTGAGTTCCATTAATCTTGGCTGTTAGTGGGATTGTTTCTCTAAAATGTCCAGCCACACCTTTTTTCGTGAAGCCCGTTGTCCTTGGATTTCTTTTTCAGGTGATTTTGGAACGTGTGATTTTGGAAACGTGAAGGCACAATTGCTATTGGACAACCATTTCCTTTACTTTTGTGATCATGTTGAGAAGGTGTGGCTGCTAATGAGGGAAGTCATACAAACAATGCTCTTGTTCCAGTATCTTGGGACCTCACTGCTCATTCAGTGAGATGAGGCACATTCTTTTCACAAAAGAGGAAAGCATTGGTTCTCTTTTGTAATCAGTCTAGTCCAAGCTCTTCTCTGTCCTGGCACCCGGATGGTGGAACCAGATTCCCCCTGAAGTTAGAACAGCAGAGTCGCTGCCCATCTTCCGAAAACATCTGATACCATACCTCTTCAAACAGTATCTTAAATGATCCTCCTCTCCATCTCTATCTTCAGAAAACTGAAAACTGTTATTTACTGCTGCTCTTTAATTATTTGTTATTCTTATCACTTAACTTTTTATTTGAGGTATTTTCTTAAAAATTGTTGGTTAAGGGCTTGTACGGAAGCATTTCACTGTAAGGTCTACTACACCTGTTGTATTCGGCGCATGTGACAAATAAAATTTGATTTGATATTTGCTTATGACATATTTCATAAATTAGCAGACATTTCTAAAGAACTGTTTTTGCTTTGTCATTATGGGGTATTGTGTGTAGATTGATGAGGGAGAAAAAAACGATTTAATCAATAAAATTGTATCCATTTTAGAATAAGGCTGTAATGTTACAAAATGCAGAAAAGGTCAGGTGTCTGAATACGTTCCGAAGGCACTGTACAGTTTAAACCTGGAGCCAGGCGCACTGTTCACGAAACTGGATTATGAGGGTAGATTTATAGGACTACTATTCAACCCATATTGTAAACTTTTCTCACCTTCCAATATTTCATGGATTTCACATTTGAATATGGCAACTTTCTGAATAAATCAAACCACTGTATTTTTTATTGACCAATATTTTTAGTGTCTAAAGGCTCTCAAAATGTATTTACATGGCGTTCTTTAATTGATTCCTAATATTCTGAACTGTTCTCTTCACATATTCTAGTGAGTCTGTCAAAAAAAAATCTAATTGAAGGTACACCTCTGCTGTCTTCAACCAAGATCTCAGCGATCACTGCCTCATTGCCTGCATCCGTAATGGGTCAGCGGTCAAACGACCCCCACTCATCACTGTAAAACGCTCCCTGAAACACTTCAGCGAGCAGGCCTTTCTAATCGACCTGGCCGGGGTATCCTGGAAGGATATTGATCTCATCCCGTCAGTAGAGGATGCCTGGATATTTTAAAAAAATGCCTTCCTAACCATCTTAAATAAACATGCCCCATTCAAGAAATTTAGAACCAGGAACAGATATAGCCCTTGGTTCTCCCCAGACCTGACTGCCCTTAACCAACACAAAAACATTCTATGGCATTCTGCATTAGCATCGAACAGCACCCGTGATATGCAGCTGTTCAGGGAAGCTAGAAACCATTATACACAGGCAGTTAGAAAAGCCAAGGCTAGCTTTTTCAAGTAGAAATTTGCTTCCTGCAAAACTAACTCAAAAAAGGTCTGGGACACTGTAAAGTCCATGGAGAATAAGAACACCTCCTCCCAGCTGCCCACTGCACTGAAGATAGGAAACACTGTCACCACTGATAAATCCACCATAATTGATAATTTCAATAAGCATTTTTCTACGGCTGGCCATGCTTTCCACCTGGCTACTCCTACCCCGGTCAACACCACTGCACCCCCCACAGCAACTCGCCCAAGCCTTCCCCATTTCTCCTTCTCCCAAATCCGTTCAGCTGATGTTCTGAAAGAGCTGCAAAATCTGGACCCCTACAAATCAGCCGGGCTAGACAATCTGGACCCTTTCTTTCTAAAATTATCTGCCGAAATTGTTGCCACCCCTATTACTAGCCTGTTCAACCTCTCTTTCGTGTCGTCTGAGATCCCCAAAGATTGGAAAGCAGCTGCGGTCATCCCCCTCTTCAAAGGGGGGGACACTCTTGACCCAAACTGCTACAGACCTATATCTATCCTACCATGCCTTTCTAAGGTCTTCGAAAGCCAAGTCAACAAACAGATTACCGAACATTTTGAATCTCACCATACCTTCTCTGCTATGCAATCTGGTTTCAGAGCTGGTCATGGGTGCACCTCAGCCACACTCAAGGTCCTAAACGATATCTAAACCGCCATCGATAAGAAACATTACTGTGTAGCCGTGTTCATTGATCTGGCCAAGGCTTTCGACTCTGTCAATCACCACATCCTCATTGGCAGAGTCGACAGCCTTGGTTTCTCAAATGATTGCCTCGCCTGGTTCACCAACTACTTCTCTGATAGAGTTCAGTGTGTCAAATCGGAGGGTCTGCTGTCCGGACCTCTGGCAGTCTCTATGGGGGTGCCACAGCATTCAATTCTTGGACTGACTCTCTTCTCTGTATACATCAATGAGGTCGCTCTTGCTGCTGGTGAGTCTCTGATCCACCTCTATGCAGACAACACCATTCTGTATACTTCTGGCCCTTCTTTGGACACTGTGTTAACAACCCTCCAGGCAAGCTTCAATGCCATACAACTCTCCTTCCGTGGCCTCCATTTGCTCTTAAATACAAGTAAAACTAAATGTATGCTCTTCAACCGATCGCTACCCGCTCCTACCCGCCTGTCCAACATCACTACTCTGGACGGCTCTGATTTAGAATACGTGGACAACTACAAATACTTAGGTGTCTGGTTAGACTGTAAACTCTCCTTCCAGACCCATATCAAATATCTCCAATCCAAAGTTAAATCTAGAATTGGCTTCCTATTTCGCAATGACTTAAATGTAAACAAAGCATCCTTCACTCATGCTGCCAAACATACCCTTGTAAAACTGACCATCCTACCGATCCTCGACTTTGGCGATGTCATTTACAAAATAGCCTCCAATACACTACTCAACAAATTGGATGCAGTCTATCACAGTGCAATCCATTTTGTCACCAAAGCCCCATATACTACCCACCATTGCGACCTGTACGCTCTCGTTGGCTGGCCCTCGCTTCATACTCGTCGCCAAACCCACTGGCTCCATGTCATCTACAAGACCCTGCTAGGTAAAGTCCCCCCTTATCTCAGCTCGCTGGTCACCATAGCATCTCCCACCTGTAGCACACGCTCCAGCAGGTATATCTCTCTTGTCACCCCCAAAACCAATTCTTTCTTTGGCCGCCTCTCCTTCCAGTTCTCTGCTGCCAATGACTGAAACGAACTACAAAAAGCACTGAAACTGGAAACACTTGTCTCCCTCACTAGCTTTAAGCACCAACTGTCAGAGCAGCTCACAGATTACTGCACCTGTACATAGCCCACCTATATTTTAGCCCAAACAACTACCTCTTTCCCTACTGTAATTAATTTATTTATTTTGCTCCTTTGCACCCCATTATTTTTTATTTCTACTTTGCACATTCTTCCATTGCAAATCTACCATTCCAGTGTTTTACTTGCTATATTGTATTTACTTTACCACCATGGCCTTTTTTTGCCTTTACCTCCCTTATCTCACCTCATTTGCTCACATCGTATATAGACTTGTTTATACTGTATTATTGACTGTATGTTTGTTTTGCTCCATGTTTAACTCTGTGTCGTTGTATGTGTCGAACTGCTTTGCTTTATCTTGGCCAGGTCGCAGTTGTAAATGAGAACTTGTTCTCAACTTGCCTACCTGGTTAAATAAAGGTGAAAAAATAAATAAATAAATAAATAAACACCACATTTGAAGGGATGGCTTCAGATAAATGTACTGAAAACCCTATTGAATGAAAACCCCCAGAGAAAATCTGTTAGCCAGCAAGTGGGAGAGTTTGCAGCGGTTGAATGAAATGTATTCAGCATGCGCAAGGGAACCACACCTTCAAAGCCCTTTACGCACCTGCATAAAGTAAGTCTGATAACCAGCTACTGAGAAGAGCGTAGGAAAGGCGTACATAGGAAAGGCGTACATAGGAAAGGCGTACATATGAAAGGCGTACATAGGAAAGGCGTACATAGGAAAGGCGTACATAGGAAAGGCGTACATAGGAAAGGCGTACATATGAAAGGCGTACATAGGAAAGGCGTACATAGGAAAGGCGTACATAGGAAAGGCGTACATAGGAAAGGCGTACATAGGAAAGGCGTACATAGGAAAGGCGTACATAGGAAAGGCGTACATAGGAAAGGCGTACATAGGAAAGGCGTACATAGGAAAGGCGTACATAGGAATGGCGTACATAGGAATGGCGTACATAGGAAAGGCGTACATAGGAAAGGCGTACATAGGAAAGGCTTACATAGGAATGGCGTACATAGGAAAGGCGAATTGGGCCGTGAAAGAATAGAGCAGAATATCTCTATCATTATGTCAACGGCCAAATAGCATCATTACTTATGGGAGGAGATAGTTGGTTTACCCTCAAACTCTTGTCTTAAGAAGCCAAACTCAAGCATTACAAGTAAACAAATGCACAACATAATGCCAGTGTTCTTCAGTCATAACTAGCAAATGTTAAGCATTGATAACAAAATGCACATTATGCTAACAACAAAACAATATTTGTGTTCAGCCATTATGAAAGACCTAGCATGTCCAAATTACTGCTAACTCCAGCTACTGTACCATGGCTAATCTCCAAAGCCTGGTAAAGAGCTCATTCTTGTTTATTTAATAAAAATATACTAATTCTTGACGGCTTGCTAAAACGCTCAAATTAAGTCATGCAAAGATGGATTGGCAGCGTTCGTCACGGTAATAAATGTTAATCCACAAGTTTTAGCAGCTCTGCTATGGCTCGTAAATACCATCAAAATATAAACAGCAATCTGGGAGGCGACTAGGTGCATTAGCCAAAGACTTGGCAATAAAAGAGGGAAGGGAAAGAGAGAAAAAAGGAGAGAGGGAAGCATATGGCGCAAGACTGTCAAACTGGTTTTATGAAAAAGCCTGGAAGGTTTATTGAATTTATCAGTACCTGAGGTACTAGCGCACTCCATTTTAACATAGTTAGCCTATAAATTGAACCAGTTAGCACAATGATAAATGTAGTTTTGGATTAGGCCTCTAACACAAATATGATGGTGCTGCAGTTGAGAAATGTGAGTTGAGAGAGAGAGAATAAAGTAAATGTGAAGGTTTGAACTGATGTAGATTTGAAGTATAACATTATTTTCTAATGTGGAGATTGAGTAAATGGGTGTAATTTCAATAAACTACACCACACCATATAGACACAAACACGGGAAAACAAAATGTCAAATCGTACACATTTCACACGTGTAGACGGACACACACAGACGCACGCACGCACGCGCACACACACACACACACACACACACACACACACACACACACACACACACACACACACACACACACACACACACACACACACACACACACACACACACACACACACACACACACACACACACACACACACAGCCTGGTGTTGTTCTGCACAGGTCAATCCTCGGTGTAACTGATGACTGGCAACATGCTCCGGGTCACCGACTCTGCGGTAGCTACAGTGTAATAGCCACAAGTGACCCCCAGCCGCCCAGGTGTGCAGTGTCAAAGACTGCTGTTTCCCGGCCAGGATTGATGCTCTCATCAAGCTGTCACCACGGCAATGAGGGCGCCAGGGCGGGCTACATGCAGAGAGAGTGTGTGTGTGTGTGTGTGTGCGTGTGGGCTGCACTTGCTTAGTGTTGTCCCAAATTGGGCCTGACAGCTTGAATAGGGAGAAGGAATTCTCCCCTAAGTAATGTAGGACCCAAGAGCCACCCAACATTCAGAGGGTTCTCCCTACTATGGTGTATTTTCATCTTAGTTCACTTCCCATGACACAGGAAGAATAATTGTACAGGTTGTCTTCTATGCACTATTGAACATAGTTTTATTCAAATTGAAATTGACAAAAAGACAGCCACATAAGGCTCTGGTGAAACTATATAGGAATAAAGGTGTCATTTGGGATGTAGCTGTCTCTGTTAGGCTTACTCTCTCCTTCGCTTTCTCCATTATTCAGGATATGCTTTCTGTAGTACATCAAATCCAGGGAGTAATCACAGACCCATTAAAACGTAATGTGGCTAATGTTCGCGTAATCAACGTTTTATGGGTCGGCAATAGCTTTAAACTAACAATTTGTAATTATCATTTCATGTACGATGTGATATTAGCGCAATCTTTCATTCCAACAAATGCTTACCTCTAAAATATTTAGAGTATAGAAACGCGAATGATAATGATACTCCTGGGTATGTGATGGAAAGGTGGAGGCTATGGGCAGTAGATGTATAGAGAGAGAGAGAGAGGTGGGGAGATCTGGAGTGGAAAGGAAATACACACAAAACATTAGGAACACCTGCTCTTTCCATGACATAGACGGACCAAGTGAAAGCTATGATCCTTTACTGATGTCCCCTGTTATATCCACTTCAACCAATCAGTGTAGATGAAGGAGAGGAGACAGGTTAAAGAAGGATTTTAAAGCCTTGAGACAATGTGTGGCATTCAGAGGGCAAATGGAAAGGACCAAAAGGCCTTTGAATGGGGTATTGTAGTAGGTGCCAAGTGTCAAGAACTGCAACGCTGCTGGGTTTTTCGCGCTCAACCGCTTCCCGTGTGCGTCAAAGTTCCACCACCCAAAGGACATCAGAGGTCCACTTCTTTCAGCAAAAATTAAGAAACTGCGGTTGGAGTGGGCTAAGGAATGGGAATGATGGGAGGACTAGGGTATGGAGAAAACCACATGAGCACATGCATCCATCATGCCGCTTGTCAACATTACAGGCTGGTGGTGTGATGGAGTGATGGAGTGGGGTGTGGTTCAGGGCACACCATTGATAAAAAGGGCATAAAAGTATCAATCACACATTGATAAAAGGGCACCCTTGATAAAAGTAGAGCAGCGTTTGCATGCCACATGATATCTGAACATCATTGCCATTCAGGTGCATTCCTTCATGGCAGCAGTGTATCCATCTGCACATGCATTTTTTTAAGCAGGATAATGCCCCATGTCACAAGGCTAGGATTGTCCAGGAATGGTTCCACGAACATGACACTGAATTCATCTTACTGCAGTGGCCTGCCCAGTCACCAGATCTAAACCCAGTTGAGCATCTGTGGAATGAGAGGGAACGAGCTATTTTGGAATAGAGATCCACTACCAGCCAACTTGACACAACAGTGGGAAGCATTGGGCCAGCATCCCTGTGGAACACTTTCGGGCACCTTGTGGAGTCCATGCCCCAACGAATTGAAGCTGTTCTGAGGGCAACAGGGGGCGCAACTTAATTGGGAAAGTGTCCCTAATGTTTTGTCCAGTCATTGCCCTAATTTAAATGGATCCATACCTGCAAGTACAATAGTCATCCCAATTGCGGCAATTGTCACTTCTCCAATTCTCCACAAACTGCTTCAAGTCTATACGACTGATATGAGGAAGGAGAGAAAGAATTCATGTTACTTCACATGAAGAAACACACACCATATCATGCTGTTGTTCTTCTACCTTTTAATTGCCACGTCTGAACTCTTTTAGCCGGTATTTATTTTGCTGGAACCAGTCTACACCATCTCTCCACCACCCACACGTTTGGCGTTTGAGGAGTGTATTAGTTCAAAAGGCTTATTATTTGAATGTGAAAATGGAACTAATGGTGTGCGGAGGCCATTCAGCACAATTATTTGAGAAAACAAGGCCCTAGTCAAGTCTTGTGTTATTATTTGGTCCCTTTTCGAAAAACTTCTCAAAATTGCCCCAATTATGTTCAATTATGACAAGGCCTGCACTGTCAATCAACGAAGCACAATTTTCCACATTGTGCCATTAAAGCCACAGTCTGGAGTCTGGTGTCTCAGCCCAACAGCAGCCTCGTCTCTTGGTTTAGAACAGAACAAGCTATGTCGTTGGGAAATGAAACCACTGTAAAATTGGTACATATATATTAACTATATTAGTAGAGTTGGGGGGCGTTCATTTAAATGACCATTGAACAGAAGGGACATCTTCCAGACTGTAGCGTTAACCCTTCCCTTATGTTTCCTGTTGACCCGGAACAGAGTTTGAAATACCATTTTATGTACTTTTTCCACCATGTCCTGTCATCTACTTTTATAAGTATGGGTCTCAAACTTGTAAAACACCTAATTAAAAATAAATAAATAAAATAAGAACCGGTACCTGAATAGTGACGTCTATGATGTTCAGGGTCAATTTGACACTCAATCTGACCCCCACAATTTGACCTGGACCTTGGTCTATGTAACTTTTGAATGGTTTGTCCAAGAAACAAGCTGCAACCATGCTGATTACATAGATATATATGATGTGCCTATGATGCTCAGAGGCTGAGCAACACTGATCTGAAGTACATTTTAAGTCTATGTGATATTGACCTTTGACCTTGACAGTAAAAAACTATCCATGATGATCACAGGGATATTAGTAAAATTTCCCTGTGATGTTCAGAGGTCGAGGGACAGTGATCTGAAGTTTGGCCAAAAAATTGCTCTACATTTCATTAAATGTCCTAATTTGATTGACTTCCGACTTTGGTAGAGTAATTAAACATTTGGCTCTACATTTTGAACAGTTGGATCTAGCAACAACTCAGGGAAAAAAAGCATATGAAAGAGGACTTTTTCAGCTACTGGAAAATACATTTTGGGAGGTAAAAATTTGGGAGGTGAAAATCACATTTGTGATAATCACATTTGTGATATTGATGTATTTATTTTACCTGCAGTACATACTGTATGGGTCATATTAGACCGACTCGACTAAAAGGGAAGGGTTAAACAGCAAGGTGAGTTAACACCCCACTTTTCTTGACAGGGCCCATAATTCCCGGCTGGAGGGTGACATGGCCTGCGAATACAACGATGAACCAGATGTGTATAGACAGAAAGGGGACTCGCTGTTTGAGTTCCCATCATTACTGATGGCAGATCTGTCACTGGCCCGCGTTGTATTGTTCCCCTTTTCCCGTTTGCCAAAACTTGTGCTAGGTCAGCTTCGACACACACTCGCTGCTACCAGGAATATTGGCAACCCTGGTGTTGCACGCAAGCAAAACAGCTGTTGTTTCAACGTGGCCAGCCAAACCCGCTCTGTCTCTATGAATTATGGAAATGTGAAACAGTGTCACACCGCCAATCTGACACCATCTCCTGCTTGGCCCCAACTTTTGCAGCCAAGCGTATGTACATACGCTCCCACTAACGCGCAAACACACACAAACGTATACACACCAGTAGAGGCTGCTTAGGGGAGGACGGCTCACAATGATGGCTGGAACGGAGTAAATGGAATGGCATCAAACACATGGAACCCATGTGCTTGATGTATTTGATACCATTCCACTCCAGCCATTACCACAAACAATGTTTCCTTACATTTTTTGTTGTTGTGTTAACTAAAGGGGAAAACTGTTGAAAGTTGAGTGAAGCGCCGATTATAGGGAACATTGACCGCGAGCCCGTCCTCCCCAACTAAGGTACCACCAACCTCCTGTGACACACACATACACATTCCGACCCCCCAATATCATTCTCTCGCTTTCCCTTCTCTTGATAAACATGTCCAGTGTTCTAAAAATACCAGGCGAAGACAAAAGGGGTGGTATTTATGATAAAGAGAGCCTCTCTGACACGGCATTGCCATCTATCTCCTTCCTCTCCCTCCCTCTCCCTCCCTCGCTCTTTCTTCTCTCCATCTCTCTTTCGCCTGAGAGCTAGCGTATGTCTCCAATCACTCCCCGCCCCCACCTCCGACCATACTCTATCTTTTTTCTCTCCCACCCTCTTTATCCATCCCTCCCTCTTCTTTTCCCCAGTCACTCCTTCATCTTGCCCAGTTTGACTCTCTCCCAACTGGTGCAGTTATCAATCACGAGAGCCGGGGCCTTGTCAGAGAGAGAGAGAGAGAGAGAGAGAGCCGACTGAAACAGAGGCAGCTAGCGTCACGCTTCCTCTTCTCTATTTCCATTTTCCCTTTTAACAGCTCGCCGAATTTGTTCCAGTTAATAAGGCCTCCCCAATGCCCACCCCCCTTCTCTAATTAGGCACTTGCAGCATGTAGGGAAATATGATACTTAATTAATGATGAGATAAACTCCCTCTCACGGCCCCTGTCAGAGAACGCAGACACCATGTTCCTCTCTGTTGAAATATAATTAATGTTCCAAAGGACATGTCATTTAAAAAAAATATATTCTGTGGTAGAGATTGGACTAAACTTCAGATGGACTGGTTTGAAGTCAGTAAATCTTCATTTTATGTAACATGTAGCGATGCAGAAGTATCATTCCAAAAGACAGAACGATGGCAGTCCTGTTCATTATGTCTTGCAACAGAAAACTATTTGCACTGGAAAAAGAACATGTGCAGCTATGTTTGTTGCCGAACGAACACAACCCAGGTATGTCCCATGAGGGGGACCTTGACGATGGGTGGAGCTCATTCCAAGTCCAGCTTATCTCAGTCTTTCTGTGAGTAACTATTTAATGAGATTAATGAGATCCTGAGATTGTCCATCAACGACAGAGACCCTACACACACACACACAGGCAAATAGAGTGCATTGGAAAGTATTCAGACCACTTGAATTTTTCCACATGGTTACATTACAGCCCTATTTCAAAGTGTATTAAATCATGTTTTTCCCTCATCAATCTACACACAATACCCCCTAAAGACAAACCAAAAACAGCTATTTTCAGGTCTCTCCAGAGATGTTTGATTGGGTTCAAGTCCGGGCTCTGGATGGCCACTCAAGGACATTCAGAGACTTGTCCCGAAGCCACTCTTGCATTGTCTTGGCTGTGTGCTTAGGGTTGTTAATCTGTTGGAAGGTGTACCTTCACCCCAGTCTGAGGTCCTGAGCACTCTGGAGCATGTTTTCATCAAGGATCACTCTGTTTTTTGCTCCATTCTTCTCTCCCGCGATCCTGACTAGTCTCGTAGTCCCTGCCTCTGGAAAAACATCCGCACAGCATGATGCTGCCACCACCATGACTCACCGTAGTGATGGTGCCAGATTTCCTCCAGACGTGACGCTTGGCATTCAGGCCAAATAATTCAATCTTGGTTTCATCAGACCAGAGAATCTTGTTTCTCATGGGTTGAGAGTCCTTTAGTGCTGTCATTTGCTTTTTACTGAGGAGTGGCTTCCGTCTGGCCACTATACCATAAAGGCCTGATTGGTGGAGTGCTGCAGAGATGGTTGTTCTTCTGGAAGGTTCTCCCATCTCTACAGAGGAACTCTGGAGCTCTGTCAGAGTGACCATTGGGTTCTTGGTCACCTCCTTGACCAAGGTTCTTCTCTCCCAATTGCTCAGTTTTGCCGGGAGGCCAGCTCTAAGAAGAGTCTGAAGAAGAGTGGTTCCAAACTTCTTCCATTGAAGAATGATGGAGGCCGCTGTGTTCTTGGGGACCTTCAATACTGGAGAAATGTTTTGGGGTCTGAATACTTTCTGAATGCACTGTATGCGATGACTATGTATGCGAAACTCACCATTAGCAAGGCCTCCATGATATGAGCCATGCCTACCAACAGCTCCTCCTGGACGAGGATTCAAAAGAGTATGTCACAGTCAATACTCACAAAGGTTTGTTCATATTCAACTGCTGGGTTTTCAGAGTGCGTCCAGGACATTGGACAATCTGTTGCAGGGGATCCCTCATGTAGCAACGTAGCTGGACGACATCCTGGTTACAGGGGAGCTGGAGGAGGAGCACCTCTGAAATCTGGACCAGATGTTAAAGAGACTCTTGGATGCAGGGCTGCGCCTGAAGCGCAGCGAGTGCACCTTCCAAGCACAAAATCACTGCACAGTGTCCTGTGGAGGACAAAGTCAGGGAAATTAAAGATGCTATAAACCCCAAAAATGCGTCCGAGCTCAGGTCATTCCTGGGCATGGTAAACTACTATTGTAAGATCGTCCCTGAGCACTCAACAGTTTTGGCTCCACTGTACCAGCTGCTCCACAGAGACTGTAATTGGAAGTGGGGACCAGCACAAGTGAAAGCTTTCAAGGAAGAAAAAGCACTACTATAATCGGCACAAGTACTGGTTCACTTTGACAAAGGGATCATCCTGTAGGAAGTAAAAGCACTACTGCAATCAGCACAAGTACTGGTTCACTTTGACAAAGGGATCATCCTGTAGGAAGTAAAAGCACTACTGCAATCAGCACAAGTGCTGGTTCACTTTGACAAAGGGATCATCCTGTAGGAAGTAAAAGCACTACTGCAATCAGCACAAGTACTGGTTCACTTTGACAAAGGCATCATCCTGTAGGAAGTAAAAGCACTACTGCAATCAGCACAAGTACTGGTTCACTTTGACGAAGGCATCATCCTGTCATGTGACGCTTCACCCTATGGTATCGGGGCAGTACTCGCTCATCAGATGGGTCTGAAAAACCCATCGAATTTGCATCACACACACTGACAAGAGCTGCGAAGCGATATTCACAGTTAGACAGGGAAGGTCTAGCCATAGTCTTTGCTGTAAAACTTTTTCATCAGTACCTCTACGGTTGTAATTTCACCATATGCACTGACCACAAGCCCCTGGTGAGCCTCATCAGTGAATCAAGATGTATTCCTCCCATGGCTTCAGCAAGGATACAACGCTGGGCTCTCACACTCTCAGCTTACGCAAACGCAGATGCGCTCAGCCGTCTCCCGCTACCAGAGATGCCCGCCACAATTGGGATGCCTCCCAAGACAATTTTCCTAATGGAAAGATTGTCAAACTCACCTGTGAATGCCAAACAGAATAAACAGTGGACAGAACCTATCCTGCACCAAGTAAAAATATACCTTATGCAGTGTTGGCCTCCTGTCATAGATGATGATGGACTGAGACCGTGTGCAAAGCACAAACCTGAGCTGAGTGTGCAAGATGGCTACATACTCTGGGGGTCCAGAGTGGTCGTTCCAACCCTCTGGCTGTTCACAAGTTATGGACAAGGTTCATGAGGCTCACCCGGGAGCCATCAGGATGAAAAGTTTAGCCAGATCTTATAACTGGTGGCCTAACATGGATCAAGACTTAAAAAATCCTGTTCTGAGTGCCAGATCAACCAGAATTTGGCCCTGCCCACGTCACTAAATCCGTGGGACTGGCCTAACCGCACATGTTCCTTGTCATAGTGGACGCGCACCCCAAGTGGCTGTAATTACCAAGTAAAGGCAATGAACATTAATCCTTGTAAAGCTGTCACAATTACATTTTGTATGGTGTATCAATACACCCAGTCACTTGAAATATACAGGCATCCTTCCTAACTCAGGAAGGAAACAGCTCAGGGATTTTACCACGAGGCCAATGGTGACTGTTTGCATCCTGTTTGCGACAAGGCACTAATGTAATACTGCAAAAAATGTGGCAAAGCAATTCACTTTTTGTCTTGAATACAAAGTGGTATGTTTGGGGCAATCCAATACAGCACATTACTGAGTACCACTCTCCATGTTTTGAAGTGGTGGCTGCATCATGTTATGGGTATGCTTGTAATTGTTAAGAACTGGGGAGTTTTTCAGGATAAAAAAATGGAATTGAGCTAAGCACAAGCACAATCTTAGAGAAAAACCTGGTTCAATCTGATTTCCATAGCAAACTTGTAGATTAATTCACCTTTCAGCAGGAGAATAACCTAAAACACAAGGCCAAATCTACAGTTGCGTTGCATTCCAAGAAGACAGTCAATGTTCCTGAGTGGCCTAGTTACAGTTTTCTACTTGAAAATCCATGGCAAGACCTGAAAATGGCAATTATCAACAACCAATCTGACAGAGCCTGAAGTATTTTAAAAAATATACTGGGAAAATGTTGCACAACCCAGGTGTGGAAAGCTCTTAGAGACTTACACAGAAATATACATATGTCTCTGTAATCGCTGCCAAAGGTTCTTCTTCAAAGTATTGAACGCAGAGTTAATCTCAGCCTTTGCGTCTCAGCCTTTGCTTCCTTGACTTTTTGGCCCTGATGGAGACATGGATCACCCCAGAGAACACTGCTACTCCAGCTGCTCTCTCCATCTGACTACGTTTTCTCTCATAGTCCGAGAGCATCTAGTCGTCGCAGTGGTGACAAAGGGCTACTAATTTCTCCTAAATGGAGATGATCTCTTTTCTCCCTCTCTCACCTGTCCATCTCCTCATTTGAATTCCATGCTGTCACTGTCATCTATCGCCCACCAGGTGCTCTTGGCGAGTTCCTCAATGATCCTCAATCTTGATAAGCTCATTTCCTGACGATGGCTCACCGCTCTTCATACTTGGCAACTTCAAACTCCCGATGTCTGCCTAATTTCTTTCTAACTCTTTCTTTCCCCTCTTGTGACCTCACACTCTTTTGACCTCACCCTTTCCCAATCCCCTACAAAAAAGGGAGGCAATACACTTGACCTAATCTTTACTAGAGGCTGTTCTCCTTCTAATCTAACCGCAATCCTTTCCTCCAACCCTAGCTAGCCACTCAGCCCCTACTCAGATGTTCATGTGCCATTGCAATATTTGCGCTCTCTCTCTCCTCTTCTATCCTATCATCTCTCCCTTATGTTAATTCCTTCTCCCTCCTGTCTCCTGATTCCACCTCTTCGGCCCTACTCTCTTCTCTTTACCCACCCTATGACTCGCACTGTCCCCTTTCCTCCCGGCTGGCGCTACCCTCCCCTCCTGCTCCCCCGTGGCTGAGTGACTCATTGCGAGGTTAGAGAACAGGACTGCGGGCAGCTGAGCGAAAATGTAGAAAAACTACAGAAAACAATCTTTCACTCCCTCCTCTCTACCTTCTTTTCCTATGTACAGTGCCTTGCGAAAGTATTCGACCCCCTTGAACTTTGCGACCTTTTGCCACATTTCAGGCTTCAAACATAAAGATATAAAACTGTATTTTTTTGTGAAGAATCAACAACAAGTGGGACACAATCATGAAGTGGAACGACATTTATTGGATATTTCAAACTTTTTTAACAAATCAAAAACTGAAAAATTGGGCGTGCAAAATCCAATAAATGTCGTTCCACTTCATGATTGTGTCCCACTTGTTGTTGATTCTTCACAAAAAAATACAGTTTTATATCTTTATGTTTGAAGCCTGAAATGTGGCAAAAGGTCGCAAAGTTCAAGGGGGCCGAATACTTTTGCAAGGCACTGTATCTGCTGCTAAAGCCACCTTCTATCACTCCAAATTTCAAGCTTCTGCCTCTAACCCTAGGTAACTCCTTTCCAACTTCTCCTATCGCCTTAACCCCCCCCCCTCCTCTCTGCATACGACTTTGTCAACCACTTTGAAAAGAAAGTTGACAACATCCACTCCTCATTCGCTAAGCACAACTCTGTCTGCCACTTTGAAAATAAGGTTGACAACATTCACCCCTCATGCACTCAGGACAACTTTGTCTGCCACTTTGAAAATAAGGTTGACAACATTCACCCCTCATGCACTCAGGACAACTTTGTCTGCCACTTTGAAAATAAGGTTGACAACATTCACCCCTCATGCACTCAGGACGACTTTGTCTGCCACTTTGAAAATAAGTAACAGGGGCCTCCCAGGTAGCGCAGTGGTCTAAGGCACTGCATCGCAGCGCTAGCTGTGCCACCAGAGATTCTGGGTTCGAGTCCAGGCTCTGTCGCAGCTGGCCGCAACTGGGAGACCCATGGGGCAGCGCAAAATTGGCCCAGCATGGTCCGCATTAGGGAGGGTTTGGCCGGGCCGATGCTTCCTCTGACACATTGGTGCGGCTGGCTTCCGGGTAGGATGGGCATTGTGTCAAGAAGCAGTGCGGCTTGGTTGGGTTGTACATTTCACCCAAAAATCCATTTAATCCATTTTGAATTCAGGCTGTATCACAACAAAATGTGAAATAAGTCAAGGGGTATGAATACTTTCCAGAGGCAATGTATATATCACAAATGCAGTTGCACTATTCTACACACAGAAATGCAATCAAAACATCCATTTCAAATCAAAGTTTATTTGTCACGTGCGCAGAATACAACAGGTACCTTACAGTGAAATGCTTACTTACAGGCTCTAACCAATAGTGCAAAATAGGTGTTAAGGTGAACAGTAGGTAGCTAAAGAAATAAAACAACAGTAAAAAGACAGGCTATTTACAGTAGCGAGGCTATAAAAGTAGTGAGGCTACATACAGACACCGGTTAGTCAGGCTGATTGAGGTAGTATGTACATGTAGATATGGTTAAAGTGACTATGCATATATGATGAATAGAGAGTAGCAGTAGTGTAAAAGAAGGATTGGTGGGTGGTGGGCGGGACACAAGGCAGATAGCCCGGTTAGCCAATGTGTGGGAGCACTGGTTGGTCGGCCCAATTGAGGTAGTATGTACATGAATGTATAGATAAAGTGACTATGCATATATGATAAACAGAGTAAAAAGAGAGGTTGGGGGGGGGCACACAATGCAAATAGTCTGGGTAGCCATTTGATTACCTGTTCAGAAGTCTTATGGCTTGGGGGTAAAAACTTTTGAGAAGCCTTTTGGTCCTAGACTTGGCACTCCGGATGTAGAGAGAACAGTCTATGACTGGGGTGGCTGGGGTCTTTGACAATTTTTAGGGCTTTCCTCTGACACCGCCTGCCTGGTGTAGAGGTCCTGGATGGCAGGCAGCTTTGCCCCAGTGATGTACTGGGCCGTACGCACTACCCTCTGTAGTGCCTTGCAGTCAGAGGCAGAGCAATTTACCAGGCAGTGATGCAACCAGTCAGGATGCTCTCGATGTTGCAGCTGTAGAACCTTTTGAGGATCTCAGGATCCATGCCAAATCTTCTTAGTTTCCTGAGGGGGAATAGGTTTTGTTGTGCAATCTTCATGACTGTCTCGGTGTGTTTGGACCATTCCAGATTGTTGTTGATGTGGACACCAAGGAATTTGAAGCTCTCAACCTGCTCCACTACAGCCCCGTCGATGAGAATGGGGGCGTGCTTGGTCCTCCTTTTCCTGTAGTCCACAATCATCTCCTTAGTCTTGGTCACATTGAGGGATAGGTTGTTATTCTGGCACCACCCGGCCAGGTCTCTGACCTCCTCCCTATAGGCTGTCTCGTCGTTGTCGGTGATCAGGCACTGTTGTGTCGTCTGCAAACTTAATAATGGTGTTTGAGTCGTGCCTGGCCATGCAGTCGTGGGTGAACAGTGAGTACAGGAGGGGACTGAGCACGCACCCCTATGGAGCTACATTGTTGAGGATCAGCGTGGTAGATGTGTTGCTACCTACCCTGTGTTGCTACCTACTTCCTGACGGGGTGGCCCGTCAGGAAGTCCAGAATCCAGTTGCAGAGGGAGGGATTTAGTCCCAGGATCCTTAGCTTAGTGATGAGCTTTGAGGGTACTATGGTGTTGAACGCTGAACTGTAGTCAATGAATAGCATTCTCACATAAGTGTTCCTTTTGTCCAGGTGGGAAAGGGCAGTGTGGAGTGCAATAGGATTGCATCATCTGTGGATCATTTCTATCTGCATTTTAAAAAATCCTGATTGAAATTGTAAGGCCCATCACATTCCACTATACATCTAAACACACACTAACAAGTGTATCTTGCAAACAATTAAAATATACAAACCTGTCTGAACAAAGGGGTTTTGACAACCAGGAGTATAGCTAGCTACTGTATCTGACAACACTTACAAGGAAACTAAAATACATACAGTAACTGACAAATCAGTCCTCTTATCCCCCTCCAATTTTTACAACAAACTTCCCATTCTTTAATCATGTTCTACATCTCTGTTCTTTTATAATTTTTTTAACAAGCGCTAATTAACAGATGACACATCGAATCACGTTTAATAATGCACGGGTGTGTTTTGTCCGGAACATATGGCTCACATTATTAATATTCAACATCAATTGTCATTTCCTGCCTGACGGGCTCTTCCAAAAAAAAAAAAAAAAAAAAAAAAAAAAAAAAAAAAAAGGAGGCCATCTTGATGTGTTGGCGAGATATGAGGAAACAGTTGGGCCTTGTTGAAGTGGTTTGTTTTCAGATTTGTCTGTGTTTAGCAGACTCGTTTGCAAGCTGCCAGGAAGGAGAAGAAGTTGTTCACAACTTCATTTCGATGGCAGCAGCTTAGCGGTATGGTAGCAGACTGACAGGCAAGTGAGGGTTCCTGACAGCGGCATGGGGGGATTGAGGTGGGAGGGATGGAGTGGTGAAGGAGAGAAATGGGGTGGCAGGCAAACCATGTTAAGTGTTTCTTGTTGGTGTGCTTAACAGCTTGCTTGACATGGACAAGCTGTGCAGGTGGTGGTGGTGGGGGGTATTTGTCTTCTCTCCTGACTTCTAGGTCAAACGGCCTGGGAATACCGACCGTGGTGTGCACGTGTCGGCACATCAATCAAAGCACTCTTTTCCTTTTCGACCCTCGCGGCTGTCAATCAAAGGAGTGTGAAACCGCTAGAAAGGCAACTGGTTCAGTTTAGATGCTGATGATGACAAATAATTAAAGTCTATTAAGAAGTGCGAAATGTGTTGCATCAAAATGCAAACAATGAACGTTCTTGACAAGATGGGAAAGATAGACAGATGGCAAGGGTAATAGAGAGAGAAGGAAGAGAGAGAGTGGTAGTTAAGAAACTTTTACTGAATTAAAGATGACTGAGGTGTGAGAAAATGCATCCATCACGTTGCAAGTACTGGAAGTGTGACCGGCTGGGTTTGAGCTCGGGTCGTCTGCACGCCATAAGACTGTGTTAGCCTGCTGAGCTTAAGCCTAGGCATTAGGTTGGGTAGCTAGGGGAAATGTTAAGGTCTCGGGCAAGGTTACTCATCACGTAAGCTTTGTTCACAACACCACCTCTGACCAGAAGGGAGAGATTGATGGAGAAACAGAAGGGAGAGTGGTAGGTAAAGACATTTAAATACTCAGAATGAAACACAATTGAGATGTGAGAAAACGTATCCATTACAGTGCATGCAACATAAGTGTAGTGGAAAAATGAAATAATAAAGAATATTAAGAATATCTACATCGAAAGTGTTTTTTTTTGTCTAGATATAGGCTTAGTTCGTGTCCAGGAATCCAGCTCCATTTGTGTGACATTTGCCTAAAACGTCTCTTTCTGTTCTTTCTTTTAAATACAGTGACTGGGAAACTGGAGAGGCATATTCCCACTGGGCAGACATTGGTTGAATCAATGTTATTTCCACATCATTTCAATGAAATTATGTTGAACTAATGTGGAATAGACGTTGAATTGACGTCTGTGCCCAGTGTGTTGTTTTTATCAGGTCTTGTTAGATAAGTAGTCATGCAAAGACAAGTGAAGCAAGCTTTCTAAGCCTATTTTAAATTCTGGAAAGATTGTACTTATGGTGTTGATGGCATAATAACAAAGATGGTAGATAAATGAAGACAGTTCACTCAGGATGTTTACCATTGAAAAAAATGGTCAGTTCCGGTCTACTTAACTAGGTGTGTCTCCCATAGACACCAATGCAATAGCAGCTGACTTTCATTGAACCAGAAAAATATAACAGAAAGAAACAGTGAGTGGGGTGTCTCGTTTCCTCTTGCATCTTTGCCAATACCCTACCATTAGCAATGAGTATCTGTGGCTGTGACCGCCGTCAACGGTTCTGACAGATACTCATTGCTAAAGGTTCCATGCGATTTGTCAGAAAATATTATCATCCTCATAACTTTCTTGGCATATGATTGATGATGGTGATTATTTTGTCACTTGTGTTTCCCTGAATTCAAGCCTATCGGTGACATGAATAAGACCTCAAGTAATGTCATTATGTAAACATCTTCATTATGAACAAGACATCTATTTTTACCAAGATGCACTAGGGGGCACTGGGATCTGGAAACAAGTCTAACTCCAGTCTTTCTTCGACAATGACAGCTACATTTCAGACTCCCGTTTCCCCCCCCAGTCTTCAAATTAAACTTCCATCGACTACTTTGATAAAAGCACAGAGTGAATGTTTACATCCCTACGGACAAAATAAATAAATAAATCAAGAAAAAAAAACACGAACAGAAACAAAACAACCTACAACAAATCTGACATATTTACCATAACAGCCGTTCCTAACTTTTTCCAAAACGAAACGCGTCCGTAAAATAAATGTTTGTTCTGTAGCCGCTCTTTGAAGTGGATTTGCTTTTTTTCTTTAATGATTCCTTTCGTCTGATGGTGATGGAAGCCATGCTGACATCTTCTTTTGGTTCATCAAGTTCCCCGGCACAATTACATGAATTTACTTTCAATAAATTACCATCTTTGCATACATCAGTCAAATCACTGAGCTGAGGCGTTCGCAAACAATATGCATTATTAATTGCATTGTCACAGTTTATTTGGTTAACTCATAACCGACATGGACAGCCCCTGCCTTGATGGTGTATTTAAAAGCATCAGCATCAGCATCAGCTTTTAAAAGGAGACCACTAGGGTGACACGCACAGCTATACACAACGACGCTATACACCACTGTGGTTTTAGCATAGGGATAAAGTGAAAGTCACAGTCAAAGACCAATCAGAAACCGCGCTCAACCAAAATGGGAGAGATCTCTGGCTCACAGGGATTGTAAAAGGGAGAGAAAGTGCTTAACTCTTGTATCCTCCTATATTAATAATGAAAGGTTGCTTAGAGCCAACGGTCAATCACCTAAAATGTGTACGATTTTCATTTCATTTTTCACACTGATTGTCGGCAGAAATGGATGGCCTTGAGTACATGTATTCCATGACAGGCTTTAGGGAACTGTCCAATGTTTACAATGAAAGATCTTCAGGGTTTCCGGTTAGTTTTAGAGTGAGATGTAGGCCTTGTTCGTATACTTTGTAAATGGTATTATGCCATGGAAGGAAGGAAATGGTGTTACTCCATGGAAGGAAGGAAGGAAGTAAGGAAGGAAGGAAGGAAGGAAGGAAGGAAGGAAGGAAGGAAGGAAGGAAGGAAGGAAATGGTGTTACTCCATGGAAGGAAGGAAGGAAGGAAGGAAATGGTGTTACTCCATGGAAGGAAGGAAGGAAGGAAGGAAGGAAGGAAGGAAGGAAGGAAGGAAGGAAGGAAGGAAGGAAGGAAGGAAGGAAGGAAGGAAGGAAGGAAGGAAGGAAAGGGTGTTACTCCATGGAAGGAAGGAAGGAAGGAGGGACGTTTTTTTAACGTGTTTGAATGTGGCTATAGAGTCCTCCACTCCACAGAGGAGTAAGACAACAGACAGTTATTCACACAGCCATCTGTGAAGAGTTCCATTCCACTAAGGGTATATTGAGGAGATAAAGAAAGCCTCTCAATCCCACTTGTGTCAGCCTCAAACCATGTAATGTAGTGTGAATGAGGATGCATTTCTCTCCTTGTTTCCTTGAAGGGATCACTGATCTAAACAGACTGGGGGGAAAGCAGTATGGTGGCAATAATAATTTATCACACAATGCTAGTAAAAGAAACAAAACATAGGAAGAAAGGAAGCTATTGTTCAATATTGGTACACAGTCGAAGTCAGGGCTGACTCTAGCTTTTTGGGGGCCCTAAGTGATATTTTGTTGGGAGGCCCACCACCTAATGGCAAAAAAATTTAGTGGCCCTCCTATTAACGTTGAAAATAAATGTTTGGGTTTTAAATTTCATTTTCTGCAATTCTACACTTTTTGCCATGGGGCGGAGGTAATTGTTTTGCAGTTTTACAGCTAATTCCCTGCAATTCTAGTTCCAAGGTTTATTAGTCGTATGTACGGGATACACATGGTATACATACACCGTCCAATGAAATGCTTACTTGAAGGTTACTTCTCGACAACGCAACAACAAAACAATAATAAATAATAAAACACAAAAATACGAACATAAAGGAAATGACTCAGTAGAACAAAATAAACATTTTAGCATAAGTATAGTAGCGGAAGGTACAATATATAGTCCAATATTTACACGCATTTTGGAGGAACGGGGATTGTGGAAGCAAGTGTTCTACCCATTTTGCCATGGGGTTGAGAGATATTTCTGCAGTTTTAAAGCTATTTTCCTGCAATTCTACACATTTTGTAATGACTTATGCCACGTTAATATGATATCTGAGTAAGAATGACTAACAAAATAAATGGTTGCCCGGTCGGTATTTGTCCATGATTCCTACAAGTTTAGATAGCTAGCCAGACTAACTACCATCTACAAATTGTTAGCTGACATGGCTAATTGAGTGACTTTCAGAAAGTTTTCCACTAATCTCCAAACCCTCTCTTTGCTCTGGAAGCCAAAAGAGAGGGAAGCTATGGCATCTTGTAAATATTTCTGTTAATTATGTATTACAGCTGTCCTTCCTAAAGGTAATTACGAAGTAGCCGAGAGGCAAAGCGACCCCATTTGCATATGCACGCGAGGAAAAAAAGAGACATGGCGCATGCAAACCTGGGATTTTCATTTGCATTCTTTGATTGGGAGCCTTGCAAATCAAAGTGGCGGTTTGTGAGATGCTCTTTGCTTGGGCTCACAATGCGTACAGACGTGGCGTGGAGTGGCGGCAGTGCCCAATGAAAGGTGGGGGAAGGCGTAAAGCCCTTGGTACCAGAGAGGTAGCGTCACGCATTCATTTCAACAAGCCTGCCCGTTCTCCCCACCCTTCTTCATTTGTTGGCCACGGATAACTGTCAGTGGCACCATTCTTTTTTTTCACTGCCTTGAGGGAGGCCGGAACAGCACCATTTGGTGGCTCTTTAATGACTGTGTCTTGATTATTATTATGAAGGGACATTACAGTCGGTCATTACCTCGATCCTTTATTTTATAAGTGAATTGAACTAATAAGACTTTTAGTCAGACAGCCTGAGGGGGACGGAGGGGTTGGTAATATCATAGACACAAATGAGCGTTTCAAATCTCACATAAACTTCTCTGACTTATTGACGTGCAACACCGTTTTAGCTCTGACCGACATAGTGCCAGTCCATAAATGATATGGCCATAGAAACAGTCCAATACCAATAGGAAGAATTCCTCGGTCATATGCAAACAGCTGTCA
Organism: Oncorhynchus masou masou; assembly: GCF_036934945.1. Classification (NCBI taxonomy): domain Eukaryota; kingdom Metazoa; phylum Chordata; class Actinopteri; order Salmoniformes; family Salmonidae; genus Oncorhynchus; species Oncorhynchus masou. Next base: position 34,038,138 of record NC_088224.1, on the reverse strand, counting down.
AAGATTTTAAAACAAGGTCAGAGTCATTCTTAATCCCCCTACAACCAGTACATGTATTATTACATGATTGAATATCTGAACATTGACTTGCATGACATGCTGCCCTGGGGTAAGGGGATGGGTCTTGGAAAATGGCCACCAGTGAAGTAAAAGTAGGTGATATGATACAGTTCTCTTTTGTGAAAGAGATTTTATTTCAATGAGGTTAACTTGTATAAGTCAAGGTGTGATGTGCAGAACCAACTCTCCTACCAAATTGCTTCAGGGTGGGGTTCAGGGTTCAACGATTCACCTCTCCCCTGGTGTCAGCACTGCAGCCATGCAGAACCAGGACTGAGAGGGCAGACATTTGCACGCTAGAGTGACTGAGCGAGGTGCTGCTGGGAGAGGGGCATTTGAAGGGGTAGATCTCAGGGTCTCCTGCCTCATCTGCCAGGTCTAATGATGGTGTCCACCTGCTGTTTTATGGCCACAGCTGGAGTGGTCTACTCCCATTTGTCCCAGCAGCCCAGAGCGCTCACTCTCTTTGTCTCCATGTCCCTCTCCCTCTCTCTCCATCTCCAGTGCTCTGACTTTCTCGCTCTCCCCAGCACTCTCGCCCCACTCTCTCAGAGAACCCACTCTCTTTCTCTCCCTCTTATCCATCTTTCTGTCTCTCCAAAACCTATCTTTCTTTCTCTAACACCTGTCCTCTAACATTCCATATCTCCCAATCGCTCTCACCCCCATATCCCCTCTTCCATTCACCATCCTCCTCTCTACACCTCCTCCATCTCTCCCCCTTCTCTTCCTCACCATCCATCTCTCCCACCTTCCCCCCATCTCTCTCTCTCCAAGGCTCATTGCCTTGATGCTTTTTTTATGGTCAGCACCCATGAGCACCTCATCTAAAACAGCGTAGCCTCATACGTCTCTGAGGAGGGGGGTAGGCTGAATGGGGTGAGAAGAGTGGGGGAGCCGTGAGGGCCTAGGAGTGGGTGAGAGGGTCGAGAGAGGGAAACATCAGCTTCTCAGCTGAGAAATACGTCTCACAGCTGGGCGACAATCTCGACCCTTCCACCTCGCAGCATGCCTTTCCACAATCTGTAACTGTCATTTCTAGTCAAAAGTGCTGCCCCTGAATTTGTTTGTCCTGGCAAATAATTGCCACTGAGTTAATCGAATTTTGTGGTAACTGTCCCCAAATTACTGTTTGGGCACAGTTAAGAATAGATAGGTATATGTCCAGGCATATGTCCAGCCCTCAATAATCAGATCTTAAACTGAGGAGAGGTTGACTCAACCAAAGTGGTCATGCCTTGCCTCTACTCTGTGATGTACCTATGACGTCACCATGATTATGTGATATGGCTCAGGGCCTAATCAAGCGATCCTGAGTTGTCCATACTTGCAATTTGGTGTCTCAGCGGACCTTCAGAGCAGGTGTTTCTAGACAACTTCCAATTTGACAGAGGAAGATTTGAGTGTGGACTAAAAATAGGGGCAACCCATCATTTCAGGAGACAAGCTGGAATTACCCGACGGAGGGAGAATCATGATCGCTCCTCAAGCCCGTCAAAAACACAAGAAGCCTTTTGGGAGAGGCGCCGACTTGACAACATGTCAATATCACTACGAGCACTCCTGCGCGCCAAGCTCTTAGGGAAATATCACTTACTCCAACAGCTTTTCCGATGAAAACCAGACAGGCTCAAGGTTTGATATGAGCGCTAAGAAATCCTAGACAGTTGATCTCTGAGACCGCGGGAAGACAATAATAAAAAATGTTTAAAAAAAAAAGGTAAGACAACACTTCTTTGTTGATCACTGTCAACGCTGATACCGGACCAGACGGCGCGTCTAACTTTCCTCAGCACCCGTCTGTCTCAGATCTGACGCGGGGAGGGAGAAGAGAAACCGCTTTCCCCCAGTTTACCCCCTGGTTCAGCAGCCTCTTAAATCTGTCACTCAGGCTCTTTTCAGAAGCTGACAGGATGATTGAATACAAACTCGTATTAACAGTGACAATGTCAGCCGCAGCTTAGCAGACCTGAACAAACAGAACACCCAAGTAGGCCGTCGGTAAAAACAGAGTTCTACACACAGTACTGCTGCATATGTACACTTTCCAGGGAACAGAGGAAGTTGAAAAAAATCGTAAAGGAAATGTGGTATATGTTTTGTTTGTATTAGTGATTCCTACTGTAAACTGTAGTATTTGCAGATGATTCATGCTGAAAGCCTATTGTCTTGTCATTATTTGTGCGTGTGCGTTGTGTGTTGTGTGTTGTGTGTTGTGTGTTGTGTGGTTGTGTGTGTGTGTATGTGTGTGTGTGTAAGATGCCCATGTGAGTATTTTAAGATTTCCATATTTAGCTGCACTCCCCGAGGTGGAGCCATCAGTCTGGTCTCTAGGGGCGACAGTGGTTCTTGATTGTGATTTGTTCCCTGGGCTATTACGCATGCTGAATAAACACTGTGCTGGCTGTTCAAGCCACACCTCCTCATCACAGCTGGTGAACTGAAGGGGGCTTGTTAGGGTCAGAGTTCACACTTACGCTGTCCATAATAACAACATGAGAATGTGCTCCCAAGCAGTTATTCCTTGCCACTATGCTACCGCTTGAAGTAAAGCACTCTCTGACAAAAGTTGCTTTAAAAAGGGCTACTAGGTAAATACATTTGATGAATTGATTGACACTTTACATTTCTCAAAAGCACATTTGGCCCAGTTCGATTACACTGATAAAAAGGGGTATTCAGCATTCCACTATGCTGCTGTTGAAGTAAAACACTTTGTGATAAGTGTTGCTGTATAAAGGGCCACAATCATTTGGTTGATACATTGACACTTTACATTTTTTAAAAGCACCATGGACCCAATTGGATCATACTGAAACAAGTGGTATTTGGAATATCCGGGGAGGGAATAGCAATGTCAACGAGGATGGATCTCCACACTTTCTTACTTTGTAAGAGTGCAGATACATTAAGACACAGTGTATTCTCTGTAGGAAGTAGGAAACCAAAGCTTCAATAAACTGCAACGAGTAATTGGCTACTTTATTGTTGTTTCAAGTGTTCCTCGAAAGCCCTTAAGGAACCACTTTAATCTTTATCTTTGAGTTTGCCTGTCAAGAGGCATATCCAAAATGTCCTATAGAACTTAATATTCCAATATGCCGGAAGAAAATCTTTTGTTCTAAAAATCTAAGAAAGACCATCCTTTGCATCTTCGGGGTACTAAATGGTACTAAAGAAGAGGCACTGGTAAATTGCGATTAAGAGAGTGATACTGAACATGGCACATATCACGACACAAGCCCTATCTAAAACGACACACATTGATTTGGGGTTTCGTCAAACGGTGACACTCTAAAGTCTCATTAGCAACAAATATGTCTTTATTGTGATATTAAATCGTTCGGAGCCTGACTCTTTTCCTCCTTCGCCAATTAAGGGATAAGACAAGAATTTGTCTTTTGACTTTCTCTCACTGTATGGGCTTCTTCTTCCCTACTAAATCATTCAACAGCGCTGTGCTACTCATTAGCCCGCTTAGCAAAACTTCCTCTGAAATCAAATAAATCAGAGCCTGGGGATAAAAATTAAAGCCCTAGCTCGCTAGCTCCTGGGATTGGCTTTTTCTGTGAAAAGGCCTGCAGTTAAGATTTAAAGCACTGCAGTACTAAATGTTGACTTAACTTCACCCAAAGGGCTCTCATATGGTGAAGAATAGCTTAAAGTTTCAAGTTAGCGTAGCATCAACCAAAAAAAGTTTGCTTCAATGTGTTGTGAAAGGGACTGGTCATTCATTGGCAACTTAGATAGGAATAAGACCCCCTCGAGACAAGGAAAGCGGAAGAGCTAAATAAACGGTTGTTTTCAACTAATCATCAACCCCTTGACAAGTTGAATAAACTTGTGTTTGTCTGGGGCTTCAAAAAAAAATGTGTACGGTTGGGGGTACTCGAGGACCAGAGTTGGGAACCACTGCTTAAGATTAAGCAAATCAAAGCCCCACCTACAGTTGAACGTTTTAGAAGCCAAATACCCCGGGATCCCAGAGATCCCAAAATAATCCTGCTCTCCAAGATATGGTAGAAACAGTAAACATCCTAAATAAAATAAAATATATCCCCCCCCCAAAAAAATGCATGGATCCATGGGCGGCCTCATCTCCGAGGCCCCATGCGGTGGTCTTTTTTTGAAAGCAAACCTGAGCGGATGGGCCAACAACGCCTGTTTCATCTAGTCATCCAGGGCCTGACGAGATTTGACTGGCCCGGTCCCGAGTGAGATCTCAGAGTCCCGGCTCGGCACGGCAACCCATTGGCCTCCATAAACAAACAGAGCCAAACGTCGTCAGATGTTGGCTTGCATTTAACCGGTGGTCACTCAGAAAAATTATAATAGCTCACATAAAAGTCCAGACTTTTTTTTGTGTGTGTTGCTTGTTCTGAGCAGTGATATGTGTGGTGGTATATTCAGCTTTGTTTTCAGTGGACTTGGATGAAAATATGTGAAGTGGAGACTGATAGAGGTTGAAGTTACATCTGGCTTTTGGTTGCTCGACGTCAGTGTAGCCATATAGGTCAACATCTTCTGTAAATGTCCTTTGAAACACCAGTGTTGTATTTTGTTGATGAGCCACGCGCAATTTCTCGATTTGAATGTTTGAAAGACAGACACTACCAATAGCCAGTTATGTTGCACCTACTTTTCGGGGACGCCCCCTGAGAAGGATGAGTACAGTAATGATCAAACCTCCTCCTTCAAAATGTAAGGTCTAATTTGTGACCATTATTTAACCAACCTCTCACAAACACCCCATTCTCCACATTGAAGATCCTCCACGACATCCCGACTACAGACAGACGCATCCGGAACCTTTTGAAACCACAATCCCTCTGTTTGTCTACTGTATAAAGAAAGGAAACGGACCCATTCAAATTGCAGAGTGCTTGCCAAAAGTCTCCTCGGAGACAAATCTGTAATATAAAATAACTATTCGCCCATTAAAGAAAGTAAATAAATATGTAAATAAATAAAGGAAGACGGCTTGTTATGCAAATGAGGGTGACGACAGAGTACTTTGAGGCAACTTTGTGATGCGGCAGCGATTCATCACCGCGGCTGGAAATGCACTCCTCGCCGTCCTTAGCATATTCTAATGAAGCCCCGCTATGCAAATGAGGCTGCCCTTTTCCCTGGCTTCCTCCGTTAAGTTAATCTTCCAAACGGGAGGAATGGGTGCATATGAAAGGTTTGTGTGAACACAAACACAAACATGTACACACAGACAACTTTTGAGTCCACACACACTGAAAAGTGTATACCTACACAAGGGATGATGTATGTGTTGTATCAATGTGTGCCTATGGTACACACACCAACAAATACACACACACACACACACACACACACACACACACACACACACACACACACACACACACACACACACACACACACACACACACACACACTCACACACTCACACACACACACACACACACACACACACACACACACACACACACACACACACAAAAACACACCACAAGCATGCAAAAAAATACACCCCTTTGCATACATTAATAAAACAAATACTGTGAGTCACCGTCCAATGATTAAAATAGAAAAAGCAGAAAGCTCATTTTATTTAGACTACAGTGCCTTGCAAAAGTATTCGGCCCCCTTGAACTTTGCGACCTTTTGCCACATTTCAGGCTTCAAACATAAAGATATAAAACTGTATTATTTTTGTGAAGAATCAACAACAAGTGGGACACAATCATGAAGTGGAACGACATTTATTGGATATTTCAAACTTTTTTAACAAATCAAAAACTGAAAAATTGCGCGTGCTAAATTATTCAGCCCCCTTAAGTTCTTTGTAGCGCCACCTTTTGCTGCGATTACAGCTGTAAATCGCTTGGGGTATGTCTCTATCAGTTTTGCACATCGAGAGACTGAAATTTTTTCCCATTCCTCCTTGCAAAACAGCTCGAGCTCAGTGAGGTTGGATGGAGAGCATTTGTGAACAGCAGTTTTCAGTTCTTTCCACAGATTCTCGATTGGATTCAGGTCTGGACTTTGACTTGGCCATTCTAACACCTGGATATGTTTATTTTTGAACCATTCCGTTGTAGATTTTGCTTTATGTTTTGGATCATTGTCTTGTTGGAAGACAAATCTCCGTCCCAGTCTCAGGTCTTTTGCATATTCCATCAGTTTTCTTTCGGAATGGTCCTGTATTTGGCTCCATCCATCTTCCCATCAATTCTAACCATCTTCCCTGTCCCTGCTGAAGAAAAGCAGGCCCAAACCATGATGCTGCCACCATCATGTTTGACAGTGGAGATGGTGTGTTCAGGGTGATGAGCTGTGTTGCTTTTACGCCAAACATAACGTTTTGCATTGTTGCCAAAAAGTTCAATTTTGGTTTCATCTGACCTGAGCACCTTCTTCCACATGTTTGGTGTGTCTCCCAGTTGGCTTGTGGCAAACTTTAAACGACACTTTTTATGGATATCTTTAAGAAATGGCTTTCTTCTTGCCAATCTTCCATAAAGGCCAGATTTGTGCAATATACGACTGATTGTTGTCCTATGGACAGAGTCTCCCACCTCAGCTGTAGATCTCTGCAGTTCATCCAGAATGATCATGGGCCTCTTGGCTGCATCTCTGATCAGTCTTCTTCTTGTATGAGCTGAATGTTTAGAGGGGCTGCCAGGTCTTGGTAGATTTGCAGTGGTCTGATACTCCTTCCATTTCAATATTATTGCTTGCACAGTGCTCCTTGGGATGTTTAAAGCTTGGGAAATCTTTTTGTATCCAAATCCGGCTTTAAACTTCTTCACAACAGTATCTCGGACCTGCCTGGTGTGTTCCTTGTTCTTCATGATGCTCTCTGCGCTTTTAACGGACCTCCGAGACTATCACAGTGCATGTGCATTTATACGGAGACTTGATTACACACAGGTGGATTGTATTTATCATCATTAGTCATTTAGGTCAACATTGGATCATTCAGAGATCCTCACTGAACTTCTGGAGAGAGTTTTCTGCACTGAAAGTAAAGGGGCTGAATAATTTTGCACACCCAATTTTTCAGTTTTTGATTTGTTAAAAAGGTTTGAAATATCCAATAAATGTCGTTCCACTTCATGATTGTGTCCCACTTGTTGTTGATTCTTCACAAACAAATACCGTTTTATATCTTTATGTTTGAAGCCTGAAATGTGGCAAAAGGTCGCAAAGTTCAAGGGGGCCGAATACTTTCGCAAGGCACTGTACATAGTGGAATTAGCATCCCTTCCTTGTTAAAGTTTCAGATATCTAAAACTACATGCGTTAGCTTCCTAACTAAGTATGATATTCTATGTCTTTCAACAACCTTTATACTACCCTAGGTTGAGGAAAAAAATAATACAAAATAAATAAATATAAAATCAAACCAGGCTTCAAAATCAAAAATTAAATCAGAATGTTATTGGTCACATACACATATTTAGCAGATGTTATTGCAGGTGTAGCGAAATGCTTGTGTCCCTAGCTCACATAGTACAGTAGTATCTAGCTTGGCATGAGAAGCAGGGAAAGTAATGGTCAGAGAGCCAAACAGCCAAGTTGCACATACCCTTACAATAACTTTGAACCTCTGGGGGCTTGTAAAATTGAGACATAAATATTGAAATATTGAAATGAAAGATGATGCCTGCCACACAGCGGTGCATGGAAGGAGATTGGCATGAGAGCTGAGCCAGGTGCCAAGGCCTCAATCACGTATACCACGAACATGTAGACAAACACACAAGCACACACACTCTCTCTCTCTCTCACTTATGTAAAAACGCGTGCCCACACACACACACATTTGTATCCACTCTTGTTAACACACTTCCTCACAAATATACACTGACCACCAATAACTCACATACAGACACACACAAACCAACACTCTCTCTCCCTTTCCATCACTTTACTGACTCCAACACTCTGCCCCCCCCCGCCACACACACACACACACGCACACACGCAAACACACACACACACACACACACACACACACACACACACACACACACACACACACACACACACACACACACACACACACACACACACACACACACACACACACCAGACAGTTATGGATAGGAAGCATTACTAGGCAGTGGTAATTAAAACAAATACTAAAACTGGTCTTATGGATGCAGGAGTCTTCTGGCCAGACATTATTAATCAATGCCGGTGTCGCCAGGCGTCAGATGAGCCTCTTTACACCTACTGGTATTTAAAAATACACTGTCTGTGGATAATGGTAATATATACTATTTGTTAGGTGCCCTTTCATGCTCACTTAAAATCACTTTACATTAAAAAGTAGAATCAATGAAAAGTGAAACCTTTCCTTGACATTTAGTCTATGGGTTCTTCACATATTAATGCCATCTGCTAGGGATAGTTTAGTTGTGTGCATTGCTATTTTCTAACCATCCATGAGTATTTAATTTGGATGATTCAAATGCTTTGCCAGACATTCACACACACAATCACACAAATACAAGATGCACATAACCACAAACAAATTCACACACGCAAACACACACACACACACCTACCTCAGATAGCATATAACGTGTTTGTGCCTGTGTGTGTGTGTGTGTGTGTGTGTGTGTGTGTGTGTGTGTGTGTGTGTGTGTGTGTGTGTGTGTGTGTGTGTGTGTGTGTGTGTGTGTGTGTGTAACAGAAAAGGGCACTTGAGTACCATGGTTCAGTTTGTGAGAAGACAGTGCCACTCACCAAGGGTCTCACTCTGCCAACACTGAGTCACCTTCAGCTGAAACACACACCACACACACCACATACACACACACACATACCAGCCAGTCGGTCATACACTGACACCCACTGGGACACGGCTCCATTCTTTCACATCAGAGAAGGACAGACAGAGGGTGTGGTGTGTGAATGAGGGAAAGAAAAGAAAACAGAAAGAAACAATAAACAACACACAGGAAGCGAGAGTTGGAGGACTTGAAAAGGGGAGGATCATACCGGAGAGAACGAGTCGAATAAAAACGAAGAGTGAAAATCCGGAGTTGAAGATGGAAAATGTAGTAAAAGCAGTGAGAGGAGCAAAAAAATGGCCTCACACAAATGTTAACTATTTCCCACAGTTTTTTCCACCATTGTAATTCACTTCTTCTGACTGCCTCAACAAAACAGCCGCTATTTAAAAAAATGCACACGGATTATAAGTCGCTCTGTACCAGAGCTTAATACAATAAAAGTTTAAATAAGAGACACAAAAAGGAAAGCAAACACAAAGTGAAACACCCACCAGCCACCAGCAAAAGCACCCCCCCCTCAAAAAAAAGATAGAACAATGAGAGAGAGAGAGACAAGCGAGAGAGAGCCTGAGCAGAGTGAAAGAGAGAGAGAGAGACCGGTGAGAGAGACTGATCGCCACTGATCTCCGACAATAAGCGGGCCTGACAAGAGGCGAGCACGGTGCTGCTCCAACACTAATTGGCTGTGAAAGGTGACCCGCGACTAGGCGGCCCTCGCTCAGTTCCTAGCGGCCTCGCTATGCCACCGTCGACCTGATTGCGCATGACGCCAGACAACCAGCCGTCAACCCTAGCTCAGCCACCAGCCAACAGCCGGGTGCTATCGAGAGAGTATGGGGGGGGGGAGATCAACAAATAGGGACAGAGAGGAAGGAGTCAAAGAGAGAAGAGAGAGAAAGAGTAGAAAGGCAACGTGAGAGAAAAACAGGTGCTAGAAAGAGTGAGAGATAGTGAAGGAGACAGTAAACACGTGAGATGGAGCGAGGTCTAAAATACTGAGAAAAAGACAGAGTGGGTGGGGGTATCTATCAGTGGAGGTCGGTGCTGTTTAAGATCAGGGAGAACACATCATTTTTTTTAATGAGCATGGCCTTATTTCTATTACGGCATATTGGATGACTGTCATTCATATTCCATTCACCCAGCTCAATCTAACAGTGATTGGTTAAGGCTACTACATGATACTCTAATTTTCCCGAAACCCATCATAAGGTTGTTACAACCTAGCCCATGATTGAAAGTTTACAACGTAGGTGCACAGGTCAAGATCATTGTTTTGTAATCAAGATGACAGACAGGTGAGTAGGCTAAACTAGTTAAAGTAAGCGAAAGTAAGCGAAAGTGAGAAAAACAATACAATGAAATATAGTTTATTTATTTTATTTATTTAAATGTTTTTTACCTCTTTTTCTCCCCAATTTCATGATATCCAATTAGTAGTTACAGTCTTGTCCCATCGCCCAACTCCCTAACGGACTCGGGATCGGCGAAGGTCGAGAGCCATGTGTCCTTCCGAAACACGACCCCGCTAAGCCTCACTGCTTCTTGACACACTGCTCACTTAACCCGGAAGCCAGCCGCACCAATGTGTCCGAGGAAACACCGTACAGCTAGCCACCGAAGTCAGCGTGCATGCACCGGGGCCCGCCACAAGGAGTCGCTAGAACCCGATGGGGCAAGGACATCCCAGCCGGCCAAACCCTCCCCTAACAAGGATGACGTTGAGCCAATTGTGCGCCGCCTCATGGGTCTCCCGGTCACGTTTGGCTGCAACACAGCCTGGGATCGAAACAGGATCTGTAGTGACATCTCTAGCACTGCGATACAGTGCCTTAGACCACTGCACCACTCGGGAGGCCCTCTCCTTCAAAACTGTTCAACTATTAGTCTTTCTTTCTCTTTGAGTCAACTCCTCACCACATTTTATGCACTACAGTACCATCGAGCTGTAGCTTCTGCTTTCAGTACTAGATTCATTTTCTGGTCCTTTGATTGGGTCGACAACATGTCAGTTCATACCGCAAGAGCTCAATACTGCCTTGCACACTCTTCCTGCATCTAGCTGATTTAGGGTGTAATCATTAGTCCAAACAGTTGCAAACAAGAGTTTCTATTGGACAAATTCAGGTATGTTTATGCCCGTTTCTTTCGATTTAAGAAACGTTTTTCAATAGAATCGACGGAATGAATACACACCCCTGATCACCCGCAAACACTGTTCACTTTCGTAACAGCCACAAACAGCATGATCCCTTTGCTCATTGTATAATTCCTTCTAGCATATACGTGCCCTTCTTCTCTCACCTTTTCCCTTAGCTTGTGGACTTCATTGCACAATACAGCAGCTTTCTGTGAGCAAGCAAATAAATATTTCCACGCCAAACCTTCATACTATAACCGCTAACCGCTATACACAGCCCACATTGTTGTCATCGTAAACATAGCTACAAAAACGAGCACGTTAGTAAACCCGCTACAGTCATGCAGTATAGTGTATTTTTTTGTAATCAAGGTGACAGTGACCGCTGCGCCACTCGGGAGGCCCTCTACTTCATTTTTGAATAAATTAATTTGTTCAAAACTGTTCAACTATTGTCCTTCTTTCTCTTTGAGTCAACTACTCACCACATTTTACGCGCTACAGTACCATCGAGCTGTAGCTTATGCTTTCAGTACTAGAGTCATTCTCTGATCCTTTGATTGGGTGGACAACATGTCAGTTCATGCTGCAAGAGCTCTCATAGATTGGAGGACGTCCACGGACCTTCTCATAATTACTGTGTAAGTCTATGGAAGGGGGTGAGAACCATGAGCCTCCTATGTTTTGTATTGAAGTCAATGTACCCAGAGGAGGACGGAAACTAGCTGTCCTCTGGCTCCAACATGGTGCTAACCCAGAGAGTATTGTTGAGGCTAAACAATAAAGTGTGTTTGTGTGTGTGTGTGGGGGTGTGTGTCTGTGTGCCTAGGGGTGGCCAGAAAGAGGCTCTCTCACATGGGGGGTAGAGAGAGACAGAGAGAGAGAGAGAGAAAACATATTGTTTATACTGAAGGAGGGGTAGAGGGGTTAAAATCATAACATTCTCCTGGTTTCAGGATAATCTGAGAGGAAGAGACACAGCCATGTTAGGGACAGGGTCCTGGCCTGTCATGGGAGAATAGCAAGCCTGAAAACCAAAATAATGGTTAGCCTCAGTTATAGATAATCAATGGAGGTAAGTGAGGAGGAGTAGGGGGAAGGAGGAGAACAGGGACGGGAAGAGAGGGGGCTTGTACAGCGTTACAAGGAAAATAAAATGGCTGGCTAGAGTTCCACAGCAGATGACAGGTCTCCAATAAGAAGCAGCTGGAGGCAGGACTGTAGCCCTTCCTTGCAATCAACGGATCACTTCTGCACATGTAGAAGGAGACTCCCACACATATGCACAAACAAACACGTGTTTTGCATCTCCCTGGCACCACTGACTCAGTGTTTGTACTTGTACTGCGTTGCACCCATCTCATTAAAAGCCACGCTACACAAACGTACATTACCGCCCACATTCCTTCAGGGCAATTTGTAGCCTACTGGAAAGATGAACAAGTTGTGTGTGCATGTGTTTGTGTTTCTTGAACTCACACTGTACTTCTCATGTGTTTTTTCTTTTAATTATTATATTTTCTATTATTATTTATATTATTATTATTATCACTGCATTTTTGGGAAAGTTCTCTCAAGGTAAGAATTGCACTCTACTATTTTACACCCATTGCATCCTGTGATGTGGCAAATAAACTTTGACACTTGAAACTCTCACACAATGACTATTCTGCTGAGTGTGTTTGCATGAAAGTCAGGCTGTCTGTCCTTAGCTTAGTTACAAGACAACTAGCTTTCTTCTGTTTCTGCTACCTTCCCTGTTATGTCCCTTCTACCCAGTGAGTCCAGTTCACCCAGGAGGCCTCTTCCCCAATCACCACCACCCTCAAGATCCCTCCGTGATGCCTGGAGCCAAACCTGAACCGCCATCAATCGCACCCTCTAATAACAGCACATTACAAGGGCTGGAAACTTCTTCCAGAAATATGTCCCTATCGATTTTAGCTGTGGGAGTAAAGAGATGAGGCTGGATCTTTTTACACACAGGAGCCAGACTGTCGGAGGGGTGGGGGCGACCATACCGCGGCTACATTAATAACAACTTGGGTTGTCATCTGCACAGTCATGGGCCCGACCAGTCAATAGGAGTATGGTTGTTAGTTGAATGTGTAAGGATATGGACCAGCAAAAGATGTGGATGGCACCACTCTTTGGTTGTGGGTGGTATGGGGGATTAATATACATTGAACAAAAATTTCAACTTAGCATGAAACAATTCCAAAGATTTTATTGAGTTACGGTTCATATAAGGAAATCAGTCAATTGAAATAAATTCATTAGGGAAAACAGATATGCATCTGTTGGTCACAGATACCTTAGAAAACCTGTCAGTATCTGGTGTGCAGCGAGACACCTCCTTTGCATAGAGTTGATCAGGTCCCACTCCTCTTCAATGGCTGTGTGAAGTTGCTGAATATTGGTGGGAACTGGAACACGCTGTCGTACATGTCAATCCAGAGCATCCCAAACATGCTAAATGGGTGTCTTGTCTGCTGTTTATGCCGGCCATGGAAGAACTGGGACATTTTCAGCTTCCAGGAATTGTGTACAGATTGTGTACAGATCATTGCGACATGGGGCAAAGAATTATCATGCTGAAACATGAGGTGAAGGCGGCGGATTAACGGCACGACAATGTGCCTCAGGAACTCGTCACGGTATTTCTGTGCATTCAAATTGTTATAGATAAAATGCAATTGCGTTCATTGTCCAAGGCTTATGTATGCCCTTACCGTAACCCCACGCCACCACGTGGCACTCTGTTCACAAAGTTGACATCAACAAACGGCTCTCCCACATGACGCCATACATGTTGTCTGCCATCTGACCGGTACAGTTGAAACCGGGATTCATGCGTAAATAACACAGTTCTCCAGCGTGCCAGTGGCAATCGAAGGTGAGCATTTGCCTACTGAAGTCGGTTACGATACTGATCTGCGGTCAGGTCAAGACCTTGTTGAGGATGACAAGCACACAGATAAGCTTCTCCGAGACAGTTTCTGACCATTTGTACAGAAAGGCTTCAGTTGTGCAAACCCACAGCTTCATCAACTTTCCGGATGGCTGGTCTCAGACAATCCCACAGGTGAAGAAGACGGGTGTGGAAGTCCAGGGCTCTCAAACAATGGACATTCCTGCAGTCAGCATGCCAATTGCACACTCCCTCAAAACTGGCATTGTGTTATGTGGTAAAATTGCACAATCTAGAGTGGCTTTTTATTGTGCCCAGCACAAGGTGCACCTGTGTAATGGTCATGCTGTTTTATCAGTTTTTTGATATGCCACACCTGTCAGGTGGATTAATTATCTTGGCAAAAGAGAAATGCTCACTAACAGGGATGTAAACAAATTTGTGCACAAAATCTGAGAGAACTAAGTGTTTTGTGCATATGGAAAATTTCTGGGATCTTTTATTTCAGCTCATGAAACATGGGACCAACATTTTTCATGATAGGGTTATATTTTTGTTCAATATAAATTCATTTATGATTTAATTAATATACATAATGTAAGGGATGATTCATATTCTTATTTGCATGCTGTTGAGACTGAAATAAAGTATATTATAAATACACATTATAAAGACATTAGAAAACTTAAAAAATTGAGAGAGAAAAATACATATCCCAGAGAGGTGAAGAGACAAGAACATTTTTATCTGAGAAATTAATATGACAGATTTAATTTGGCGGAATTCTAATATTATAGGTCGAACGAGAGAAGTCTGAACTTCTCATGTCAAATTTGTAGTTTCACATGAAAATCTCATTTTTATTTCCACGTATCTTTTTACGAAGAGGAACGGCCTATTAAAACCAGATCAATACATGTATTTTAACTCATCAATAACTCAACATTTCAAGGAATCAATACCTTGATTATAATGTGATGATTTGACTACTAACCAAATTGAATTTATAAACTTAACAAAAACATACTTTTTTGTGGTTCTCAGTTTATCTTGAGCATAATGTGCTGGAAGACACATTAACCTAATAAACATTTTTTAAATTTCATTTAATTAATCTTTTCTCCACATTTCTCACCAAAACGCCAGAAAAAGTGTGATGATGTGCAAAATCACAGTGTCAGAAGTCACGGTAATTAAACATGTAAAAAGACTTCTGCCCTCTCCTCAGTCGAGCATTACAGCGAGACATTAATTGAACAAAGTACAGGGGAGCCAAATAACAGCTGCGGGGAAGAAAAATGACAGATATCTGCTTAAGTCCCTAAATGTGCCTTTTGTATAACAGTAATAATCATATTTCATGCTGTCATTTTCTATTTAATTGCTCACCCCGATGGTTGGCTTCCCAGCAATCGTCAGTACCCCTACTGAGCTCAGTGCGAGGGTAGAGAGACATATACACAGATTCGACGGAGGGGACCTCTCATTTTAGGTAGCGGCGCCAGGAGCTCTTGACAAGTACATTTTTCCTTCAATTATGCTATTTTGTGATTGTATATGCAAATGCTTGACTATTTTTCATTGTATGCAAAGGAGGTGTATGGTCAATTATACTAATGGGAAATGTACAGCAAACAAGGCATGGGGTTGGACCAACACACCAAAATGTGTTCATTTGCTTGTTATTCAGGACAAAACGCAACAATCTATTTCACATGTTCACAACTTCGACTATGAATAACTTGTAAATAATTGTGCATTCATTGTATGTTCTCTAGTATGTTGAAGCCTTGATTGCAGTCGGAAGCAATGTCATACATTCTAAACATTCAGCTAATCAAGTTAGTTGTCAAGACTGAGAAATTCACAGAAAATATCCTGATTGAACACAAAGCCTTTTCACAGCTCTTTGATCAAATCTTTTCCACCTTTTCTCTCTTTCTCTTCTCCCGTGGTCAAAGTCGACCCATAGTCTACCCTCTAACACAAGGGTGCCATTTTCCGTTCAAACCCACAAGCGCCGTAATATTTTGAATTAACTGGAGATCTGATACCGTAGATCGAAATGGCATTGTGTGTACTGTGTGTATTCGTATGTATACTTAAACTCTGGTTAAACAATATTTTAATAGAATAGGATCCCTTAGTCCACTGAGGGCAACTTGTATTCTAAGCTTGTTCAAGGGGGGAGATACCAACCCACTGATACAGGGTCAGATCTTTTTTTATCCAACTAATGGTCAAGATGACACAGTTAAGGTAATCTGATCTAAGATCTGGTTATAAGTACCAGAGTCTATTGGAGCAAGTGGTGCACTAACACAGCTTACAATGATGACATTTCACCATTAACACATTCACCTGAGCTGTTCTAGAATCAGTTTAGACAGTACTTCCCCCTACAGACATATACAATTTAAGTTGCCTCTACTTTCCTTTTTCACCATTCCTTTGCTGTCCTACAATCAGTTCTTAGGAATCAAATACCTTTTCTCCAAGGAGGCTCCCCTGCACTAAGTGCATCTCCCAGAGCCCAGTTTGAAAGCAACAGGCACCAACACGACTAACGCTTCTCTTAAAATGCTAACGCTTCTCCCATTAACATGTGGGCCAGCGTCAGCGGCCTCTCATAGGCGCCCGCGGATTCTCTCTCCCTCAGAAATGCTCTTTTAGCGTTTTGCTGACAGGCGACGCTTGGCTCTGTGCTTAATTAAAGGGAAAAACATGGCCTCCAACTGGCGTTGGTTGCACCCAGCCTGCATAATGGGAGATAATTAACTTCCTCCATCATCGCCTCACTTCAAAGGACAGGTTTGAGGGAGCCCTCCATAGTCACACACACACACACACGCACACACCTACACACAAAAGTTACATCTTTGGATCCCATGAAAATATTGCTTATTTTCTGTGAGTTTTGGAGTGGGTTAGAAGTGTGTTGAACACAGTTGCACACAGGCACTTGCTCACGCACGACATTTAAAACATGCTAATTTAGGGAACATTGACTTCTATAGTTTTCTGGGGAAGAGTCGCTTTCATTTTCCCAACGTTCTCCCTCAAACCCCAGTGCCAGAAAACAATTTTTAAGGTACGATCTGGGATTGGTACGTCCATTTTTTCCATCTTTTGAATGAATGATAATAGCGTGTAAGAGAAGCTAAACGCCGTCGCTAAAAAGAGAGCCCCATCACCTGCCCAGCCCGGACGAGATATCAAAGGAAGACTTCGGCGAGAGACGAAGCCTTGAGAACACATAATTGCCAAAGGAATAACACAGGGTGAAATGTTATTACAAGCCTAGTGTTGATTTAAGACTGGGCTGTTATAGGAGAGAACCTGTGTGGGGGTCTGCTAGACAGCTTTTCTTGCATACACACACACACACACACACACACACACACACACACACACACACACACACACACACACACACACACACACACAGTTATGCTGGTCAAACATATGTACACAGACACACACACACACACACACAGTAGAAGGAGAAGGAAGGGGGTATTAAAGGGTCTACGCTAGCAGGAAGGGTGTGAGGTTGTCATGAAGTGCTGTAAATCGTGGCGTGTGGCCTGACGCAGTGGGATCCGTCACGCCGGTGTGCATTACTATCCGCAAGGCCAATGTGTGTGCGTGCGCTCATGTATGTGTTTATCTGGGACGCCCTTTAGTGCGATGTTACAAGCAGCCAATCATTTCTTCCACTCAAATTAGCACACGTGTAAATCCAGGGGGCGTCCATCCAGGGGCCCAACCGTGATGTGGTCACTTTTCACCACACGGGAGGGGTTTGTGCGTGTGTGTCCTGGCGCGAGGGGATGATGTTGTCCAAACATTGTCAGCTATGAGATGAGTCAGACTCTTCATTGGACAGGACCCTCCAAACCCAACCCACCCCCAATAACCTCTTGAACCCCAACCCCACTTTACTGTCAGTTGCCTTAACCCCCCCACTCCCTGCCACCAGCCCCACAATTCACCTTCCATCATGGCCGCCACACCAGACAAAGGTCAATATTCCGAAAGCCCATTGACCGAGAGGCAGGGAACCGGGATTAATTTCCTATTCGGATTGGAGGGGATGGGGGAAGGAGAGGGGGCGTGATACACCTGATGTGACAGGCCGATGCCTCTCCTTTTGGCACTTCTGGGTAAATGACGATGAAGGGAGGGAGGGATGGAGGAAAGGGGAGGGGGGTGGACAGACAGGAAAAATAAACAGATGAATAAATAACAGGGAAAGGCAAACAGAGCCCAGCCATCATTCTGATTTAGCCGGGCCTCGTTGCTCGCCGCCCGCTCACAGCTGGGAGGTTCATGGTAACTTGAAGAAACGCTGTCCCCCCGGATATTTCCCGCACCTTGGCGGAGCGAGCCGAGCTCATGTGGCAGATGTCAACTTTCAGGAAGCTTTAGTAATGTCTGGAGCGAGCGGCGAGGAGGGGCAGGAACGAGAAACAACTGACTTAAAGAATCTGTCACGAACATAAGCTTGACTTTAGACAAAATATACTGTTGAAGAATGTACCAATTTCACTGAAGAATGTATTAATTTCAATGAACAAAGCTTGTAAGTCGCACTGAGAATTTGAAACGAAAAGCGGTTAAACCAAAACAGGAAACAATTGATCATTTATATTTCGTAAAAGGAGGAGAATGTGTGTGGCACAGCACCACCAGAAGACCCCCACCCCCCCCACCCCACCCCCCGCTGGAGCTCAATAAAAAACCAGCAGACACATCGGGACTTGATGTAGAGGGACAAGTAGGGGGAAATGGCAGAGGAAACAACCCCCAGCACAATGTCAAATCTCCCCTGCTTTCTCTGTCTCATACGGACAAACAGGAACATTTCTCTCTCTCCCTCTACCTCCATCTGTCAGCCTGTGTGTATCGTTCACTTGTTTTTCGTACGTGCACTTACAAGGACACAGGGAGGAGGTAAAGTGAACAGTGAAGTATTGAAATTTCATGAGCCTTAGGGAGAATAACGTATGTTTCTCTCTAACCTCTACACAGCGAATTTGAGATCAGAATTTTAACACACACGGGTGTTAAATTTAACACTTTCTTAGTAATCACAGTACTAGTCAAAAGTTTGGACACACCTACACATTCAAAGGGTCTTTCTTTATTTTACTGTTTTGTACATTGTAAAATAATAGTGAAGACATAAAAACTACAAAATAACACATATGGAATCATGTAGTATCTAAAAAAGTGTTAAACAAATCTAAATATATTTTAGATTCTTCAAAGTATCCACTCTTTGTCTTGATGAAAGCTTTGCACACTCTTGGCATTCTCTCAACTAGCTTCACCTGTAATGCTTTTCCAACAGCCTTGAAGGAGTTCCCACATATGCTGAGCACTTGTTGGCTGTTTTTCATTCACTATGTGGTCCAACTCATCCCAACCATCTCAATTGGGTTTAGGTTAGGTGATTGTGGAAGCCAGGTCATCTGATGCAGCACTCCATCATTCTCCTTATTGGTCAAATAGCCCTTACACAGCCTGGAGGTGTGTTGGGTCATTGTCCTGTTGAAAAACAAATGATAGTCCCACTAAGCGCAAACCAGATGGGATGACGTATCGCTGCAGAATGCTGTGGTAGCCATGCTGATTAAGTGTGCCTTGAATTTGAAATAAATACTAAATAAAGTTTCACCAGAAAAGCACCCCCACACCATCACAACTCCTCCTCCACGCTTCACGGTGGGAACCACACATGTGGAGAACATTCGTTCACCTACACTGCATCTCACAAAGACACGAAACCAAACATCAAATTTGGACTCATCAGACCAAAGGACAGATTTCCACTCGCCTAATGTCCATTGCTCGTGTTTCTTGACCCAAGCAAGTCTCTTCTTCTTATATTTTTCCTTTAGTAGTTAGTAGTCTCTTTGCAGCAATTCGACCACGAAGGCATGATTCACGCAGTCTCCTCTGAACAGTTGATGATGAGATCTTTTACTTGAACTCGTTGAAGCATTTATTTGGGCATCAATTTCTGAGGCTGGTAACTCTAACAAATTGATCCTCTGCAGTAGAGGTAACTCTGGGCCTTCCTTTCCTGTAACGGTCCTCATAAGAGCCAGTTCCATCATGGCGCTTGATGGTTTTTGTGGCTGCACTTGAAGAAACTTTCAAAGTTCTTGAAATGTTCCAGATTGTCTGACCTTCATGTCTTAAAGTAATGATGGACTGTCCTTTCTCTTTGCTTATTTGAGCTGTTCTTGATATAATATGGACTTGGTCTTTTCCCAAATAGGGCTATCTTCTGTATACCACCCCAACCTTGTCATAACACAACTGATGGCTCAAACACAATAAGAAGGAAAGAGAATCCACAAATGAACTTTTAACAAGGCACACCTGTTAATTGAAATGCATTCCAGGTGAGTACCTCATAAAGTTGGTTCAGAGAATGCCAAGAGTGTGCAAAGCTGTCATCAAGGCAGAGGGTGACTACCTTGAATCTCAAATATAAAATATATTTGTTGACACTTTTTTGGTTACTACATGATTCCATAGTTTTGATGTCTTCAGTATTATTCTACAATGTAGAAAATAGTCAAACATTTAGAAAGAATTAGTAGGCGTCTCCAACACTTTCTTAGAATTTATGCTCTTACACATTTTTTGTGTGTGTTTTCACTGCATGTGGGGTCAATTTCAATACCAGTGGTGTTAACCCCACTAGAATCTACACTTAGATATAACACTCACAACACATTTAATTTTACCAGGCAAGTCAGTTAAGAACAAATTCTTATTTACAATGACGGCCTAGGAACAGTGGGTTAAGTGCCTTGTTCAGGTGCAGAACGACAGATTTGGTACCTTGTCAGCTCGGGGATTCGATCGAGCAACCTTTCAGTTACTGGTCCAATGCTCTAACCACTAGGCTACCTGCCGCCCACAACGATATTTTAACACGTAGGCAGGCCCAACCAAATCTCGCATAGGACCTCCAAAAGGCTTGCCCAGCTCTGTGTCTAGGTATCTTTTTGTTGTCGTTTTGTTTAGTTTATTAATTTGACCATTTGAAAAAAAACAAGAACACCTAAAAAACTTGAAAAAGCCATAAACAAAAACAAAGAAGAAGAACATCTATCTCATCATTGCGGTTACATCGTAGGGGACATTCATGTGGGCACAGAAGACAAACAGTTTTTTACTTTATTTTTTAAAGCTGCCCAGAGTGGATGTTGGGCAGAAGCAACTCATTCCACTCTGAGGCTCCAGGATACAAGAAAGTACCTTTGCCAGCATTACTCCTTAACCTGCATGAGCACACATTAGGATCAACTGATCTGGTGCTTTGATTGTGTGCATTCCAAACTTAGGGAAAGTACTCTGTTAGATATCTGGGCACAGAATCATAAATACTTCTGTACACCAAATCCAGCCTAATCTGGGATACCCTAGCCTCAACAGGCAGCCAGTTGAGTTCCTGAAAGCAGCTCCTGCCTATGTGAGCATGTGGACTCACCTTCAATACTACCCTGATCAGCTTATTCTGGACTATTTTGAGCTTCCCCGTCATAAGCTTAGAACGTAGTAGCATAGTCAAAATGGCATTGAATGAGGGCAGTGGCTAGCACTTTCAAGGAGTCCTTGTCAAGCAGCTTGGACTTTCTAGACAACAACTTAGTCCTGGTAATAGCCTTCCCTAGCACTTTACCGGCCATGCTCACACCTCCCAAGCTTTCATCAAGGATGCATCCCAGGTTGCTAACATAGATTTAAGTAGTCAGCCCCTCACCCCCTAACTCCACTCTGATTTCAGAGAACCTACTCAATTGCCTCAGTTTTACCTAAGTGCAAAGATGATTATTTCCAAGCCATTTGCTAATGTTAGTAAGCTCTGTACTAAGTATGCTCTCCAACATAGTTTACTTTTGTGAGACACTAGAAGTGTCAAGCAATCCGTATAAAGGAAAGACGACAAGAACAAACATCTTTCATATCGTTAATATACAGTAAAAACAGTAGTGGCCCAAACACACTCCTCTGCGGTACGCCACAACTCATTGGTTTTGCCTGAGACAGTGAACCATTAACCTCTACTACTTACTCCCTACCTGATAAATACCCATCCTAGAGGGATACTGCTTAACCCCAGTGCCTCCAGTTTGGAGACAAGGAGACAGTGGTTAATTGTATCAAAGGCCTTCTGTAGGTCAAGCAGTACCATTCAACAGATACAGTTGAAGTCGGAAGTTTACAAAGCATAGTTGGTTTAGCCACGGAAAAAGACAGGAGCCTTCCCGCTAGCCATGATTGGCTGAGATAATGAATAGGCTAAACATGCAAAGATATGAATTCTGATTGGTCTGCCATGTAGCATGCTTCTGTCTATAACATGAGCTGCTCAGTATGTGAAGATAATCCTTTCTACCATTTTGTAAATACAGTTGAAGCCAGAAGTCATTAATACTCATTTTTCAACCACTCCATACATTTCTTGTTTACAAAATACAGTTTTGGCGATTAGGACATCTACTTTGTGCATGACACAAGTAATTGTTCCAACAATTGTTTACAGACAGACAGGCTAATTGATATAATTTGAGTCAATTGGAGGTTTACCTGTGGATTTATTTCAACGCCTACCTTCAAACCCAGTGCCTCTTTGCTTGACATCATGGGAAAATCTAAATAAATCAACCAAGACCTCAGAGAAAAAATTGTAGACCTCCACAAGTCTGGTTCATCCTTGGGAGCAATTTCCAAATGCCTGAAGGTACCAAGTTCATCTGTACAAACAATAGTACGCAAGTATAAACACCATGGGACCACGCAACCGACATACTGCTCAGGAAGGAGACATGTTCTGTCTTCTAGAGATGAACCTACTTTGGTGCGAAAAGTGCAAATCAATCCCAGAACAGCAGCAAAGGACCTTGTGAAGATGCTGGAGGAAACAGGTACAAAAGTATCTACAGTGGGGCAAAAAGTATTTAGTCAGCCACCAATTGTGCAAGTTGTCCCACTTAAAAAGGTGAGAGAGGCCTGTAATTTTCATCATAGGTATACTTCAACTATGACAGACAGAATGAGAAAAAAAATCCAGAAAATCACATTGTAGGATTTTTAATGAATTTATCTGCAAATTATGGTGGATAATAAGTATTTGGTCACCTACAAACAAACAAGATTTCTGGCTCTCACAGACCTGTAACTTGTTCTTTAAGAGGCTCCTCTGTCCTCCACTCGTTACCTGTATTAATGGCACCTGTTTGAACTTGTTATCAGTATAAAAGACACCTGTCCACAACCTCAAACAGTCACACTCCAAACTCCACTATGGCCAAGACCAAAGAGCTGTCAAAGGACACCAGAAACAAAATTGTAGACCTGCACCAGGCTGGGAAGACTGAATCTGCAATAGGTAAGCAGCTTGGTTTGAACACTGATCCTCAACACTGGAGCTCCCCAGGGGTGCGTGCTCAGTCCCCTCTTGTACTCCCTGTTCACCCACGACTGCATGGTCAGGCATGACTCCAACACCATCATTAAGTTTGCCGACGACACAACAGTGGGAGGCCTGATCACTGACAAGGCGAGACAGCCTATAGGGCGGAGGTCAGAGACCTGGCCGGGTGGTTCCAGAATAACAACCTATCCCTCAATGTTACCAAGACTAAGGACATGACTACAGGAAAAGGAGCACCGAGCATGTCCCCATTCTCATCGACGGGGCTGTAGTGGAGCAGGTTGAGAGCTTCAAATTCCTTGGTGTCCACATCAACAACAAACTAGATTGGTCCAAACACACCAAGACAGTCGTGAAGAGGGCACGACAAAGCCTATTCCCCCTCAGGAAACGAAAAAGATTTGGCATGGGTCCTGAGATCCTCAAAAGGTTCTACAGCTGCACCATCGAGAGCATCCTGACCGGTTGCATCACTGCCTGGTACGGCAATTGCTCGGCCTCCGACCGCAAGGCACTTCAGAGGGTAGTGCGTATGGCCCAGTACATCCCTGGGGCAAAGCCGCTGCCATCCAGGACCTCTACACCAGGCGGTGTCAGAGGAAGGCGCTACAAATTGTCAAAAACCCCAGCCACCCCAGTCATAGACTGTTCTCTCTACTACCGCATGGCAAGCGGTACCGGAGTGCCAAGTCTAGGACAAAAAGGCTTCTCAACAGTTTTTACTCCCAAGCCATAAGACTCCTGAACAGGTAATCAAATGGTTACCCAGACTATTTGAATTGTGTGCCCCCAACCAACCCCTCTTTTACGCTGCCCCTACACTCTGTTTATCTTATATGCTCAGTCACTTTAACTATTCATTCATGTACATACTACCTAAATTGGCCCGACCAACAAGTGCCCCCCCGCACATTGGCTAACCGGTCTATCTGCATTGTGTCCCACCACCCGCCAAACCCTCTTTTTACGCTTCTGCTGCTACTCTGTTCATCATATATGCACAGTCAATTTAACGATACCTACATGTACATACTACCTCAATAAGCCTGACTAACAAGTGTCTATATATAGCCTTGCTACTCTTTTTTCAAATGTCTTTCTACTGTTGTTTTATTTCTTTAATTACCTACACACACATACACACTTTTTTGGGGCACCATTGGTTAGAGCCTGTAAGTAAGCATTTCACTGTAAGGTTTACACCTGTTGTATTCGGCGCACGTGTGAAATATACTATGATTTGATTTGCCATTAACATAGAAATAAGGAAACTAGAATGCCCACCCTAGTCACACCCTGACCTAACCAAAATAGAGTATGAAAACCTCTCTATGGCCCGGGCGTGACAAGCTGAAATAAATAATTCTCTATTATTATTCTTACATTTCACATTCTTAAAATAAAGTGGTGATTCTAACTGACCGAAGACAGGGACTGTTTACTAGGATTAAATGTCAGGAATTGTGAAAAACTGAGTTTAAATTTATTTGGCTAAGGTGTATGTATTCTGACTTCAACTGTATTTCCCAGCATCAGTCTCTTTCCTGATGAAGTCAGTCAAGTAAAGCAGACATGAATCAGTGGAGTATGTTGTTCTCAAACCCGGCTGAAAATCATACATCAGGCTTAGTTTGTTGACATATTAATATAGTTGCTCATGTACAACCCTCTCCAGTATCTTTGATGTTATACTGAGGATGGATACAGGCCTATAATTCCCAGGGTCAGACTTTATCCCCATTTTATACAGAGGTATAACTTTAGCATGTTTCATGTCCCTGGGAAAGATGCCTTGTTCAAGAGAGATTAATGATATGCGTAATCCAAGGGGTAAATAGCAGAATCTTTAAGAAACCTTGCAGGAATATTATCCAGGCCTGTGGCTTCGGCGCATTTAAGCTCTGCTAGCATACTGGCTATTTTGGCTGTTGCTACCTTCACAAAAGAAAGAGTTTGGTTGAACCCCTAACTAATAGTTATTGACTTGGTTGTTTCCATACAAAACAGAACTGGAGGGCAGCTTGCTAACTAGCATGCTGGCAACAAAAGTAAAAAAAGAGTTGAATTCATTGGCAACCTCTGATTTTTTATATACCATCTCCCCCCTGATGTTCAGACCAATACTGTTTAATTGGTTTTTGGTAATACTATTACAGACTACTTCCTTAAATTATTTCCAAAGCTTTTTAGGGTCATTTTTGTTCTCAATAATTTTTTTCAGCAAGGTAACCCCTGTTAGCTCATCCATCCTGCTCTGTGCTTAATTTCTGTGACGTTTATATAGGACAAAATCAGGCTGCTAATTTCTTAAAGGCCTTATGCCTTGCTTGGATAGATTCTAGAATCTCATGATTAAACCAAGGGCTAGATCTCTGTTTTACTCTGACCCATCTAATGGGAGCCATCACATTCACCACATCAAGGAATCTACATTTAAAGGCTTCCCAGGCACTGTCTACCCCTACACTATCCAGCACAGGTGACCAGTCAATTTTACCCACTCTCTCCCTAAAGATTTCAACATTTCAATGTTATTTTTATTGATTATTTTCCTCTGATTCTAACAGTTCTGTAACACTTAAATATATCTTTGAAAACCCTCCTTGTGTAAAATGTAATAAAATGGTCACTGATTCCATATACTATTACTCCACTCTGTGATATTTTGGATTCATCAGACACCAATATTAAGTCAATCGTACTTTTCGCATACCGGGCTGGTGGGATCTTTTATCATTTGGGTCAAGGCAGGTGATCTACAGAAGTGCATCAATATATTGTGGGTTGGGCTGTCGTTTTTGCAGACATCAGTATTGAAATCCCCTAACAAAATGATTTCCTTCACTAGGGAATCATTCAAGTTTGACAACACAATTTCGAGACTTTCGTAGAATGCATTCTGATTGGGCGGCCTGTAACTTACCCCCCACCAAATTTGGCTTGGTTTTGGGAAGGCAGATATCCAGCCAGACAATCTCCAGATCAACGCATAAATCCGATCTGACTTTATAAACAATGTCCGATCTTACAAAGGCACATATCACCCCCCCCCCCCCCCCACTGTTCTGTTTTCGATCCATCCTGGCAGAGTAATTGCCTATCTCAATTCCTGAGTCACAAACAGATGAATTCAACCATGTCTCTGTAAAACAGAAGACATCCACCTCTGATTTGCAATCCACAAGGCATATATCATCAATCTTCAGTAGTAGGCTTTGAACTTTTAAGTGCACAAAAATGTAAACCCGATTCACTTGTAACTCTTGCCTCCCTCTGCACTACCATCCTCTTGATGCGCTGGCTCCGGTGGCTTTTTTGCCATCTTGGATCCCCCCCCCCCCCGGTGCCCTCTCCATCCTAGGTAAGTCCTCTGGTCCCACTCCACCTTCAATGCTCACATACCCAGCGGGTACAGCACACAGACAGCAAAGATAGGTTTCATTGACCCCTTGCCCAAAGTCAGGTTCACTGCATTTTAGATGAATCCACTGCAAGCATTCCAAACATACCAGACCTTTGTTTTAACTCTTAATCTAATGTTCGCAGGAGGAACATGGCTGCATAGGCCATTTGATGGTGTTGGTGATAAACTGAGGTCCAGGGCATTGATGGATATCACCCGATAAGAGAAGGCATAGAGTTATTTTAAGATCTCCACCATTCATTCGAGATTTCAGACTGACTTTCGATGGTCGTTTTGGTTTGTGCCAAGGTGTTATGAAAGATTGGTATAATACATTCCTTCCAAACCCGAAGTGTTGGATACCATCAAAAGTGTTGGCATTGATTGCAGATGTGATCATTTCCAGTGATATTTAAAACAAAGTAAAAGTGCTGCCACCATGCTGAACTTGCCGGATTGCCATCTTGTCCTTTAACTCTATTTCAGTTAAGTACTATAACAGGGGAATAACTGAACTAATGATTTGCTACCTACACTTTGTGAGTCATAGATAAAGACCAGGGTTGTGTTCAGTTGGCACTTGCACTAGGCCAAACATCTTAACGCTCCCTGCAGAACCAAGTCCAGTAGTGTTCACACAAGGTTAGGTTCTGGGTTGCCAAGATGATTTGGCACGAAACAGGAAAAAACAAGCATTCTTATTGGACACGGTCTGGTATTACTTCCTGTGTTTCAAATGATTTTCCTATGCCTACTGATTGAGGCCCTATAAAAGATCTCCCACAGTTTCTGGTTGAGTAAGTGTGTGTGTGTGTGTGTGTGTGTGTGTGTGTGTGTGTGTGTGTGTGTGTGTGTGTGTGTGTGTGTGTGTGTGTGTGTGTGTGTGTGTGTGTGTGTGTGTGTGTGTGTGTGTGTGTCTGCGTGTCAGCCTTTGAAATTGATCTTTTGACATGTGTAGTACTAGCCACACTTTAATACATTTAATCCCCATGTAACCACTGTACATACACCTCTAGTGTGCTGTTCAGGGCCGCTAACACACTGTAAATATTTGACCAGATCAGTTCTAATAGGCATCAGTTCCTGTTTGGATGGACTGGTGGAACACCAGTCCGGGTAAACATTTATTTTGTGCACATTCTCACACACACAGATGCACACATCCACACGTCTCTACAGAGTCATCCTGGGGTAGTTGGAGGAAGGATAGATTTGTTTAGCAAATTGCTGCTCTGTGTGAGATGACAAGAGTAGCCTGCATCTGCAGTGAATAATCTTCTATGATATTTTTGACACACTCACCATCCCACCCCCACATGCACACCAGCACACATGCAAACACACACACACACACACACGCGAATGCACGCACACACACAAAGCTTGTTACAGCGGGGCAATTCAGTTCTCTATCGGATTTGAAATTGTCGTCTAAACACAACATGCCGTCTGCAATCCACAGCCTGACTGAAAATAGCGCATGGCCTCTTCCCCCCTTCTCTTTAGTGAGGGATATAATAGCATACAAGTACTGAGAACAAAGGGAGAGGAGTCAAACTTGAAAGAAAACATTACAGCATAATCATAGTACTTCTGGTATTTCTCTTTCAAATATATCAAAGCAATAAGAGGGAGAGAGAAGAAGAGAGAAAAAAAACTGTCAAGCTTCTAGAACAATCTGTTTCAAATGGAACAGAAAATTGTTTCCAATTTTTCCTCGTCCACCAATGATTTGGAGCTATCTAGAAGAACCCCTCTGGAAAAAAAAGAACTCATCCAATTTAGAACATATCTGAAGCCCTAATTACAAGTAATTACGTATTTTTCGCTCTCAACATGGTGAAATGATTTGGTTCGTTCTTATGAAGGGGTCTGGTTTGACTCAACAGAGACAACTGCTTCTGCTCTGAGTTAGTCCATTGAAGGGGTTGTGGGGATCTTTTGGAGAGAAAAAAAGAAGGAAGTGGAGAGGGAAGGAGAGAAAGATGGAGGGAGAAGCGGACGTGTTGGCCATAAATTATGAAGGTGGTATTGAGACGAGACGACGGTGCGTGCCTCGGCGGCCGTTTGACGTGAACTTCATTTGGGCGATAAAATAAATAAGGGTTTGAGAGGTGTTTGTCTGTGTGTGTGTGTGTGTGTGTGTGTGTGTGTGTGTGTGTGTGTGTGTGTGTGTGTGTGTGTGTGTGTGTGTGTGTGTGTGTGTGTGTGTGTGTGTGTGTGTGTGTGTGTGTGTGTGTGTGTAACTGGAATTTCAACAAGGGAAACCATCAACCAACCAAGCACTTTCACTGCATACCAGTTCAGCCTGAAAACACAACACAGAAATTAGAATCTGTCCCTAATTGATCAAACGTGTGGGCCCCATAGTTAAGCGAAAACACCTTTTATGTGAAGATTTGCTCTTATTTGCTTCTTGGATACTTCCATTCCATTCTCTCATCCTACTTATTGTATTCTCCTGTCTTATTTCCAATCAGTGAAATCAGATGGAGAAAATTAACTGCCCTTTTATGATGTTTGCATAACCCAACCTCCCCCTTCAAAAACTTGACACTGACCTTAAAAGCCAAGCCTCTACACCCCTTTCTCCAAACAAAAAACAAGTATAGTATGACAAGGGCAACCAATTCAAAAGATCCTTTGTGAGTTAAGAGCAGGGGATTTCCAACCTTTTTAAATTCAGGTACAACTATTTCACACCTGAGAAGTAAGTAACGCCTCATCTCCAAAGCAGAGGGACAGCCCTCGAACATCCAAGTAGATCGGCAAAGTGTAAGATAGATAGTGTGTAAGGCACCGCATAAAAACTCACAACACGGAAGAGAAGTGTTTGAGTAAAGTTGACATTTGCAAACCCAGTGCGCTGGGTAACACTAGGAATGTCTGGTCATATAAATAGCATAATGCTAATACAGGAACTCAGTCAGATCCAAGCGAAGCTCCTACCAATATGTAGGCACAGTACAGTGCATATACATCACGACATACAGGCACACAAGCTGTGAGCGTTCGTGTTTCAATCATTTGCCAACAAATGCCTATTTTCAACGCTTGGCCTTTTCAACAATAGTAAACATGCTGCTGGCTGTGCTAAAGAGAAGAGGATGGAGAGGGAAAAAAACGGAACAGAAGAAATCAAAGACGTTCTGTCACCTGGGAAAGAGCCATGGGATAAAAGCAACATTGTTTTGGAGGTCACGTGACCCCTGTCACACTCACATCAACAAAAGCCCTGGGATGCTGAGGCGTTTGGAGCGCATCGATCTATCACACACACACACACGCATACTTACAAGCATACATACGCACGCTCACACACACAAACCTCCTCCCACTCACCATCGCTTCTGATCTGCAACACTACACAAATACAGTTCCAATCCACCTGATCTTGTTTGATGGCCTGCACTCACACATGACAGCACATTGATTTTTTTTTTTACCCCTCTACCACTCTCGGCACGTAAGAAAAAAACCATTAGGCCGACACTTCTCGTTTCCATTGACTGACAGGTCTGACGGGCTGAGGCTCTTCAGCATGTCCCTTAACTGGCAGCACGACACTTAAACAAGCTCTCCAGTTGCTATAATAGTTTAAAACACTTTCAATTACCCGAGTCAAACAAATCCAGCAGACGAATGCTCAGGTTGTTCTCTCTGAAGCACTCCCACCAGCCACCACACCCACATTGTAGTGTGTACTATCAGCCCATTGTACTGTGTACTATCAGCCCATTGTACTGTATACTATCAGCCCATTGTACTGTGTACTATCAGCCCATTGTACTGTGTACTATCAGCCCAGTGTACTGTGTACTATCAGCCCATTGTACTGTATACTATCAGCCCGTTGTACTGTGTACTATCAGCCCATTGTACTGTGTACTATCAGCCCATTGTACTGTATACTATCAGTTCGAGTGATCCAGTCACTATTAATTTCACCACCCAGGATCAATACAGAGCCAACTTAGCTTCCTGAATAATATCATTTTGTCGAAAATATGGAAAAGGGAAGCCATGGTTCGCAAACAAGATTTTAAGAGTCAGAAATAGGATTTAATAATAACAATATCAGTGATAGTAGGCTGGCAAAGTCACAGCCCTTGATGCAGTTTGCAGTTTCCCTTAGTTCGACTGAATTTTTCTTTAATTCATATTTTAGAGAGAGAGAGAGAGAGAGATCAGTGTAGCAAATGGTTCCTGACAAAAATGTGTGCCTTTTCCAGGCTTTAGCTATGCTTTTAAGTAGTTGCTCTCTCAACTGAAAATGTTTCAACATTATGTTGAAAGTATACCCATTTAGCTGCTGATTATGTCCTCCCTCCCTCCCTCCCTCCCTCACACAGCTCATTTTGCAAGCTCGCCAACAACCTAATGAACAATCCCCATATATAGTCTTTTAGAGATTTCACTAATAAACAACGTTGTAAAACATTCATAATGGTGTAATGGTTTCCCCCCCAAAATACCCAAAAGAACTGCTATTAAATCTGTTAGACATTGGGCATGTGTTGTAGTTAGGCATTTTATTATTGCCAGATAATTTTTCGGATAACATTGTGTCTTGTCTTGTACAATTTGTCAACCACTAGCATGTTCATAATGCCCTGTGACAAAATTTATTAAAAGGGAGAACTTGATTTGCAGAATGCAGTTGTCTAAGGTTGTTTTTTGTGTGTTTTTTTTGGAAATGAACGTCTTAATATGGTTTTATATGATTCATGTGATGCAACCTCTTGCTTGCATCACAGAGATAATATTCACATTGCACTGTTGTGTCTTTGAAATGTGCCATTGACTAATGAAGTGCTCACAAAAAAATGCAGATGAAGGAAAATAGTAGAACATTGACTTCCTTTATGAGTTTCCTTCAACCTTCCTTCTATTTTGCCCAGGTGCAATATATCTCTGCGCGTTATTGTCAACGGCACAGCATAAGGCAATTAGCAATTCCAAAAGACTCCAAAAAGGTCACGGTATATATTTACTGGTTTGACTACATGTGAAATCTAAGGTTACAGAGCAAGAAGGGTCCAAGATCCTGAGCACAAACGGTCCGTATTCAATTATTTTAAATTTTTTAATTTTACCTTTATTTTACTAGGCAAGTCAGTTAAGAACAAATTCTCATTTTCAATGACGGCCTAGGAACAGTGGGCTAACTGCCGCCCCATACTTGCATCCTAAATAGTAGGCCGCTTGAGTATGCAAACAAAATAAGGTTTAATAGTATGCGACATTTCAAAAACCAAGTATACTTTAAATGCCCGGATGTCTTACTCTTTTCGGCTTTGATCAATTAGATACTGGGATGCGCTACCGAAATGAAATAATGTGAAAATAGAATGTGTGAATTTTCAAAAATGTAGGCTAAGTAGTTTTTGTTCTCCTTAAAATGATCAGAATATTGCATCGTAGACTATATCTTTGAAAACAGAAGTATTTTTTTAAATGTATTTTTTTTAACCCAAAATGGATTTCTGTTTTCTCAATGAAGTGTTTAATTGTTCTCTTGGCCTTCATCAGAGCTTTGAAACGAAATACGAAAAAACATCTTTTGATTTCTTAATGTGTTGGGATGTGGCTGCGGTATTGATGTTATGTTAATCAGGCCTTTTGATTTGAACACATGGATTGTTTTAGTTATGTAGGCTAGGCTACCTATTTCATTATTTAATTAATGGATCAAGCCTTAGCAGAAATTCTGATCTAATTCCCAGTTATCAGTGCTTTAGTTTATTATGTTGCTGTCTAGCGGTTCTGAATTTGCGATACACCTGACTGTCCATGTTTTTCTGTGCAATAGCCTAGATTTAAACATTTCAAACGTTTTGGTGTGTGTATTAGGCTATTGATGTAATGTATATATGTTACAGTAGTTTGATTTCACTAACAAATACTGGATGTTGAAATGGTACCAAATGATCAGTATCTGTCTTCAGTCATTTTTGAATAGGATAGATGGGCTATATGGGCTATGGTATAAGTCGAATGTGATTGTCTGCCTATAACCAGCCTGAGTAGGCCTATAACTCATTCTTATTCTATTCAGAGTTTAGAGAAATTCATCTAATTGGAAATGAGCTATTATCAGGCTGGTTATTATCAGGCTGGTTATTATCAGGCTGGTTAATGCGATGCATGTCTGTTGAATTTGGAAAAATCCACCCGCACTCAGCCCCGCCCCACCTACTCAGCCAGTCAGGAGCCGCTATGTCGTTGCGGCAGTGGCATGCTGCATACTTTTTACTACACGGTACGTGCTAAATAGTATGCAACTATGAGTACATGGTATGCAGTTTAAGTATGTAGTATGCTAGTCTGGGTATTCGGACACAACCAATGTATTTTAAATAGACTGCAACTTAGTGTACATTCATTCCACTGGCTTTTGTATGTTACCCAATTTATAACTATAGTGAATTAAATGTTTGATATACTTTTAAGTACTTTGAAGACATACAAAATGGATCAGCTCATATATTGCATATTCCTTGTATTTCTAAATTAAGATTAAATATAGGAGACAATGGGGAGATGTTTATACTTTTAACAAAAATAATCATACTAATTCAAATGATCCATTTTAAAATGCATAAAAGCCTAAATTTGTGAAGTGGTAAAATAATCTGGACAGAAAAAAATGACATCAATCCAAGCCCCTACAGTATGGGTACAATATGAGTGAGTCATGAGTCAACACAGATACGACTGTGATACATAACCAATATATAGTGCATTTGGAAAGTATTTAGACCCCTTCACCTTTTCCACATTTTGTAACGTTACAGCCTTATTCTAAATGATTTTTGTTTCCGTCATCAATCTACACACAATACCCCATAATGTCAAAGCCAAAACAGGTTTTTAGAAATATTTGCAAACGTATTACAAATTATTAACAGAAATACCTTATTTAAATAACTATTCAGACCCTTTGCAATGAGACTCGAAATTGAGCTCAGGTCGAAATTGAGCTCAGGTGCATCCTGTTTCCATTGATCATGCTTGAGATTGGACATGGGCATGATTTGGAAAGGCACACAACCTGTCTATATAAGGTCCCACAGTTGACAGTGCATGTCAGAGCAAAAACCAAGCCAGAAGGTCGAAGGAATTGTCTGTAGAGCTCCGAGACAGGATTGTGTCACGGCACAGATCTGGGGAAGGGTATCAAAACAATTCTGAGCATTGAAGGTCTCCAAGAACACAGTGGGCTCAGTCATTCTTAAATGGAAGAGGTTTGAAATGAATGGCTGTGCAGAGACGCTCCCCATCCAACCTGACAGATCTTGAGAGGATCTGCAGAGAAGAATGGGAGAAAGTCCCCAAATACAGGTGTGCCAAGCTTGTAGCATCATAGTAAAGGGAAAGAATACTTACGTAAGTGTAATGTTTCATGTGATACATTTTTCACCCCCCCCCCAAAAAAAAAAAAAAAAAAATGTTCAAATATTTCTTTGTCATTATGCGGTATTGTGTGTAGATTGATGAGGGAAACAAAACAATGTAATCCATTTTAGAATAAGGTAACCTAACAAAATGTGGAAAAAGTCTAGGGGTCTAAATCATTTCAGAACGCACTGTATATGACCATATCAAGTCCCGTCATGGATCTAGTGAAGTAAGAATATCATAACAATAATAAATACCCACATGAAGTGTATCCCAGAGTGTATACATACAGTATAAAACATCACATGAAGGATGAGAAATAAAAGTGATTGCCTCACAATCCACAAAGTCCACTCATACAGACTTCTCTTGTGTGAAATTCCTAGGTGAAGGAAAACACAAAGTAAATGTGAGTTAGTGAGTGAAACTGATGGTTTCCAGAAAATGGCAGCCATCATCTTCATCATCTCCTGGGGTGATTGCCAGACACCATGATGGTGCTCCTGTCCAGATTCAACCCTCAGTGGGATACAATCATCCCCCACCACTCACAAAACTTCACTCCCACACACAAACTTTGTATCGGCCAAAAGCGGATAATTATATGTAATTATATATGTCTTCAGAAAGAATTCATAACCCTTGACTTATTCCACATTTTGTTGTTTTACAGCCTGAATTCAAAAATGTTCAACCACCTACCCCATAATGACAAAGTGAAAACGTGTTTTTAGACATTTTTTCAAATGTATTGAAAATGAAATGCAGAGCAAATAAAAAAATATGAAACTACCCAGACTGCCTAGAGCTGGCCATGCGACCAAACTGAGCAACCGCACAAGAAGGACCTTGGACAGGGAGGTGACCAAGAACCCAATGATCACTCTGACACAACTACTCTACACAGTACTTCACCAATCTGGGCTTAATGGTTATGACTGGCCAGACTGAAACCACAACTGAGGAAAAGGTACATGACAGCACGTCTGGGGTTTGCACCAAGGCACATGCAAGACTCAGAGCAGAAGGCAAAATATTATGTGGTCTGATGAGACAACAATTGTACTCTTTGGCCTGAATGTAAAGCTCTATGTCTGGAGAAATCCAGGCACAGCACATCACCCGGTGAAAACCATCCCTACCGTGAAGCATGTTGGTGGCAGCATCATGCTAGGGGAATGATTTTCAGAGGTAGGGACTGGGAGACTGGTAAGGATAGAGGGAACAATGAGTGGAGCCAAATACAGGCAAATCTTTGATGAGAACCTGCTTTAAAGTCCAAATGATCTTAGACTGGGTGCAACGATTCACGTTCCAACAGAACAATGACCCCAAGCATACAGCCAAAGTGACACTGGAATTCCTTCAGAACAATAATTTGAAAGTCCTTGAGTGGCCCAGCCAAAGCCCAGACTTGAATCCCATTACAAATCTGTGTAAAGACTTGAAGATTGCTGTTCACCGCCTCTCCCCATCTAACTTAATTAACAGAGCTTGGAAAATCTGCAAGGAAGAATGGAAGAAAATCACAAAATCCAGACTCATACCCAAGACTCAAATCTGTAATCGCCTCTAAAAGTGCTTCTACAAAGTATTGACTCAGGGGAGAGAATAATTATGTAAATTAGATATTTCTGTATTTCATTTGCAAAAAAATCTAAAAACATGTTTTCACTTTGTCATTATTGAGTTTTGTGTGTAAATGGGTGAGAAAAAAATATTTAATCCAATTTGAAATCAGGCTGCAGCACAACAAAAACTTTCTGAAGGCACTGTGTGTATATATGTATATATATATACACTATGTATATATATATACACTAAGACTTTCCTGTCATTGCAACAGTAAAACACTGTAGAATGCACAGTAAAATATCACACACATGTTTTACAGCATTAATGCTGTAGATTGCACTGCATTATGGGTAAAATGCTTTAAAATACTGTTATTAACTGTAATTGGAAGCCTCCTGTAAAAATAACTAGCATACTGTATTTCTTTACAGTAATAGATTATGCCTACTGTAGATTAAAATGATCCGTTTCAGGCGCCATCGTCGTGCTGTCGGGTGAAACACAAAGCTCAGGCTATTTTAGTAAATATCTTCCGTGATAGGCTATAGCTGTGGCTCGCAGGTACAGCACACAATGTGGTTTCTGGTATGTATAACATGTGTCCGTCAAACCCCCCCCCCGCGCCCAAAAAAACAAACATTGTTCCAGTAATATATGGGTCTTTCTTTTTAACTACTGAAAACATGCCATTTCTCTCTAGTAATAGTGAAAACATACCTGTCAATTATTATCTGGGTGATGTTTTTCTAGGTTGCACAACAAGATACTGTATTTACGAGCAAATGTATGTGTCAACTTGAGCTAGCTAGGTTAGCAAAGAAAACATGCAGTCATTTAACACTGGCTAACAATAAATATACTTATAAACAAGTAGCAGGGATGCTGTAATATATATTTAAGGTAAGAAAATAGTACTGTAAAATATATTACAGCATCTCTGCTGTAAAACAAAATGACAGTATTAAGCTGGCAACTCAGAACGGCCTCAACAGTATACTCAAACCTCTACAGTACACTCAAATCAGTGCATTTAGCACCTACTGCCATACCCTGTTCAAATGTCCTTAAATATTTTGTCTTGCCCATTCACACTCTGAATGGCACACAAACACAATCCATGTCTCAATTGTCTCAAGGCTTAAAATTCCTCTTTTAACCTGTTTCCTTCCCTTCATCCACACTGATTGAAGTGGAATTAACAACTAACATCAATAAGGGAATAGAGATTTCACCTGGATTTCCCTGGTCAGTCTATGTCATGGAACGAGCAGGTGTTCTTAATGTTTTGTATACTTAGATTGAGTTGGAGTGAAAGCATTTGCCTCAAAAGAAAAATATTGAGCCACATTCTGCTTTTTTATATATTAATTTGCATCTAAAAACAATGCAGTTTTGAAATGTCCTCTTTTGAGGCAAATCCTACTACCCAAATGCAGGCAAAGACACTACTAAGTAAGTGTACACTCAAGTTGTTGGGGACTAATCGGGGGACATGACCGCTCGGCCATGTTCTATCGCTTCGACTACATTGTTAGGTTAAACACCAGACAGATCTGAATCAGGAAAAATCAATTGGTGTTGTTCCAGTGAGACAGGTGTGTAGTAGGGGGTGCATCGGTCTCATAGGGAGTCACTTTATTTGGCAGGTCCTTAGCTTTTTTGTGTCGTGGCGCCTGCGACTACTGACCTGGATAGAGACGAGCAACAAGGAGAGAACAGAGGGAATCTGTCACCTAGCTCTTTGACTGCCGAGCAGGAGGCCCTCAGAGATGTTCCATTCTAATTCCATTCTCCTCTCACTTTTTTACAGTGTAATTGGAATATGAAAAAAAAACATGACTTGACAATATTTTATGAAGACAACACTGAGACACATTTTTTGCCGTCACACTCGATTTTACACCTAACAGCAGACCCGGCTTGTTTCAATGCCTACTCTGTAACCGTATTACCTAACACCGTCAATCACATTACATTTTAGACACTACCGCATATCTCAGCCATAGTAGGTATGGGGCGGCAAGTAGCCTAGTGGTTAGCGCGTCGGGCTAGTAACCGGGAGGTTGCTAAATCGAATCCTGAGCTGACAAGGTAAAAATCTGTGGCTCTGCCCCTGAACAAGGCAGTTAACCCACTGTTCCTAGGCCGTCATTGTAAATAAGAATTTATTTTTAACTGACTTGTCTGGTGAAATTAAAAAAGGACATTTTTCCTCAATCAAGTAACACCCCACACCACTTCTAATTTACTTTACCACACCACATACAGCACATTCACATCCCTCGACTCTTCCTACATTTTGTTACGTGACAGCCTTATTTCTGAAATATATATATATTTTTTAATTCCTCTTCAATCCTCACAATACCCCATAATGACAAAGCAAAGACAGGTTTTTAGACATTTTTGCACATGTATTAAAAATAATACACAGAAATATTGCATTTACAAGTTTTAGAACACCTGCTCATTTAAGTGTTTTTGTTTATTTGGACTATTTTCTACATTGTAGAATAATAGTGAAGACATCAAAACTATAAAATAACACATTAAATCATGTAGTAACTAAAAAGTGATATACAAATCTAAATATATTTTATATTTGAGATTCTTCAAATAGCCACCCATTGACTTGATGACAACTATGCACTCTCTTGGCATTCTCTCAACCAGCTTCACCTGGTATACTTTTCCAACAGTCTTGAAGGAGTTCCCATGCATGCTGAGCATTTGTTGGCTGCTTTTCCTTCACTCTGCTGTCCGACTCATCTCTTGTTGGTTGAGGTCGGGGGATTGTGGAGGCCAGGTCATCTGATGCAGCACTCCAGCACTCCATAGGTCATTGTCTTGTTGAAAAGCAAATGATAGTCACACTAAGTCCAAACCAGATAGGATGGCGTATCGTTGCAGAATGCTGTGGTAAGCATGCTGGTTAAGTGTGTCTTGAATTCTAAATAAGTCACAGACAGTGTCACCAGCAAAGCACCCCCACACCATAACACTTCCTCCTCCATGCTTTACGGTGGGAAATACACATAGGAGATCATCCATTCAGCCACACCGCATCTTACAAAGACACAGTGGTTGGAACCACAGATTTCCACTGGTCTAAAGTCCATTGCTCATGTTTCTTGGCCAAAGCAAGTCTCTTCTTATTATTGGTGTCCTTTAGTAGTGGTTTCTTCCCAGCAATTCGACCTTGAAGGCCTGATTCACACAGTCTCATCTGAACAGTTGATGTTGAGATATGTCTGTTACTTGAAATGTGATGCATTTATTTGGGCTGCAATTTCTGAGGCTGGTAACTCTCATGAACTTATCCTCTGAAGCAGAGGTAACTCTGGTCTTCCATTCCCGTGGAGGTCCTCATGAGAGCCAGTTTCATCATAGCACTTGATTGTTATTGTGACTGCACTTGAAGAAACTTTCAAAGTTCTTGAAATTTTCCGGATTGACTGACCTTCAAGTCTTAAAGTAATGATGGACTGTCATTTCCCTTTGCTTATTTGAGCTGTTTTTTGCCATAATATGGACTTGGTATTTTACCAAATGGGGCT
Source organism: Oncorhynchus masou masou (assembly GCF_036934945.1). NCBI lineage: Eukaryota > Metazoa > Chordata > Actinopteri > Salmoniformes > Salmonidae > Oncorhynchus > Oncorhynchus masou. The sequence goes on along the minus strand of NC_088224.1, from coordinate 33,998,851 downwards.
ATCTTCTGTATACCTTGTCACAACACAACTGATTGGCTCAAACGCATTAACGCATTAATTCCACAAATGTACTTTTACTACATTATTCCATTTGCGTTATTTCATAGTGTTGACGTCTTCACCATTATTATACAACATAGAAAATAATGAAAAATAAAGAAAAACCCTTGAATGAGTAGGTGTTCTAAAACATTTGACCGGTAGTGTAAGAATTCACACCCTTTACTTTTTAAATAACATTTTTTTTATTATTTTTTATTTAACCTTTATTTAGGTACTTTACTCAGTACTTGCTGAATCAGCTATGCCATCAATTAAAGCCTTGAGTATTCTTGGGTATGACGCTACAAGCTTGGCACATCTGTATTTGGAGAGTTTCTCCCATTCACCTCTGCAGATCCTGTGAAGCTCTGTCAGGTTGGATGAGGAGCTTCACTGCACAGCTACTTTCAGGTCTCTCCAGAGATGTTCGATTGGGTTCAAGTCTGGGCTCTGGCTGGGCCAATCAAGGACATTCAGAAACTTGTCCCGAAGGCACTCCTGCGTTGTCTTGGCTGTGTGCTTAGGGGCGTTGTCCTGATTGAAGGTGAACCTTCACCCCAGTCTGAGATCCTGAGTACTCTGGAGCAGGTTTTCATCAAGGATCTCTGCACTTTCATCCGTTCATCTTGCCCTCGATTCTGACTAGTCTTCCAGTCCCTGCCGCTGCCACCACCACGCATCAACGTAGGAATGATGCCAGGTTTCCTCCAGACGAGATGCTTGGCTTTCCGGCCGAAGAGTTCAATCTTGGTTTCATCATACCAGAGAATCTTGTTTCTCATGGTCTGAGAGTCTTTAGGAGTCTTTACGGCACCTCCAAGTGGGCTGTCATGTGCTTTTTATTGAGGAGTGGCTTCCATCTGGCCACTCTACCATAAAGGCCTGATTGGTGGAGTGCTGCAGAGATGGTTGTCCTTCTGGAACGTTCTCCCATCTCCACAGAGGAACACTGTAGGTCTGTCAGAGTAACCATCGGGTTCTTGGTCACCTCCCTGACCAAGGCCCTTCCCCCACGACTGCTAACTTTGGCAGGGTGGCCAGCTCTAGGAAGAGTCTGGTGGTTCTAAACTTCTTCCATTTAAGAATGGTGGACGGCAACCTATTCTTGCGGACCTTCAATGCTGCAGACAATTTTTGGTACCCTTCCCCAGATCTGTGCCTCAACACAATCATGTCTTGGAGCTCTACGGGCAATTCCTTCCATCTCATGGCTTGGTTTTGCTCTGACATGCATGATCAACTGTGGGAGCTTATATAGACAGGTGTGTTCCTTTCCAAATCCTGTCCAATCAATTAAATGTACCACAGGTGGACTCCAATCAAGTTGTAGAAACACTCTCAAGCATGATCCATTAAAACATGATGCACCTGAGCTCAATTTCAAGTATCATAGCAAATGGTATTTCAGTTTATTATTTTAAAGAAATTTGTTAAAATTTCTAAAATCCTGTATTTGCTTTGTCATTATGAGGTATTAAGTAGATTGCTAAAAAAAATACATATTTAATCAATTTTATAATAAGGCTGTAAGGTAACAAAATGTGGAAAAAGTCAAGGGGTCTGAATACTTTCCAAATGAACTGTATATTGGACTTCAGAGGTAAATTCACACACAGTAAATGGAAAAAACCTATAGATGGGACTCATCATTTCCTCTCTTTGGATTTTTACTCAACCAGGATGTAATAATGTTGCTCTGTTTTTATCCTGTGTGTGTACACATTTGACTATACTTGTGGGTACCAGAATTCCTCGCAAGAATAGAAAACAAACTAAAATTCAGAGAAATTGGGACATTTTGCCGGTCCTCACTTGCAAAAAGGCTATATTAGGCTTAGGAGTTAGGTTTATGGTTATGGTTAAAATTAGGGTTAGGGGTTAAGGTTAAAGTTAGGGGTTAAGGATAGGGTTAAGGTTAGGGAAAATGGGATTTTAAATGGGAATGTATGTGGATGTGTGTGTTATTTATTTTTATTGATGGACATAAAAGACTATAAAAACACCAGCAAATCAGCTTCAAGTGATTTTCATTTTGGAATCCATTCCAAAGAATACCCATGTATAGTAGAGAGATGTGATCATATACAAATGTAAGCAAGGTTTGAAATTGTGATGTTTTAGTCAAATATTATATCAATTTGGGCTTCTTGAGGTCTTCAAATGATTTGGCCCCCTAACCATCTTCTCACAAAATAAATTGGCCCGAGGCTGAATCTATCTACGATCCCTGTTGTAGGGTATGAGATTCTTTGTGACCCCCACTTTTCCAACCCCGACCCCTCTGCCCCAACCAACTCTCTTCATCATTAAACCTCCATCATCTCTTCACTGTTTTGCTAGTGTGTGTCTCTTGTGGAAATGGGGGGCGATGACTGTTGTAGCGGAGGCCCAAGGTGCTGCTGGTGATGCTAGATAATCGCACGTAAACAAACGGAGCCTCAGGATAAGTCCCGTCAACGCCGGGCTCGTTCTAACTCTCAAACAGCAAGACTGTGGAACAATAACGCCCATGAGGACGATAAACAGAAAACATTGGGTAATGTATGGCAACCCCCCCCCCCAAAAAAAATGGTGTTGCAGATATCTGACCCATAATCCTTTTTGTGCTGACATGGCAACACTAAATAAATGGCTGCATTATCCATTTTTGACACGGTCACACAAAATAAATGGTAAAGTACATATACTGCATATAAACAGTCAGATCCATAATTACTGTAACCCTTGATAAAGATGAACAAATAAAACTGTATAAAATAAAAAATACGAACAGGATATTATGTTGTTTTATACTAATACAATTGTTCAGAGAAAGAGTTTTTGTTGAACAAATAAAAACATTTTTATTTTATAGAGCTCTTTGACCACACACACCAGCGGTGGGTTTGGTGTCAACATAAGGATGCATAAGCACAAAAGAACCCCATACTTACTGTAAAATATGGTGGTGGATCTTTGATGTTATGGGGCTATTTTGTTTCCACTGGTCCTGGGTCTCTTGTTAAGGTCAATGGCATCATGAACTTTACCAAGTACCAGGACATTTAAGCCAAAAATCTGGTTGCCTCTGCCAGGAGGCTGAAACTTGGCCGCAAGTGGATCTTCCAGCAAGAACAATAACCCCAAGCACACATCAAAATCCACAAATAAATGGTTTAATTGGCCACAAAATCAACATTTTGCAATGGCCAGCTCAGTCTCCAGACTTGAAACCCATTGAAAAGCTGTGGTTTGAATTAAACAGGGCAGTCCATCAGCGCAAACGAAGGATATCAAGGATCTAGAAAGATCCTGTATGGAGGACTGGTCTAAGATCCCTCCCAATGTGTTCTCCAATCTCATAAAATGTTTTATAAAAAGGTTCAGTGCCATTATTCTCGCAAGCTGAGGGATTCAAAGGTATTCAAAACAGGGTTGGCAATCATTCTGACCCTATCTTTGAGAAAAAAATAATTGTATAATTTCCCAATTTATAATTTCCCAATTTCTTTTAACATATGATATAGCTCAGTATTTGCATTATTTATTTTAATACAGTCATTATAGGTAATCTTTATCAAGGGTGTCAATCATTTTGGACCCCAATTGTATATATATAGTGAGTAGACCAAACATTAGGAACACCTTCCTAATGTTGAGAACAGCCTCAATTCGTCGGGGCATGGACTTTACAAGGTGTCGAAAGCTTTCCACAGGGATGCTGTCCCATGTTGATGCCAATGCTTCCCACAGTTGTGTCAAGTTGGCTGGATGTCCTTTGGGTAGTGGACCATTCTAGATATACATTTGAAACTGTTTAGCATGAAAAACCCTGCACCTTTGTAGTTCAAAGGCACTTACACTTACAAGTACACAATCTATTTCTCAATTGTCTCAAGGTTTAAAAATCCTTCTTTAACACAGATTCAAGTGGATTTAACAAGTGACATCAATAATGGATCATTGCTTTCACCTGGATTTACCTGGTAAGTCTATACCATGGAAAGAGTAGGTGTTCTTAATGTTTTGTAGACTCTGTGTAATATGCATGCATTAATAACACATTTCAAAAGGAGAAGCTGTTTTGTTCAAAGCAAAAAGCATATGACTTTTAATATAAGTCAATAACCTAAAATAAGGTTGGTTTCATAAGCTGTAATCACTATGAGGTCATAGCGCATTATTCAAAGTTACTTCAATTTATCCCATTGTAAAAAGACAGGATAGACAGAGAAAACTGGATAATGAACATAGACTTATTTGCAACACCCTAAGATACTTTCTGTATTTCTTACTAAGTACTTCATGTGCAGCAACCCCTTGAGTAGGCTACTGTTTACAGTAATTGTGACTGGACCAGTGTCGGTTTGATAAAATCACGAGTGGGTGTCTGTCTAATCACAATCCCTTCTTTGTCTACCCATAAAGGCTCTTTCGGCAAGGACATTGCTTTTAAATACTGCCATATGCAAATCCTTGCATGCAATTAGCATTTGTAAGTATTCCAACCGCTCATATTTATTGGATTTTCAGGGCATGCTGATCATTGATTTATGCGCTCCTGGCAATCATATTTCCATATTTGTACGATTTTAACGACGGTAATAATTCAAGGATCTGCGGGCATACTCTTTGAACGAAATGCCTAATTACATCCTCAAAGCATCATCATTTTGCCAGGGTGTCCAGACAAAAAATTGTGTGAAGAAGGTGTGCGTGTGTGTGTGTGTTTTTCTCTTCAATGCCTGAGTCTAAAGGGGGACTACTTTTTCCCCCCACTCTCTCCGCAATACCTTTCACTCCTGCTCTATTTAAATAAAGAGGACTTAGAACTGTAGCCCAACACTTTAGTCATCGTGACACTCCTGCATGACAACGTCAATCATAGGGGTTGAGGAGATTCTATTCTGTGATGCAAAAACTGTCCCCCACCTTCCCACACTCACATCCAATGTTATCTCCCTCCTCTTCCCCAACCTAACAGTGAACGTTTCCCCGTTCGCCACATTGCTTCATTTGAGTTGACACGATGTATGTGCTCTCCAATGACAAAAATACAGGCACATCTCAAAATATCATAATAAAGAGAGGCTGACATCTACCAGTGTTTTTGGTCAACAACATCGGGGAAATGTGTCCTCCGTCTGTAGACACGGGCCTTAGAGGCCATTTCACCAATTCCTTTTGTTGTGTAAACGTTAATAAAAGAAAATAAAGAAAAATAAACCGTCATGAAATAATCTTTCACTGGGTAAGAAATGCAAGTCAATTCTAAGACATATATATACGCATCGGATCATAGTAATTAAAAGTTATCATATATAGTACAAATTGTTATGATGTGTATGTCGTTTATTTGAGTGCTTATACAGTATTTCATGAAATATCGTTCTACCATCAAATAAAGAAAACACCAATTAATAGCTCTCATTGGCCACATACTGTAACAGAGCAGTTTAGGGAAGACAACTACACAATGAGGGCAATTAATAATCCCTTCTCCCCCCTCTCAATATTCTAATAATAAAAAGATGATCAGGCGAGGTTAATATCTACGGAATATGCATAATTTATATGGCCTGGTACAAAATACTCTTCTGTCGCGGTGCGGCTGCTCATTCACTCGGCTAATTCATTGGAATAAAGTGTCCCAAAGGGTGTGCATGTAATCACCCTTAATCCCACATTGATCTGAGAGAGAAGGAGCAAAAGAGAGTAAGAGGGGGAAAGCTTTCTGTCATACTGGGACGAGCCCTTGCTGTGGTAGGTTTATGCGATTGCAAGGAATAATTTATGAGTGTGATTCCTTCGGAGGTTTTAATATCTGTGATTAAAGAAATTAGGCAAACGCGAGTCTGATTTTCAAATGTGTAAAGCTTTGAAATGTTGCTGCTACGACCAGTATTAAAACTTGTTTTTTTTACTCAAGATAATAATAATAATAATAATAATAATAATAATGTTAACAACTAATAATTAATTTCAGACAAATGTGCTATAAATACCCTCTTATGACTTTACAGCAAATATATATATTTAAAAAATGTTTTTCAATTTGGTTTTTAATATCACGAATATAGTTTAAAAAATAGAAATAGTAATAAGGCTTCTGTGTTTCTATCTTTACAATATAGTCACTAAATAAATCATTTGTTCATCTTATTTGCATGTTGCTAAAATAAGTCCCTGATATTCTGCTAGGCCAGCTTTTTGTGATTGTTTGTCTGCAGGGTTATCAGTGTTAACATGTCTATCTGATACTATTCATCCACTACACACTGATTTGAATAGGTTCTCGTAATGTGTGTGTGTGTGTGTGTGTGTGTGTGTGTGTGTGTGTGTGTGTGTGTGTGTGTGTGTGTGTGTGTGTGTGTGTGTGTGTGTGTGTGTGTGTGTGTGTGTGTGTGTGTGTGTGTGTGCATGTTATCTGATCTGGCCAGTGTCTCCAAGGCTTCATCTCAGCCACAGAGCGAGAGAGAAAGCGAGAGTGAACGAGAGAGCGGCCGGAGTTCCTGGATCCGTTGGGAGATAACTGGAACACTGTGGAAATCCAGCCAGGAATCGTTCTCAACTGATCGAGACAGACAGACAGACAGACAGACAGACATTCATAGAAACCTCTACCACGCCACACATATTGCATTGGCCTTTTTAAGAGTTTGTGCTGCTTTCAAGTGATGCATGTGAACATTGGAGTGTTTAAAATCATTGTTCCTTTACCAATATAGTGTGAATACACCTTTTGACATCAGACCCTAATTCCCAAGCACATTTAACTAAACATTTGTTTAATACACAAATAGGGATATTTCTGTTCAGATGCTATGCTTGTATATAATGTTCAGTATTGTGAATTAAGAATATCCTTATATAAAGAATATCCTTATACTCACATTATCAATGTCTGTATCCAACCATTGTGAAGACCGTGGGTAACAAAAACCTGCAAATAAAACAAGCAAAAACATTATATATATATATATATATATATATATATATATATATATATAACAAAAATCAGCACCGCCAGGTTTCTGCCAAATCTATTAGATAAATCACATGATCTGTATTTCAGAATACATTGACGTCTACATATCAAATTGTGAGCAGCAGTATCTCTCTATGTTGGCGTCATCCTGTGAAATGCAGACGGCAAAAGGGATTTCCGTAGAACCCCACGGTCGTGTATTTCATTGGTTTATTTCATTGACTGAATGGTGGATTCATTTGAAGGGGGAACGTACACAGCCATCGGCACTTTAACTCCAGTCCAGACCTCTCAAGCCTGTAAGGTAGGGTCTAGGAAACCATACAACACGTACACACACGTCATTATCAGCCCTGCTAGAATTACCCCCCTACTCCTCTTTATTAAACTAGCATTGGGGACTCATTATGCTGTGGTCTTTGTCCTTATTGTAATTGCCCTCTCGGCATGGCTGTCCTCCTCTCTCCTACTCTGTGACGGCTAGTGGGCAGTAGGCTACATCAGCACTGTACTACACTAGCGGAGGTGTCTAAGGGAAATCAAGTGCGTGACCACCTCCACCACCCCTCCAGGGACCCCGCAGCAGCCCAGACAAAGTAGTGTCGGGAGGGACTCGAGACTCCATTGCTTCCCCTCTCCCGGTTCTCCCTGATTCAAGAAGCAAGAAGGAGATGGACTCTGGTGCAATGGTGTTCATCAGGGTGGAGCTCAGTTTTTATTTATTTAAATGGATGAACTGAGAGAGAACAAATAAACTTTGTTTTCTATGCATACAATTCTATTTAAATCATTCAAACTACATGAATTGGAACAGAAATTACAGCAAGTATCTCAAAATTCTAATTACACATCTCTTAATTCATGTTTTCTTTGCCGTTTACAATTTCCACTGAATTATGTTTTTCCTTTTTCAGCATAGTGAAATTAACACCTTTACTATATTTTCGAATTATATAACTCAAGGTTCTTTCTGCTTTTACCACTCTTAAATATGTTTATAAATGTGTGACGTGCGATAACTGTATACAACTACAGTGAAAATAACATTTGAGGACAGAAACACAAATTGTACAATAAACATTAATAATACCTGATGTCTGCTGTTTATTGTTGTATGTTTATTCCATGTATCCAGTGTGTTCTATGAGAACTGTATTATCAAATCAGAAATCCCTCTAAGGGACAGACATAAATATTTTGGAAAGTTGTACAGTACATACATACACTACTTGGCCAAAGGTATATGGACACCCCTTCAAATGAGTGGACTGACCGGTGTATAAAATCGAGCACACAGCCATGCAATCTGGATAGACAAACATTGTAGTAGAATGGCCCTTACTGAAGAGCTCAGTGACTTTCAATGTGGCAAAATCATAGGATGCCACCTTCCAACAAGTCAGTTCAACAAATTTCGGGCCTGCTAGAGCTGCCCCGGTCAACTGTAAGTGCTGTTATTGTGAATTGGAAACGTCAGCCACAAAGTGGTAGGCCACACAAGCGCACAGAACGGTGCTGCCGAGTACTGAAGCGAGTAGTGCATATAAATTGTCTGTCCTTGTCTGTCCTCGGTTGCAATACTCACTACAGAGTTCCAAACTGCCTCTAGAAGCAATGTCAACACAAAAACTGTTCGTCGGGAGTATCATGGAATGGGTTTCCATGGCCAAGCAGCCGCACACAAGCCTAAGATCACCATGCTCAATGCCAAGCATCAGCTGGAGGGGTGTATAGCTTGCCGCCATTGGACTCGGGAGCAGTGAAAACGCGTTCTCTGGAGTGATAAATCACGCTTTACCATCTGCCAGTCCGACGGACTAATCTGGGTTTGGCGGATGCCAGGAGAACGCTACCTGCCCGAATGCATATTGCCAACTGAAAAGCTTGGTGGAGGAGGAATAATGGTCTGGGGCTATATTTCATGGTTCGGGCTAGGCTCCTTAGTTCCAGTGAAGGGATATCTTAACGCTACAGCATACAATTCTGTGATTCCAACACAGAATTGCTTCCAACTTTGTGGTAACAGTTGGGGAAGGCCTTTTCCTGTTTCAGCATGACAATGCCCCCGTGCACAAAGCGAGGTCCATACAGAAATGGTTTGTCAAGATCGTTGAGGAAGAACTTGACTGGCATGCACAGTCAAGTTCTTCCGCATCAAACTTGACCGACCCCAACCCCATCGAACACCTTTGGGATGAATTGGAATGCCGACTGCGAGCCAGGACGAATAGACCAACATCAGTGCCTGACCTCACTAATGCCTGTGGCTGAATGGAAGAAATTCCCTGCATGTTACAACATCTAGTGGAAAGCCTTCCCAGAAGAATAGAGGCTGTTATAACAGCAAAGGGGGGACCAACTCCATATTGATGCCCATGATTTTGTAATGAGATGTAGTGTATGTTTATATTCTCCATGCTGCTTGAAAAGTCACTGGCGCCATCTACTGAGCACATTCGTCCAAATAAAATCCAACATCATTAAGTCCACCACAACTTTCCTTAATTGGGAAATAATTGCATGTCTTTCAAAGGAGATCTCATTCCCTTCCCCTTATCATTTATTTAACTTTTCCCTTTTTCTAAGAGAAAAAAAGGGAGAAGAAACTTAAATATGTTATTTTGCCTTACTATTTGAGGCAAAAGAACATACAATTTGTGCAAATACTGTGCCTCAATTAAGGGGAGGGAAGACAAGGCTTGACCAATTATCCCATGGAAGAGTGGGAGTCTCTTGGGTTTGGGGGGGGCAGTATATCTCCACGTTCCACTGAAGTGTTATGGCGTGTTAGCACCTCAGCTACTGAACATATTGTAGACTTATGAGAGTAGCAAGGGCCAATGGAGGTGTGAAAGAAGAAGGCATAATTGAGATGTGCTGGCTAGAATAGAAGCCACAAATAAAACTGTGAAACTGTGTGCTAGCAAGTTAGTATTTCTGCTTTTCATTGCAAGTTTGAAGTTTGAGAGCTTCTTGTGTTACCAAATTGCTTAGAAACATAAACTAGGCAGTCCAGAACTTACATTAAAGAATAACTATTAGACAGAAAGCAACATATCTTTTATTTTTTTGTAATGTTTCCCCCCCAATATTATTTATTTTAGATTACCTCATACAATTACCTCATTCAATTAGAATGATTTTGGAGAACTACACAATTACAGCAGTATGATATTTTTAATGCACAAGATCCAATTTGCACCGAGGCTTGATGACTGAGTCTGGTCAGTCCATTGTAGCTTTCATACAGTCCTCTACACTTGTATCTGCAGGAGGATTACGGGTTGGGGTCCATGTTCTTAGTCATAACTACACATCCCAAGAAAGGACTATGACCTAGCCTACATTTTCAACAGGGTTTTAATCCATGTGAGTCAATTTTGACCTCGCCATGCTTACAACTAATCGGGCAACATAACTTAGCTTCTATTTAAATATCTATCCCTATCATTTGGCTTTTAAAATAGATAAGGAATCAACACACAACCAGACACTACAGTTTATCTTCCTTCACTCCAAGCGTAATTTCCGTCTGTTGTACTCCTAAACTGTTCAAGAGTCAGTGGGTGATCACCAAGGAGGCAGTTTATCAGGGTTAGAGAGGTGTCCCTTCTCCGGTCTGGCTAGCATAACACAAAGTAATCTTTTTAGGGTTGTATCTGAGCTTTATCATAGTCTCCTCGCATCTATGGCCCTAGGGGCTTGTTTGTCCTTCGCCCATACCCTTTGCCTCTGTCACATTCAGCTTCCCCATTTTCTCTGCACACTCTGATTCAAGAGGACGGCAGTCGTTCTGTTGTATGTGGTCTTGGGCTACAACAAAAGCCTGCACAACCAGTAGTACTCCAGGAGACAGGTGGTCCACTCTGATCAAGGCATGTTGTATCAGAGCTCAACTTCACATGGTTTGTAAACAACAGGTGTAAACTAACAGTGAAATGCTTACTTACTACAGGCCCTTCCCAACAATCAAGAATACAATCAAAAATGAAATAATAATAAAAGAAAAAAAATAGAAACACAGGGAATTAATACACCATACGCAATGATAGCTTGGCTATATACACAGGGTACCAGTACCGAGTCGATTGTGAGGGGCACAAGGAAATTGAGGTAGATATGTACATGTAGGTAGGTGTAAAGTGACTAGGCAACAGGATAGATAATAGACAGCAGCAGCCGCATATGTGATGAATGTGTAAGTGTGTGTGTGTGTGTGTGTGTGTGTGTGTGTGTGTGTGTGTGTGTGTGTGTGTGTGTGTGTGGCGAATGTGTGCCTGTGTGTACGTGTAATGTGTGTGTGTGTGTGTGTGTGTGTGTGTGTGTGTGTGTGTGTGTGTGTGTGTGTGTGTGTGTGTGTGTGTGTGTGTGTGTGTGTGTGTGTGTGTGTGTGTGTGTGTGTGTGTGTGTGTGTGTGTGTGTGTGTGTGTGTAGAGTCCAGCGTGTGCATAGTGTGCATGCATAAGGCACTAACACCACTGAAGTATATCAAGACGAAGAGGGATGGCGAAAGGGCTAGAGTATCATCAACGGAGGAGGAGTAAGTTCCATGGCCAAAGAGCTCTATTTTCATGCTGTAACGTCTGCTTCCGACTCTCACTCTCAAACACATAGATCCCCTGAATGCAGCTCACACTCCAGATCCCAATCAACTGAATTCTGATCACCTGTTCATACACCTGTACGTCATTTACTCACACTATTTAGTTCAGTTCTTTACACCCCATCATTGTGAGGTATTGTTTGTTTTTGTACACATTCTATTCAGAGTGCTGTTCATTTCTGTATTAGTTCTCCTGTGTATCATAGTTTTTGGCCATCCTCAATAACAACTTTTCTTTTGCCTATTCCCTGCCTGTTCTTTTGCTATCAGATTTCCTGTCATTCCTGTTATTTTTCCCAGCCTGTACTGTTACCTTTTTGGATTCCCTGTGTATGACCTTCTGCCTGTCCCTGGACCCTGCCACCTGCCTCCTCCTGTGGTCCTTTACTAAATAAAACCTGCTGCGCCCTGCGCTTGAAACCAGCACTCTGTGTCCCATCATAATCATTATACATGTCATCTGACCAAAACACCAGTTCCAATCCAAGTGCCAGGGCCGGTAGGCAAAATCCAGGCATTTACATTTGTTGGATGACATGAAAATAGATATCTTTGGCCAAGCATACCAGTGGTCCTCAGATCCTCAAAAGGTTCTACAGCTGCACCATCGAGAGCATCCTGACGGGTTGCAATCACTTCCCGCTCGGTCTCCGACCGCAAGGCACTACAGAGGGTAGTGCGTACGGCCCAGTGCATCACTGGGGCCAAGCTTCCTGCCATCCAGGACCTCTATACCAGGCGGTGTTAGAGGAAGGCACTAAAAATGGTCAAAGACTCCAGCCACCCTAGTCATAGACTGTTCTCTCTGCTACCACACGGCAAGTGGTACCAAGAGACTTCTAAACATAAGACTCCTGAGCATCTAATCAAATGACTACCCAGACTCTTTGCATTGCCCCCCTCCTTTTACACGGATGCTGCTACTCTCTGTTATTATCTATGCATAGTCACTTTAATAACTCTACCTACATGTGCATATAACCTCAATTTCCTTGACTAACCAGTGCTCCCGCACATTGGACTCAGTACACCTTGTATATATCCGGTAAAACCCTGTATATATCCTCGCTATTGTTATTTTACTGCTGCTCTTTAATTATTTATTACTTTTATTTCTGTACTTTTATTTTTGTTGGTTAAGGGCTTGTAAGTAAGCATTTCACTGTAATACCTGTTGTATTCGGTGCCAAAACAAAATGTGATTTGATTTGATGGGTTTGGCGTCGAAATGAAAATGCAAAAGCAGAAAATATCCCCATTCCTACTGTAAAATATGATGGTAGATATTTTATGCTATGGGGCTCTTTTGTTTCCACTGGTCCTGGGTCTCTTGTTAAGGTCAACTGCATCATGCACTTTACCAAGTACCAGGACATTTAAGCCAAAAATCTGGTTGCCTCTGCCAGGAGGCTGAAACTTGGCCGCAAGTGGATCTTCCAACAAGAACAATAACCCCAAGCACACATCAAAATCCACAAAGAAATGGTTCATTGACCACAAAATCTAAATTTTGCAATGGACAGTTCAGTCTCCGGGCTTGAAACCCATTGAAAACCTGTGGTTTGAATTAAACAGGGCAGTCGAAGGATATCAAGGAGGATATCAAGGATCTGGAAGGATTCCGTATGGAGGAATGGTCTAAGATCCCTCCCAATGTTTTCTGTAACTCAAAAACATTTTTGAAAGAGACTCAGTGCCGATATCCCCGCAAGGCAAGCTATTGAATGGTATTGAAAACAGGGCTGTCAAATTTTGACCAATTCCTTTTTGAGAGAAAAAATCTCTTTGTCTGAGCAATTGTATTATTATAATTAAATAATAATTTTAAAAATGTAGCATTCAATATAGCTCAGTATTTGAATGATTTGTTTTATCTTAATAAAGGGTGCCAATAATTGCGGACCCCACTGTATATGAATTATATTCTATTATAAACTGAGTGGTCCGAGCCCTGAATGCTGATTGGTTGACAGCCGGGGTATATCAGACCGTATACCACGGGTATGACAAACCATGTATTTTTACTGCTCTAATTACGGTAACCAGTTTATAATAGCAATAAGGCACCTCGGGGGTTTGCAATATATGACAAATATACCACGGCTAAGGGCTCTTCTAATGCACAACGCAACACCTCCTCGGATCTTATTGCTTAATTACATTATATATATTATTTTGAGTACAGCGGTGACACTTGCCCTCACAAACATATTTAGTTTCTGTCGCAGTGGAAAACAATGACAGGATTGGCTATGTTGTCAACTAGCCTATCAGACCCCCCCTCTCCCCACACAACGACCTTAAGCGCTCGGAAGGTCAACCACCGCATCACTGTCCCCAGGCTATAGACCCACTGCTCTGGGTGTGTACAGCAAAAACATGCATATATTTGTTTCTCATCAAATGCAGATGCAACCCAAAAGGGGTTATCGCCGACAGCAAATGATATGACAGTGCAATCGCTCATGCAAAACTTGTGAAAGAAAAAAGAAGGGCTTGATAAAAAGCAGGGGATGAGAAAGAGAGAAGGGTGCAATTGCTGAATTTGACAAATTTTTGGTTTGATTCGAGGCGAATGGAGCTGAATCACTATCTGCCTTACAATACATGGTTCTGAAATGGGATTGAAATGTTTCTGAGGTATGAAATGATTACACACTCCATGTTTGTGTAGGATTCCCAAATAAGGATACATTTTTGAAGAGTCTATTGATGCACCCGTGCGTCAATCTAACATAAAAAACAAATCCCCATCAAAATATGTCAGTTTAAGCTAGAGATATAATTGTTTTTGCATGGGCTGCATCTCAACCATCGCATCCACCTATGGGTTCCTGAGTGGCGCAGCGGTCTAAAGGCACTGCATCTCAGTGCTAGAGGCGTCACTAAAGACCCTGGTTCGATTCCAGGCTGTATCACAACCGGCCATGATTGGGAGTCCCATAGGGCGGCGCTCAATTGGCCCAGCGTCGTCTTGGTTAGGGTTTAGCCAGGGTAGGTCATCATTGCAAATAAGAATTTGTTCTTAACGGACTTGCCTAGTTTAATAAAGGTTAAAAACATGTCAGACTGCACATCTGTAGTGTAAAGTGGCAATTCCCACAAAAACGTCTATAGCGTCCGAACGATATGATCACTCTATGGAAAGATGAGACTCTCAGGAGCACGGCAAGTGTCACGGGACTCGTCTGAAGGTAACCCAGTACCGGCTAAAAAAATGAATGGAAGTTTGGAGATATTTTTTGTGATAACAAAAAAAAGGGGGGTTATATATGTGTCCAAAAAACTAAAATATTTCTTATATATTAACTTTCTTATATCTCCTAGATACAGGACAGACACATTTAAATCCATCATTTTTTCTTCTTCTAATGGGCTGTAGTAGTGAAGGCCAAATTCAGGATTATATCAAATAATGGTTTTATATTTTTTTGTGGTTGACTCCCACAGGAGTCCTAAAATTCCAAATCATATATCTAAATGATCCATGGTATGACCATCTGAAAACAATGCCATATGTTAGTAGAACCCCCCCGCCCCGCCTTTCAGAGGCTTAGACTTTTAGAGTTAAGTGGGTGTCAACTTAAACGCTTGAATTAGAAGACAACAACCATAAATGATTTTGTACCATATTTAACCCCACCCCCCTCCCCAAAAAGACACATTTATTGTTTTCATGAAAAGTAATTATGTAGAGGATACAATTGCAGGAATAAAACACCATTTTAACTCTTTTTTTAATACTGCTTCTCTCTACAATCCAATCATAAAATGACACCGTCACCTCATGACATCTTTCAATTTACGCCTTTCTGATGCTCAATCTTGCTGCAATAAAGCGTAATACTGCTAATCACCTTGAATATAATAGAATACAACTTTGTCCATCCACATTACCTTATAACTTCTCCTTAACACTCAATACTGCACCTATAAACTACATTCATGTCAGAACGTGTCACCTTCACACATTTGAACAGTAAACCTCATGGATTATTCCATTATTCCACTACAAGCTCACAGAAACCCACCCACTTTCCCCCATGGTGTCCCATGATCCTCCCCTGCAAAGCCACCAGGAAATCCTGTCAAGCAGCAGGAAGTCTATTAAAAACTGCCAGCAGATACTAGGCCACCGTTGGCAGATCCTTCGCCTGTATGTCTGCATCTTTCCACTTAGCTGAGCTTGAATAGTGTATTCCTCCTTAAAATATGCATCCTATTAATTAAGTAAAATGATTCCCTGACTGCCAAATATCCTGTGCCAAAAGACTGTCAACACAAAAAGCATGCCTGTGAACTTCTAACGAAGGGTGCATCTCTTAAAATGTTGAGTTACAGCCTTCAAGAGCTCCGTGTCTACGCGCGAGCATTCACCCACACTCCCATCACTCCCACTCGATCCTCTCAGCCAAGCCCTGGAAGTAAGTGGCGGTTTCTTTTTCCTGTGTTTTTTTAACAAGGCTGCACAATGGGCTGACATACGGACTTGACAGGCGAGCGGTGAAATTTTAATTACATACCTTCCCCTCATCTTATAATTGCTGTTGTTAATCAGTCATTAACTTCATCCACCCCCCTCGGGGTTCACTTCCTAAATCTCCCCACAACACATTTCAGCTCAATAAATTCCGTCGCTCTTTCCTGGCCCCACTGTGTAATTTCATATATTTTTTAAGCTGTCATCTTTTCCTTTTTTCACCCCAAAACAGGGGGTATTTGTTATTTGTTCTCTGAGGGGTTGACAGTAACAGGCATTTAATCATAACTTGCATTTAAACGATGCATCTCAGGTCGATCAAGACGGTAAAGTAATTCAAGAAGGCGCAGATAAGGGTGCACGATAGGAGTCATTGTGCCCGGGTGCTAGGCGAACATAAGCTCTGAATGATTCCGCACAATGGCGATTGAGCTACAAGGGCCTTCGTCTTTCCCCAGCCCTCCCACTCTTCCCTCCATAATTTCAACCTGTCCCACGAGCAAAGGAAAGCTGATATGAGGATGTACGCGCGCAACAGACAGTTTATTTGTCTCTCGACAAATCCCCCCACCCCAATTGAAAAGAAACAGATGTTTTTTGGGGAACTGTCTCCTAGCAAGTCAAACCACTACTTATATTATTCAGAGGGGTGGGGATTCCTCACACTATATGACCGATTTATCGTTAGCACGTATGTGAGTGTTCAACTGCCTCTTCTCTTCTACTGGCTGAGGCCTGTTCTTTTTCGGCACAGCTACTACTCGCTCCAGGAAGTGCTAGAGAAAAAAGGTACCGCTAGGTACACTTTGACACTGTTAGCACTTGTAACAAGCGTTTAACACATTTTACACAGATAACACTAAATTAACAAGTTAATGCAGACATGAGTAAAAACTCAAAAGTACACTGACTGTACAAAACATTAGGAACACCCGGTCTTTCAATGACAAACAGTACCAGTCACATTTACTCATTGGACACATTTACTCATTCCAGATTGCAGCCCAAATACGTTCAAGTAACAGACACATCGTAACATCAACTTTTCAGAGGAGACTGCGTGAGTCAGACCTTTATGGTCAAATTGCTGCAAAGAAACCACTACTAAAGGACACCCATAAGAAGAAGAGACTTGCTTGGGCCAAGAAACACGAGCAATGGACATTAGACCGGTGGAAATCGGTCCTTTGGTCTGATGAGTCAAAATTTGAGATTTTTGGTTCCAACCGCCGTGTCTTTGGGAGAAGCAGACTAGGGGTTTGGATGATCCCCGCATTTGTGGTTCCCTCCATGAAGCATGGAAGAGGAGGTGTGATGGTGTGGGCTGCTTTACTGGTGATTGTACTGGTACTGTACACTGACCAGGTGAACGTTAGGATCCCTTCTTGCTATTAGTGGTTAATTCCACTTCAAGTTGGTGTAGATGACGGGGAGGAGAGGAGAGATGTTAATGAATGATTTTCAAGCCTTGAGAGAATTGAGACATGGACTGTGTATTTGTGCCATTCAGAGGGTGAACGGCTAAGACAAAACGGCGTATGGTGGTAGGTGCCAGGTGCACCGGTTCGAGTGTGTCGAGAACTGCAACGCAGCTGGGTTTTTTCACACAGTTTCCCATGTGTATCAAGAATGTTCCACCTCCCAAAGGACATTCAGCCAACTTGACACATCTGTGAGAAGCATTGGAGTCAACATGGGCCAGCATCCCTGTGACAACTTGCATGGTCCATGCCCCAAAGAATTGAAGCTGGCAAAAGGGGGTGCAACTTATTATTAGGAAGGTGTTCCTAAAATTTGTACACTCAATGTATATATACACTGGAGAAAATATAAACACAATATGGAACCATTTCAAAGATTTTAGTGAGTTACAGTTCATATAAGGAAATTAGTCAATTGAAATGAATTTATTAGGGCCTAATCTATGGACATGGGTGGGTGTGGGAGGGCATAGGCCGGTTGGACACACTGCCAAATTCTCTAAAATGACGTTGGAGGCGTCTTATGGTATAGAAATGATTATAGAATTCTCTGGCAACAGCTCTGAGGGACATTCCTGCCTACAGTATGCAAATTGAATGCGCCCCTCAAAACTTAAGACATCTGTGGTATTGTGTTCTGTGACAAAACTGCGCATTTTACAGTCGCCTTTTATTGTTCCCAGCACAAGGTGAACCTGTGTAATGATCAAGCTGTTTAATCAGAGTCTTGGTAAGGTAAATGGATTATCTTGGCAAAGGAAAAATGTTCACTAACAGGGATTTCGCTCAAATTTGAGGACAAAATTTGAGAGAAAGAAGCTTTTTGTGCTTATGGAAAATTTCTGGGATATTCCAGAACTAATAGTAAGCAACACATACTTAAAGAGAGGAAAAGAGCCATGGAGTGGTGGTGCTACAGATGGAGAGAGGAAACTTGAACTTCAAAGTCCAGAGTTGGGAAACTGAAGAATTTGTTGAAAACACAGCCAATAAACCAAAATGTTGTTTTCACTGCGTTTAAAGTAAGAGTCATTTGGTGTGCGTATTAGTCGCCTCCATGATCCAAAAGTTACCGGAATATAAATCAATTAAAATATCAACTTCCTTCTTGCCTTGCTTTCACATTCTTTGAAATGCAGTAACTCAGTTAAAGGATACAGATTAAAATACTACAAAACACACAAAGATATGCAAATTAACCCTGCGGCCCAATCCCAAACCGAAAAGTTTATCTAGGAACACTAAGAGACGGAAAATAAAGTTACATTCTATATTATGTGTTACAGAGAACAACGGAAATGTGTCTTCTGACCAAGGGATTGTGTCCCCCCCATAAATAACTCTAGAAGAAGAAACGTTGAGAGGAACCAGGCTCAGAGGGAAGACCCATCCTCTTCTGGCTGTATCAAGTAGAAGTTAAGAGAAGGGGACATCCAGGTAACCAGGCAGTTGAACCATTAGTTTTGACAGAAAGGGAACAATAACACTGGAGTCACCGGTGTGTTAAGAGCAAAGTCATTCAGACATCACAAAGAGTGGCACACCCCATTACTTTAAATACATTATGCATATTGTAATGGCACACGTAACACACGGCATTGTCACAGTGCCCCATCATTCAGAACACATACTGTAGTGTTACAGAGAGAGATTTGAAGCAACGTGATAATATAGTGAAGACGCAATGTGCTTAACGTAGAAAGCTTCATGACCTATACCAGTGGTTCCCAAAGTGGCGTCCGCGGAGGTACTGCAAGGTGTCCACACATGTGATTTATTACATTTAATTGTTTATTGCTAGCATCACATTTTTGACCAGGGATCTGTGGAAAAAGGTTAAGGGGGTTCAATACAATACAATGTAATATTATTAATCATCATTTATGTTCCCTTAGATGCACATGGGCCTAGGAGGCTCAACGGGATATTGGTATCTTCAGTACTCCATCAATTCTACTTTTTCCCCCCCAACTCAACTCTTCTTGTATTCCCCCAAACTTTGTTGTTTTGAACATAAATCCACTGTACTGTAATTTAAGCTATACAACAACAAAAAATCCCTTCCCCTTGGCAAAATGTGTAGAATTGCAAAAGCAATTGCTTTAAAACTGCAAAATGTTCTCTCTGCCCCAAGGCAAAATGTATAGAATTGCAGGACATTAGCTTTAAAACGGCAAAATGTTCCTTCTGATGCCAGGACGGGGGCTTGTGTAGTGCTATTTTTATTGCACTATACAGTAGGAGTTGTGTTCTGATATTATGAGTGGGTCCCTGGTATATTTTCTATAACAAAAGGGGTCTCGACACAAAAAAAAAGTTTGGGAACCACTGACCTATTCCTTATACCAGGGAACATAGCAATTAAGCACAACAGTCCACATTAAAAATGAAATGGTTTTCATGGGTTTGCATAATTGAGACATAATTATGGCCGTACTATGGACTAAATAACCATACAAGCTAAAGTCAAACAAGTACAGAAACATATTATTGACTTTATCATTACTGATTACAATTAACAGATTTAGACTGTAATTACAGACGGTGTACCACACGTTCAGGGGTTATTAACGTTTGGCTAGAGTTCTCTTTCCATCATGGCATGGCTTTTTAAAAACCTTTAAATAAATCATCATCATCCTGAACTGCCCTTTGTCATCACATGCAAATCACGCCCTACAGCTAACATGCAATTACAATCAGTGAGCTTAGCTGATTCTCCGAGACAACAGTAGTTAGCCTGTGCCTAGTACAGTACGTGTCCCGTGTGAGAGGTGCTTTTGTGGCTAATGAAGTGTCTGGAAGATGGTGATTGGCGGCTGAGTACCTGTAGAGGCAGCAGAGGAGAAACAAAAGGTGTTCCAATTCTGAAGGAAAGTCTTCTAGGGTGTCCATGCAGGCTTTTAGGAAGGAAAATAGAGTAAGTTTGAAAAATGTCCCTGGTTCAGTTCAGAGTTAGATGAAAGTTTGGTAACAAGAGTTTGACGAAAGTTTGGAAACACTTGCTATGAATACTCTCTTCTGAATATGGGTATGAGAGAAACAGTTAATTTCCTCAAAACTAAATCTGCATTCCATTCCAAGCTTGCAACATTTGGCCCTGGAAGAATCGTACAGTGAGATGGTCTTTAACAGACAATGTTTCATTGTAACAGCCACTGTTTTATCAGCGTGTAAGGTAACCTATTTTACTTGCATCATAGGGGGGACGAAGATAAGAGCACCAGGAGCCGTGACTTATTGGGGTGCCAAGCAGTTGAATATCATGGATGCACGCAAGAAAACTCATATGTCGGGGGGAGTTACGAGAGCATGAATTAACACGAGGTCCACTTTACTTCCATTCTCCCAAGAATTACGATGAATACCTCAACTTCGTCAAATTGTCCAAGTGAAATAAGAGCTCAATGTACTGCTCCAGGGCATAAAGATACAGTTAACCTTTTCCTCTACCTAATTTAAGTGACAGTGTGTTCATTTTAATGATAAACTGGGTGGTTCGAGCCCTGAATGCTGATTGGCTGACAGCCGAGGTATATCAGGCCATATGTCACGGGTATGACAAAACATTTCTTTTTACTGCTCTAATTAAGTTGATGACCAGTTGATAATCGCAATAAGGCATCTCGGGGATGTGTGATTTATGGCCAATATACCACGGCTAAGGGCTGTGTCCAGGCACTCCACATTGCGTTGTGCATAAGCACAGCCCTTAGCCGTGGTATATTGGCCATATACCACACCCCCTCATGTCTTATTGCTTAAGTTAAGAATAACAAATCTAATAGCTCAATCGCAATTGCTCCAATTGAATAATAAGAAGCTGAATTAGACACATTAAAGGACCTATTTGTATTGCAGCCAGGTGGGCTCTTTTGAAAACAGACCTGTCTTCGACAGTGCATGCCACAAAGCTTATCATAATCATGCATGTGATCTTCTGTCAAATGAGTGTATGACAAGGCATTCAAAATAGTATTTTGTTTTTTATCATATGTTTCTCAAGCATTCATACACTTGCTCAAGTGTCTTATCAACTCCTCACAAAAGCCGTTACAAAATGACACGATACAATATCACCCTATCCTATCCTAAAATAACACCATATTTTGTGAATGCGGGACACTTTTTCATTATCAATCGTATCTCCTTTCGGTTTTTAAACGATGAGCAAGTGGCATCTGTTTCGGTCCCAATGAGCAGAAATGAAACGATGCCTTCCAAAGCCAAAAGTTAAAGTCTGATTTAAAACAGATTAGTAGTTTTACTAGTGAGAATGTACCCTCGTTTATATGGATACATTTATTATGCAAATAAGGGTCTCATCTCCTTGTTGGTTAAAACTATTTAATATTCGCCTTCTCTCCTATAAAATACTCTGGAAATTTTTGCAATTTTAAGTATTTCCCAAGCAAAGGAAAATTAGCAATTTTTCACAATTTGGTTTATTTGCTTGATAGACTTAGGATGAGGCAAGCTTTTAATTATTCTGTGTTTGACGAAAACTTTACTTGTTGAACAGTAACCCCCAAATAAATGGCCATCACAATAAGAGGTTTTAATAATGCAGTCAGTTTCATGTTCATCTTTAAGCAGGATTCCAATGATACCTCTAATGCACATGATGATTAAGTGTAATTCCAATACCGACTGTGTTGTTCAAAGTCTGACAGGCAATAATTTGTTCTATTATATTCTGCCATTTAATTGCCTACTACCGACATCCTTTGACGCATCACGAGGCCATGATTTACAATTAAAATGGGCGCCGAGGATCATGGGAGTGACATTATAATCGTCTAACACGGAGATTCCCTCTCATCTGCGACGGGTAGTGCCGAAAGTAAAAATGTTTCATTTGAACTAGATTCCATTTGAGGATTATAAAATGGTAAAGTAGAAGAGGATCGGCCAAACAAAATAGGTCTAGTTAAGTGGCGACTGCTCTGGGAGAAGAAGCTAGTGAGCTGTAGCCCTTTGCTGTCAGGACTAGGCTTCTCACACAGACACACACACACACATTACAGACAATGCAGAACGGATGGTTTAATCTGAACAGGGCAAAGAAGGGAGATACCAAATGCAGGCTTGAGTTGAGACATACATCCTTTGGGCTTTTAAGATGTAGGGATATCACAATACATTTGAGATTAAGAGAGAGAAAAAAGACTATAAATTCACAGGTTTAGAGTTCACAAAGTTTAAGAGTTGCATGATGTCGTCAGGGCTTCCACAACACTCAACATCTCCTATGTTGGAAAGAAAGAGTAGAAGAAAAAGCTCAACAC
The DNA here is from genome assembly GCF_036934945.1 of Oncorhynchus masou masou. NCBI lineage: Eukaryota > Metazoa > Chordata > Actinopteri > Salmoniformes > Salmonidae > Oncorhynchus > Oncorhynchus masou. The sequence continues at coordinate 33,975,990 of NC_088224.1, read as the reverse complement.
AAACTAGCAATTCAATGACTCTACGAGGCTGTTTACGTGTGGTGTGTCCGTATTAAACCAATGTTTCACTGAATCTTAAGACCTGATAAATTATTTAAGGAGTGCAGAGAAACACAGTGAGTGGGGAGGATAATTTGGGCTGTTGAGTGCATGTCCTGTTCCCCACGTAATGCAGGAGAAAAGGAACGCTCTCATTAAAACCTGTTTGGGCTAGGGGGCAGCATTTTCACTTTTGGATGAATAGCTTGCCCAGAGTAAACTACCTTCTACTCAGTCCCAGATGCTAATATATGCATATTTTTAGTATTGGATAGAAAACACTCTGAAGTTTTTAAATCTGGTTGAATGATGTCTGTGATTATAACAGAACTCATATGGCAGGCAAAAACCCGAGAAAAAATCCAAACAGGAAGTGGGAAATCTGAGGCTTGTAGTTTTTCAACTCAAGATACAGTGGGATATTGGTAATCTTGCACTTCCTAAGGCTTCCACTAGATGTCAACAGTCTTTAGAACATTGTTTGATGCTTCTACTATGAAGGGGGGCTGAATGAGTAGGGAATGAGTCAGAGGTCTGGCAGAGAGCCACAGGCTCGTGATGCGCGATCATGAGAAAGTTACTTCTCGTTCCATTGCTTTTCTACAAGACAATGGAATTCTCCGGTTGGGACATTATTGAACATTTATGATAAAAACATCCTAAAGATTGATTCTATACACCGTTTGATATGTTTCTACGACCAGTAATATAACTTTTCGGAACTTTCGTCCGACAGTGCCTGCTAGAATTGCCCGCACCTCGTGAGCTTCGATTTGTTTACTAAACGCGCGAACAAAAGGAGGTGTTTGGATATAAATGATGAACTTTATCGAACAAATCAAACATTTATTGTGGAACTGGGATTCCTCGGAGTGCATTCTGATGAAGAAAGGTAAGTAAATATTTATAATGCTATTTCTGACTAATGTTGACTCCAACATGGCGGATATCTGTTTGGCTTGATTTGTCATCTGAGCACCCTACTCAGATTATACTTTTTCCGTAACGTTTTTTTAAAATCTGACACAGCGGTTGCATTAAGGAGAAGTTTATCTAAAGTTCCATGTATAATAGTTGTATCTAATATCAATGCTTATTATGAGTATTTCTGTGAATTGATGTGGCTCTCTGCATAATCACCGCGTGTTTTGAAACTACTGAACATAGCACGCCAATGTAAAATTAGATTTTTGAATATAAATATTCACTTTATCGAACAAAACATACATGTATTGTGTAACATGAACTCCTATGTGTGTCATCGGATGAAGATCATCAAAGGTTAGTGATTAATTTCTGCTATATTTCTGCTTTTTGTGACAACTCGCCGTGTTTTTCTGTGACTTGGTGGTGACCTAACATAATCGTTTGTGGAGCTTTCGCTGTAAAGCCTTTTTGAAATCAGACACTGTGGCTGGATTAACGAGAATTGTATTTTTAAAATGGTGCTTAATACTTGTATGTTTAAGAAATTTGATTCATGAGATTTCTGTTGATTGAATTTTGCGCCCTGCAATTTCATTGACTGTTGGCGAGACAGGTTATTTGGCTTTTGTCCAGTGTGAGTGGCTGTGCACCGTCGGAAGAGCAGAGTAGAAATCACCTTGCAGCCTTGTGTTTCCTCCATTAAAGATTAAGGATTGGGGTAATATTTGCCTGCAGGCTGTTTGCTGTGGGTTGTCCCGGCAACTGTTTCTGCTACTTCTGCAGATCATGTTGTTTTGAGCAACTTTATGGGTCTTTGATCAGACTCATGTTTTGGAGAGAGCAAACAAACTAGGATATTTCAGGAGAAGGGGAGTCATTCAATTCAGTGACGCAGAATTCACTGGAGGCGTGAGTCGACTTAAACCACACTACAATTGGCACTTTATATTATATTGGTATTGTAGCAACCACAGCTAACACTGTTACAGTATCCTGACATAACAGAAGTGTGCTGTGCTTTGACGTGTGCTAGTTTAAGTCAAGCTACTCCCATATTTGCTACACTGGTGTCAGAAGTGGGATATATTTAACCTATTTCTTACATTATTGTTAGAATTGGAATTCTACAGATTTTGCTATGTTGGTGTCAGAAGCGGGATACTAAACACTGATACACTGGTGTCAGAAGTGAGATACTAACTACTTTTCTACATTGGTAATAGAAGTGGGATATTAACCTGGGATCAGAAGCTGACAGAATAGCGCTGGAGGAGATTTTACAGGCTCCTAACTTATTGTGCTATTGTGTGTGTCTTATTTCGAACAGAATGTTTCTGCCGCCGTCTCTTATGACCGAATCGAGCTTCTAGATATCGGGACAGCAATTACTCACCTTGTACTGGACAAAGATTTTGTTCTTTAATGAGTAATATGCAAAGGATTTACTTCAGGCACCAGACAAGGCCAAAATCCCAATCCCAAAATCCCAATCAACAGCATGAAGAAAATCCGACATGGATCTGCGAGTGTGTAGTCCGCCTCCACCATCAGTCCTATTAGCCAACGTGCAATCATTGGATAATAAACTGGATGAGCTCCGATCAAGACTATCCTACCAATGGGACATTAAAAACGGTAATATCTTGTGTTTCACACAGTGGCTGAACGACATCACAGATAACATACAGCTGGCTGGATTTTCCATGCATCAGCAAGACAGAGCAGCTGCCTCCGGTAAGACAAGGGTCTGTGTCTATTTGTGCAGCTGGTGCAGAAAATCTAATATTAAGGAAGTATCAATGTTTTAAGATTGAATCGTACATTGAATCGCACCATTATCCCAGAAACCCTAGATCCACTTCAATTTTAATACAGCCCCAACAATTCCACAGATGACGCAATCTCTATTGCACTCCAACCTGCCCTTTCCCACCTGGACAAAATGAACACCTACGTGAGAATGTTGTTCATTGACTACACCTCAGCGTTAAACACCATAGTGCCTTTAAAGCTCATCACTAAGCTAAGGACCTTGGGACTAAACACCTCCCTCTGCAACTGGATCCTAGACTGCCTGACAGGCCTCCCCCAGATGGTAAGAGTAGGTAACAACACATCTGCCACACTGATCCTCAACATGGGGGGGCCCCTCAAAGGTGTATGCTCAGTCCCCTCCTGTACTCCCTGTTCACCCATGACTGAATGGCCAAGTAAGATTCCAACACCATCATTGTGTTTGCCAACAGCAACACAGTGGTAGGCCTGATCACCTACAATGATGAGATAGCCTATAGGGAGGTCAGAGACCTGACAGTTTTGTGCCAGGATAACAACCTCTCCCTCAATGTGATCAAGACAATGAAGATGATCGTGGACTACAGGAAAAAGAAGGCCAAGCACACCCCTATTCTCATTGACGGGGATGCAGTGGAACAGGTTGAGAGCTTCATGTTCTTTGATGACCACATCACCAGCGAACTATCATGGTCCAAACACACCAAGACAGTTGTGAAAAGGGCACAACAATGCCTATTCCCCCTCAGGAGACTGAAAAGATTTGGCATGGGTTCTCAGATCCTCAAACAGTTATTCAGCTGCACCATCGAGAGCATCCTGACTGGTAGCATCACTGCATGGTATGGCAACTGCTCGGCCTCTGACTGCCAGGCAGTACAGAGGTTAGTGTGTATGGCCCAGTACATCACTGGGGCCAAGCTTCCTGTCATCCAGGACCTCTATGCCAGGCAGTGTAAGAGGAAAGCTCTAAAAACTGTCCAAAATACCAGTCACCTTAGTTATAGACGGTTCTCTCTGCTACATTTTTACACTGTTGCTACACTCTGTTTATGATCAATGCATAGTCCCTTTACCTCTACCTACAGTGGGGCAAAAAAGTATTTAGTCAGCCACCAATTGTGCAAGTTCTCCCACTTAAAAAGATGAGAGGCCTGTAATTTTCATCATAGGTACACTTCAACTATGACAGACAAAATGAGAAAGAAAAAAAAAAATCGAGAAAATCACATTGTAGGATTTTTAATGAATTTATTTGCAAATTATGGTGGAAAATAAGTATTTGGTCAATAACAAAAGTTTATCTCAATACTTTGTTATATACCCTTTGTTGGCAATGACAGAGGTCAAACGTTTTCTGTAAGTCTTCACAAGGTTTTCACACACTGTTGCTGGTATTTTGGCCCATTCCTCCATGCAGATCTCCTCTAGAGCAGTGATGTTTTGGGGTGTTGCTGGGCAACACAGACTTTCAACTCCCTCTAAAGATTTTCTATGGGGTTGAGATCTGGAGACTGGCTATGCCACTCCAGGACCTTCAAATGCTTCTTACGAAGCCACTCCTTCGTTGCCCGGGCGGTGTGTTTGGGATCATTGTCATGCTGAAAGACCCAGCCACGTTTCATCTTCAATGCCCTTGCTGATGGAAGGAGGTTTTCACTCAAAATCTCACGATACATGGCCCCATTCAATCTTTCCTTTACACGGATCAGTCGTCCTGGTCCCTTTGCAGAAAAACAGCCCCAAAGCATGATGTTTCCACCCCCATGCTTCACAGTAGGTATGGTGTTCTTTGGATGCAACTCAGCATTCTTTGTCTTCCAAACACGGCAAGTTGAGTTTTAACCAAAAAGTTATATTTTGGTTTTATTTGACCATATGACATTCTCCCAATCTTCTTCTGGATCATCCAAATGCTCTCTAGCAAACTTCAGACGGGCCTGGACACTGGCAGGGGGACACGTCTGGCACTGCAGCATTTGAGTCCCCTCTGTATATGTATATATCACCTCAATTACATCGACTAACCTGTGCCCCCACACATTGACTCTGTACCGGTACCCCCTGCATATAGCATCACTACTGTTATTTTATTGTTGCTCTTTAATTATTTGTTATTTTTTTATTTTCTTCTTTCATTTTTTTGTATAAGTTTTTTTTTACTTCAGTTTATTTTAGTAAATAGGAATAGGCAGAACTGACAATGGTAGCTAAGCCACTGTTCTTTTATTGTTGCTCTTTAATTATTTGTTATTTTTCTATTTTCTTCTTTCATTTTTTGTATAAGTTTTTTTTAACTTCAGTTTATTTTAGTAAATACTTTCTTAACACTTACTTTTCTTAAAACGGCATTGTTGGTTAAGGGCTTGTAAGTAAGCATTTCACTGTAAGGTGTAACGTTGTATTCGGCGCATGTGGCAAATAAAATTTGATTTGATAAAAAAAAAATCTACCCACTTAAATGATGCTCTCTGCCATCACGTGACACCCATATCAAAGACCGTTTGAGTTGCCACACCACCACATGGGGAAAGGTTGCATGTTAGTCTACTCCTGATTTTCAGACACAGAAAACAATAACCCCAGATGTGGAGAGACAGTCAAAGAACATGATTTATGATTAAATAAGTCATAACCAGGGGTAAAACCTCTTGTTTGTGTGAAATACATCAGTTTCATTTGAGCCAAAGCTTGTCATGACAAGACAAGTACTTGTCTACATTGACCTAATTTTACACTAGCACAACATTACTGTATCTGTATTTCAGCTTCTAAACTATGACAAATCTGTCACTCTTCATAAACCACACCAGTTCCATTTCTGGCTAATGTCAAATCCAACAACCATCGATAGTGTTGTGATTAGTGAACAGCTTTATCCCACAGATGGAGTACACTGATAAAGTCAATGCTAGTCTGATCTGAAGCACATCAGCACCATAAGATGGCCGCCCATAGTCCTCTTCACTTTGATCTCCATTTCCTGTAGGTCATTAGCTGCCAGCTTCTCCAACTCAAGCCTGACCCAAATAAAGATTCTGACATTTTTTTTCATTCATTGCAGTGTCAGCCTACTGGATGCTTCTTTTTTTATTATCAGAAAGGAGTGCATGTGCCCAGTTAATGCACAAGTGATTTGGTTCGACCAAGCTTCTGTTTTACTGGAGCTCGTGGCATTTGCTTGTCTTTTCTAACTTGTGAACATTGTGATTGACTTGCATAATTGAACCGTGTCTCGGTTTAATGTTTGGCCCTTCACCCATTGACACTCCAAGCACTGTATCTCAACTTCAGTTCTTGTTCAACTCCTCCTCAATTCGATTCATAATTCTTTGAGTTGGGAGATCTGTCAGCTACTTAAAGGGGCAAGTCTGCACCTCGCCACTGATTTGGTAAATAGCTGAAGGATGGGGCTAGAGAAATGTAGCCACTCTCAAATTCAGAAACAGAGCTATGGATGCAAGGGCTGACCATCTATGAGATCCAAATGAAAGTTTTAGCCATGTTTTGAGGCTATACCGTGTGTGTTTACAATTATATTGTTTGCAAATCAAAGAAATAAAACAATCTTATATTTTTGGTTCTGATGGGGTAACATGGTTAAACTAAGCTCATGAGGCATGTATAAGTTATATTCTTCAAGAATCACTGGATTTATATCATGAATTTAAAAGTCCAAAAATGTATGTAGCAATCACAGTTTGCCCCTTTACTTAAACAAGAACGTTCAGTTAAAAATGGAAACGTAAACGTGTCAAACTACATTGTACAGTACTAATGAAGAAAAAGAAAGTATCACAAAAATCCCACAGAATTGAGTGATGTGGTTGGAAGGGACGTACAATAACCTCTCAGTTTACAACTGAAGGCATTGACAAGGAATACACCTTACTTGTAAGCAGACGTCTTCAGTGCTCTCCTCCTCTTCCTCTCATCCTCCTCTCACTCTCTGCAAAGGCAGAATGCAAAAGGTCAGGGCGGTGAGCATTAATCAGGTTCCCCACACCACTCCCCTCCATCATTAAAGGCACTAATCACTCTGGTTTGGTTGTAGAGAGGTTTATGCCTAATTATTGTCATTAATAAATCAGCCAGCCGGGGCCTGTCAGGATGAGAGGGAGCGCGTCCGAGCATGCCATCCATCATCAGGGGCGCAGAGAGTCATTATCAGGCCACTGTCAGCTACCTGCTACTGGGTTAGCATGGTTAAGGATGAACCACAGGACTAAGAGTGTCATGGTTGCTAAGTAGCCTAGCTACTTGCTGTTGGGGTAGTATGTTTGAAGATGAACCACAGGCCTGAGGGTGTCATTGCTGCCAACTAACTTAACCCCCAGACTGGGATAACCCCCACTGACCAGCACAGTGTAACATGGGGTACTTAATTCCTGGGACTGTACTAGCTTGGCCAGACTGGCTTCATCATTAGACTAGCAAAACCTAATAGGAATAGGCAGAACTGACAATGGTAGCTATGCCAGACCAGGCAAGCATTAGTGGGCTATATAGCAAAGCATGATTGGGCCTGCATAATAACAATTGATTTGAGGTGCTACATGAAAAGTAAAAAGGTTTTAACAACTACTTAGTCAATGCTGGGAGACATGCTGAGGAGAGCTGCCGGCACACAGAGGACTGCTAATACATTCATGTACGCTTCACTCACTACAAGTATGGAATGTGACAAATCAGATCCTGGTGGTCTAACCTGTGTTTGAATGGCAACTGTTGCCAGGAAGGTCTAGAAAGATGGGTGTGTGTTTCACAGTTGAGTGGTTGGGTGTGGAATACCGCAGTATCTTCATTTTCAGACACTCACACACACACACACACACACACACACACACACACACACACACACACACACACACACACACACACACACACACACACACACACACACACACACACCGGGTCTAGCCCCCAGCGGACATCCCATTTTGGGACGCCTGCTTGCATTAAACACGCCAAAGGGAGAGAGGAAAAGAGAGAGTAGAAAGAGAGACATTACAGCTCTCAGCCATCACATCTCAGCAAATTAAGGGACTTCAATCCATTTAAATGAGTTCTGTGAAACTGAAATCGACCATTAATGCAGTGTCATGTTAAATTAATACTGCCATCTAAATTGGTGGTATGAATCTTTCATGTTTGAAATGAGACCAAGAATGACTTATTCATCGCCTCAAATCTCCTCTGATGTCATCTCCATTAACTATAAGTCTCTGCATGGCATCTCGCCTACATAGATTGATACTAAGTGTTAAGAACCAGGCAATTGAAGATAGGATGTCTGGTGGTTACACGCTGAAAGCCAAAATAGTAGATTATCTGAAACAAACCCCTCAAAGAAAATACAAATAAATGGGGCCTCCAACTCAAATTGAGACACGAGTTGAAAGTTCTGACCACTAGGAATTCGACAACTCTAGCCTTCAATGATATTACCCATTAAATGTAGTGTTACGCAGATATACCTACTCTCTGTTTAACAACTTGTAGTTATTGTCTGCAAATTAAGCCTACAGAGAGGGGTACACCTCCCAATGCCCTGGGGCAACAGTTTACAGTACAGGTACATTGGGTAGGGTCCTACTAATCACCCCAAACAACCACAAACAGGTTCTCCTAACAGGTACCCACAACAACCCCAAACAGGTTCTCCTAACAGGTACCCACAACAACCCCAAACAACCCCAAACAGGTTCTCCTAACAGGTACCCACAACAACCCCAAACAGGTTCTCCTAACAGGTATCTACAACAACCCCAAACAGGTTCTCCTAACAGGTATCTACAACAACCCCAAACAACTACAAACAGGGTAAACCCAAACCACCACAAAAATGTTCTCCTAACAGGTACACACAACAACACACAGCAACCCCAAACAGGTTATTTTAACAGGTACCCACAACAACCCCAAACAACCACAAACAGGGCAAACCCAAACAACCACAATCAGGTAAACAATATAACTCAAAAGTAATCCCCCCAAAAATAAAACAGGTATGCAAAAGTACCCCAAACAACAAGAAGCATCCAGCTGCAGATTATGTGCGCTGAGGCCACCTAGTCTGCAAACCTTAAAGCGCATGCGCTTGCATCTCAGATTGTATTTTTGTGTCTCAGTGGTGTGTAGTGCTCGAACACCCTGGACCATGGCTATAATCTGTCACTAGCTCTGGTCCAGGGCGTAGCTACTAGCTAGCCAGTTCTAGTCTGCACTAATTTAGCTACGCCCTGGACCAGAGCTACTAGCTATGCCCTGGACCAGAGCTAGAATGAACCAGAGCTGCCGAGCTACTACCTATGCCCTGGACCAGAGCTAGTGACAGATTAGTCTAGGGCGTTAGAGCACTGCATGTGCACATACTGTACCAAATGAGACAAAAAAAATACAGTCTGAGACACAAGCAAATGTTTTGAGGTGGCCTCAGCGTGCATAATCTGCAGCTGGATGCTAATCATTGTTTGGGGTTGTTTGGGAACCTGTTTGTGGTTGATTAGGGTACCAGTTTGTAGTTGGTTGGGGTTGTATGGGGAGGTTTGGTGTTGTTTGGGAATATTTTTGCGATTGTTTGTGGATATTTGTGCATGTTTGTGGTTGTTCGTAGTACTTATTTGTGGTTGTTTATAGTATCCATTTGTAGTCATTTGGGGTACCCATTTGTACTTGGTTGGGATTGTATGGGGTTGTTTTTGGTTGTGGGGTACCCGTTTTGGGTATCCATTTGTGGTTGTATGGGGTCGTTGGTGGTTGATTGTGGTCGTTTGGAGTTGTTTCTGGTACCCTGTTTGTGTTTGGGGTACCTTTTCGTAGTTATTTGTGGTTGTTTGTGATAATTAGTAGGACCTGTAACACTGAAAAATGTTTGTTAGCCTAAAACTAAGCATTATGTGGTTTCATGTGGTAAGTAATTGAACAACATTTTGATACATGTACATGTACTACACAGTTAATCCTCCAGTGAGCCAAAAATGCAGGTGAATAATTCTCCACTAAAATGTCATAGCTTTCCTTAACAAAAAAATATTAATTTTGTCAGCTAGCCAATGATCCCTCTCAAAGTAGGCTTAAGAGGTAAGCTTTCCTATATCACTGAGGAAGAATAATGGTGTATGTTGAACACTTAACCTGTCCAAGTGTCTTGAATATCATCTCTAATTGGCACAGACCGATTTTGTTTTAGATCTAACTGAATATATTATTATGGAAAGCGAACACACAGACAAATTATCTACTCAGCTATCTGCATTGATTATTTTTGAATTATTAGCATCTCTTTTGGGGATTTGGTTTGCTTTTAGTGAGCTTTAACCCATTTACATCACTTATTGACTATAATTACATGGAATTCTTCACGTAATGGACACATCAATTACACTTTGAACATCTTGACTAGACATTACTTAGGGAATCCTAAATCCCTGACCATTAGATTAGAAGCCTTAAATGTAGTTCATTTCCTTTCTTTAACCTTCATAACAAAACACTTCTACTTGTAAAAATATTGACAGATGGTCTGAATAACTCAATTCTCACCAACAAAGGATATTTGAAGCATATCAAGTAAGAATTACATTTGTAACGAACCTGCTGTTGATCAAACTGATTACATCCACTGCCTTTGTTAAAAGGTAACCAGTAACCATTGCTATGAAAAGGGGTTGAGGATGTTACTATGTGGGGTTTATAAACAGTTTTGAGGAGTTTGTTCATGAATTGTAAACATTTTCATGGGGATGGGGAGGCAAACTGTGAATATTGTCTACAGAGTATACTTATAAATGTATAAATGTATAAATGTAAGCAACTCATGTCACAGGACTATAGGACTAGAAGAGAAACCTTCACAAACAGCTGGCTGATTTATGGGAAGTAATTTGACACCTTTGCCATCCTGCATGACTGAATTGATTTATGTTACAAATCCATTTAAATAGCATTGATCTAGATAATCTAGACTAGATTGCCTAGACTCTGGCCAACTAGGCCAATTGTTTTGAACACCAATTGGTATAGCAAGTGTATTGATTAAAGTGGCATGTGCTCGTAAGCCTTCAATACTCTGGTACCAGTGGCCTACTCGAAATATTACTGGAGGTTTTAGTTCAGCTTCTGACTGGTGAACTCAAGAAAAATACATGGTTTTGTGTCACCCTCTAGTGCCCACAATGCCACAATGTTATCACTCCACAGGGTGAGGAGATGGGTTGTTTTTGCTGCCTGACATCTTCCAAAGGCATATCCAAGGTAGTATCATAATTAGCCTACATAGGTCAATTGCAACCAGCATTGGCCAGTATACTATCACGAGGTAATCTCTCGTTAAAACACCAATTGTAACCATTATTGATCAATATATTTTCGCCCTCTGGTGGTTATCATCGGTGTAAATTAAACCTTTTTTTAGCAGACCAAGGGGTTGTTTATGCAACGCATCCCTTTGAAAGCAGCATATGTGGCATCGATATGAGTCAAACAATTATTCTAGTGGCAAAATTCACTACAACGTTAAATAGGATATTTTTTGTCATAAAGTCTGTCTCGTTTAAACGGAGTTTGGAACACACCGGGTAAATGAAGGTTGGGTTGTTTTTTGACGATGTACATTTGTCCACTAACATGGGGTGAACAGCTGCAGTGATTGCTCTCAAAAAGCATAGACAGTGGGGTTGACCTGCCCAGCAGCTCCGACTATTTACACAAGACAACACGTTTTTTTTTAACTGCACCAAACACCTTAGTTAGATGTAAAATTTCGCAACTAAAACATCCTCGGCCAAAACGTAAAAATGACAGATTTGAGTTATCTTCATTCTGGGGATTTTAAGGAAGCGAAATCGGCTTCTGCGTCTACAGTGGTACAATGGATCGTGCTCATTAGGGCATACACTTGCAAAATGTTTGGAGAATTAAAACAAACGGTTGTTATCGAAATAGTGCAGGCTGTACCTTCGCATTTCAGTTGATGTTCTTCCATTTGGTGCCTAATGAACACAACCCTGGTGTCAGGTTGAATCTGGAGACGGGCTAGCACTTGACAATACCAACATGAAACAGAATGCCCATTCTGATCTCCCCAACTCCTCTGGCAGCACGATTTCTGCGGTTCTAGACCATTTCAACTGGGGGGGCCAAGCTGGGCCAGTTGTACTGTTAGAGGGGCCAGCTACATTAGATGTCATATCGTTTTCTTCACTGCATTGCAGGCAAAAGACCATGTTCACTAATCATCATCGTTGCCACTGTCTAATACTGGAAGTAAAAAAAATAAAAAAAAACTCCACATTTAGGGGAGGACAAATTGTTGTCACAGGGGCAATCAACGTGTGGAAATGATTGGATTTGCAACGGGAATTTCATTTACTTATTTTAAATAAATCCAATGACGGTGATTGTTTGTTGTTGATTGCACATTAGTTGAAAACTCAACCAAATGTCAATCAAAACAAGACTGCCCAGCAGGATGAGTCTGACCACCTGTCTGCAACAGGACAACCCCACTGGTTACATCATTCCACCTGTCAAAACACACACAAATCAACATTTGAAATCAACCAAGGGCACATCCTGTAGCTTGGATAGGAACATCAACCCCATTCAGTCACTCCTGGGTTCTATCATTAACCATCCCTCCACACTGTCCTTAGGCCCGTTGACTCCCCTTCATGAACTGTCAAATGAAAAGCCCAGGGAGAAGGAGGGATTGGTTTGGGATTGAGCCTCAACTCACTGGGCACATATCAATTCAATGCTAATTCCACGTAATTTAATTGAAACAACGTTGATTCAACCAGTGCGCCCAGTGGGAAAGGTCAGTCACATTACATCTGTATGACTGTGGAAATGAAAGAAGCCAAAAATCACATTTGAAAATGTATGGATTCTGTTTTCTTCGGATTGATGGCATGGGAAGTTTTCAGGATATTGGAAGCATGATAAAAAAAAGACTGATGTTATGATTTATTGAATATATTGGCATGTGACAGTTGCCTGTTGTTTCACAGTGACAAGGGAGAAAATAGATACATTACACAGGTCAAGTCATGCTCCAGTTTGAAAGAGAACCTTGAATGGCTCAATCAAGATGCCATTTTGTATACTGTACTATTTAATGTAATGCAAAAGTATGGAGATATTTTCATCACTTAGAATACTTCTGAATATATGCCTCCAATATCTGCGGATGTCTATGGCTATGTCCTGTGTGTTCATTGGAGGAAATGAGTGCGTGTCAGTGTGCTGTTGTCTGTTAGCACTTTCATAAATACACCACAACAAAGCTGTGACATCATGGAAGTGTAATGGGGTATATACTGTCCACGTTTCCTTGTCGAGTTTGGTTTAGTTCATCTATAACACTCTGATAAAGTAGATGAAGATATACAAGATGGCACTTCTACAATACAATAATCAATACTTCTATATTATTTTCCTCTACTTGTCACCATGTTGGGAGATATTACAAATTAATAAAGGGACATCTTCAAGGATCTGCTTTGCTGTACAGCAGCAGCAGTTAATGGAAAACATTATGAAACTTGCATTGGATAAAAAATTAAAACAGTTGGGTCCACAAGCTCAGGAGGCAGAGGGATACATCTCACTCAGGTCTGGCTAGTTCATTTACTCCAACTGGGAGACCTCGTGGAAGTATGCGCCGAGCATCTTGATGCCCTGGATGTAGTTTGTCCTGAAAGTAAACCATAGACATATATTCATATACATTTACATACAGTGCATTCGGAAAGTATTCAATCTACACAAAATAATGACAGAGCAAAAACAGGTTTTGAAATCCATGCAAATGTATTAAAAATAAAAAACAGAAATGCCTTATTTACATAAGTATTCAGACCCTTTGCTATGAGACTTGAAATTGAGCTCAGCTGCATCCTGTTTCCATTGATCATATTTGAGATGTTTCTACAATTTCATTGGAGTCCACCCATGGTAAATTCAATTGATTGGACATGATTTGGAAAGGCACACATCTGTCTATATAAGGTCCCACAGTTGACAGTGCATGTCAGAGCAAAAACCAAGCCAAGACAACGCATGACTAGCTTTGGGACAAGTTTCTGAATGTCCTTGTGGTCCAGCAAAAGCCCGGACTTGAACCCGATCAAACATCTCTGGAGAGACCTGAAAGTAGCTGTGCAGCGACGCTCCCCATCCAACCTGACAGAGCTCGAGAGGCTCTGCAAAGAATGGGTGAAACTCCCCAAATACACGTGTGCCAAGTCTGTAGCGTAATACCCACGAAGACTTGAGTTTGTGGTCGTTGCCAAAGGTGATTCAACAAAGTACTGAGTGAAGGGTCTGAATACTTGTGATTTCAGTTTTGCAAAAATGTTAACCTGTTTTCGCTTCATCATCATGGGGTATTGTGTGTAGATTGCGGATTTAAAAAAATCCATTTTGGACTAACATAAAACGTGGAAAAAGTCAAGGGGTGTGGATACTTTCCGAATGCACTGTAGATGTGTAACATCATTGAATTAAACAACAAGATGTACATTAAGACTCCATCGAGAAGCTAATAATAATGTGGGTGCTTATATTTGTCATATTTCACACATGTGCAAGTGTGTATTCAATGCATGTGTGAAATGGAAATGTGTTTTTTTGCATATCTCAAGTCCCGAGACACGCCATTATCGCAGTCCCATGCATCCAGACAGCGTATAGATAAAAAGACAACCGTGGCAGCCTACCTGTTGAGTTTCTCATTTTGTGAATGTGCTCCGTCGTCAGACGAGCCCATGGGCAGCAGCATGACGTTACGGCCGGTGGCTTCCTGGAAGGTCAGCGTGACGGGGATGCTGCCGCCTTCCCGTGTCAGGTCAGGCTCCACACCAAACACTATGTGGAAAAAAGGAGAGAACAAGACATTATTGCTCAAAAATGTTATAAATATTTAAGTTAGACCAGTGTTGTGTGTGCACGTCTGTGTGCGTGTGTCTGAGTGAGAGGGTTTGCCTGTGTATCCACACACCTGTCTTCATGGCCTTTCTACCAGCCATGTAATGGGGATGGTTGAAGTCAGACACCCAGGCCTTGGCCCCATGGCCCATGTACACCTTGAGCTTGTTGGGGCTCTCCAGCTCAGCAAACTTCTTCTCCAGGTGGCCAATAACCTTGATAGGATTATACATACATTTCTAAATATATGTTTCCACATTCATATTAAAGTCTCATTGAGATCAAAAATATTATATGAACAGTAATGAAAAGGACAGACAGTCAGAATGCTATCAGGGCTGTCTGTGTATGGCATATACTGTATCACAGTCTAATAGAGCAGTGGTTCCCAACCAGGGGTACTAGGAACCTTGGGGGTACTTAGCCTATGCACAGAGGGTACTTGAGAAGACTCCTGAGACCATTGGCCTTCTGGTAAAATGCACATTATGGGGTACTTCAGGGGTACTCCGGACAGAACAAAATTCAGGTGGTGGTACAGTAACCTAAAAAAAGGTTGGGAACCACTAAGACGGACCTCATGTTTGAGAGTGCATTTAAATGTAAGGAATGGACCAGTGGTGGGGGATGCTTGTCCACTACTATTTCATCCAAAAGTCTAGAACATGCAATGTGCTTATTCGATAACACCTTCAATTAAATTATCTAAATACCTGATCCTAGTCCTGTATTTAAAGAACTGAATTGAACTTATTACTGAGCCGACCTTTAACACTCTTCATATGTCAGCCTAACATGTTGAGGTGTTAGGATTTGAGGTAGAGGAATGGATCCCAGACCTGCACTTAAAAGAGTAAGGCCGGAAATGATCTAAAAACCTGAGTTGAGTTCTACCTAAATTCTAGAGGTTTCTACCTGTTTCTCCACCACTTTGGGGTCCATGTCCGGGACCAGGCGGATGGAGAACTTGCCGATGACCTTGCGGGGAATGACGGTCTTAGCACCTCCGTCGGAGAAGGCCCCCTCTATGCCGTGCAGGGAGAGGGAGGGGTACCTCCAGCGGTGCATCAGGATAGCCTCCTGCAGACGAGGGTCAGAGGAGAGAGCAAAGGACAATATGAACCAGAGAACATTGGGAATTAATCACTTAAATTGACTGAGAATCAACCAGTATTACTTTTAAAACTAGTTGGTAATTTCAGACATTGGCCCTGTTTGAACACTTTAGAAATGCATACGCAAGCAGTGAGATCAAGGTTACGACCCTATTACTTTAACCAATGCAACCAATTTAGATCAGTGATTGATTAAATGGAGGTAGGAAAGAACGAAGGACTCTTCATTTTGAAGTATTTGAACATAACCATCCATATACCTTGGTGTCGTGTAGGAGCTTCCCAGCTCCAACATCCTTGGCATACTCCACCATGTCAAAGTCGATCTTCTGGTACAGTTTCTTTTCCTCGTCTGTGACCTTGGCCACATCTTCGTCCATCCCCGGGACCAGGATCTTCCCCTTCTTGTCCACCAGGGAGCCTGAAGGAGGAGATACCAGGGTCAGGTTCACGATTGCACGCAACAGAATACATTTCACAACGAAAAACTAAAATGAGTCGCGCCGAGTTTCAGTCCTTTTGTTTGGTGCATTATGAACACGATCCTGCAGAGATATCATATGCCCTGTCCAGAAACAACCCCCCCAAGCCCCTACAAAACCGCCTAGGCACTTGTATAGATTTGATTCTAGGATTTTGTTTGATTCTATTGAAGGGCTACAATGCTGTTGCATATACAGTGCCTTGCGAAAGTATTCGGCCCCCTTGAACTTTGCGACCTTTTGCCACATTTCAGGCTTCAAACATAAAGATATAAAACTGTATTTTTTTGTGAAGAATCAACAACAAGTGGGACACAATCATGAAGTGGAACGACATTTATTGGATATTTCAAACTTTTTTAACAAATCAAAAACTGTAGAATTGGGCGTGCAAAATTATTCAGCCCCTTTACTTTCAGTGCAGCAAACTCTCTCCAGAAGTTCAGTGAGGATCTCTGAATGATCCAATGTTGACCTAAATGACTAATGATGATAAATACAATCCACCTGTGTGTAATCAAGTCTCCGTATAAATGCACCTGCACTGTGATAGTCTCAGAGGTCCGTTAAAAGCGCAGAGAGCATCATGAAGAACAAGGAACACACCATGCAGGTCCGAGATACTGTTGTGAAGAAGTTTAAAGCCGGATTTGGATACAAAAAGATTTCCCAAGCTTTAAACATCCCAAGGAGCACTGTGCAAGCAATAATATTGAAATGGAAGGAGTATCAGACCACTGCAAATCTACCAAGACCTGGCCGTCCCTCTAAACTTTCAGCTCATACAAGGAGAAGACTGATCAGAGATGCAGCCAAGAGACCCATGATCACTCTGGATGAACTGCAGAGATCTACAGCTGAGGTGGGAGACTCTGTCCATAGGACAACAATCAGTCATATATTGCACAAATCTGGCCTTTATGGAAGAGTGGCAAGAAGAAAGCCATTTCTTAAAGATATCCATAAAAAAAGTGTTGTTTAAAGTTTGCCACAAGCCACCTGGGAGACACATCAAACATGTGGAAGAAGGTGCTCTGGTCAGATGAAACCAAAATTGAACTTTTTGGCAACAATGCAAAACGTTATGTTCGGCGTAAAAGCAACACAGCTGATCACCCTGAACACACCATCCCCACTGTCAAACATGGTGGTGGCAGCATCATGGTTTGGGCCTGCTTTTCTACAGCAGGGACAGGGAAGATGGTTAAAATTGATGGGAAGATGGATGGAGCCAAATACAGGACCATTCTGGAAGAAAACCTGATGGAGTCTGCAAAAGACCTGAGACTGGGACGGAGATTTGTCTTCCAACAAGACAATGATCCAAAACATAAAGCAAAATCTACAATGGAATGGTTCAAAAATAAAAACATATCCAGGTGTTAGAATGGCCAAGTCAAAGTCCAGACCTGAATCCAATCGAGAATCTGTGGAAAGAACTGAAAACTGCTGTTCACAAATGCTCTCCATCCAACCTCACTGAGCTCGAGCTGTTTTGCAAGGAGGAATGGGAAAAAATTTCAGTCTCTCGATGTGCAAAACTTATAGAGACATACCCCAAGCGACTTACAGCTGTAATCGCAGCAAAAGGTGGCGCTACAAAGTATTAACTTAAGGGGGCTGAATAATTTTGCACGCCCAATTTTTCAGTTTTTGATTTGTTAAAGTTTGAAATATCCAATAAATGTCGTTCCACTTCATGATTGTGTCCCACTTGTTGTTGTTTCTTCACAAAAAAATACAGTTTTATATCTTTATGTTTGAAGCCTGAAATGTGGCAAAAGGTCGCAAAGTTCAAGGGGGCCGAATACTTTCGCAAGGCACTGTACCCATCCAATTATTTCATACCTATATCCTTATATATCTCTATGATAATACTATTCCAGCACATCAGCACACCCGATTCAACTTACCCATCAGTGCGATGAGGTCGGTCATGGCTTCATGGACAGAGCCCCCAAACACCCCAGAATGGAGGTCCTTGTCACAGCACTCCATCTGACAAAACAAGAAGGTTTAAAGCAGGGCTATGATCCATGCAGAGTTTGTGGTAAATGCACCCTCTAGATTTGTCTGACTCGGGGTTTCCAAAACTCCGTCCTCAGGACCCCAAGTGGAGCATGTTTGGTTTTTGCCCTAGCACTACTCTGCAGGTTCAAATAATCAACTAATCATCAAGCTTCGATAATTTGAATCAGCTGTGTAGTTAGGGCAAAAACCAAAACGTGCATAGAGTTTGTGAAACGCTGGTCTAACTCTATGGCTTCACCACAATGACAATCACAGTTTTTTTGTGGGAAGAGAGCCCTCTAGCTAACTCTATGACCTCACCTCAATGAAGAAGTAGCAGATTCCCCTCAGTCCATAGGTGATGCAGGGCTTGGTTTTGCCCAGCCAATAGTTGTCTGAGATGCACACGTAATCCACGTCCTTCAGGAAGGTGTCTTTCCGGGCGAACACCAGATCGTCCAGGCCCTCTGAGCCGGATTCCTCCATGCCCTCGAAGCAGAACTTGATGTTGATGGGAAGCGCCTGTTTCCATGAGAGAGGTATGAATGAGAATCTCAGCAGGCACATATGGCACATAATCTTAATGACGCTATTTTCTGGCTGTAAATGTTGTTGAGAAGACGTCACATAACCAGATTACAACCAACTGGTCTCTGCTGAAGTGCTTTGAAAGGCTGGTCATGGCTCACATCAAAAGCATCCTCCCGGATACCCTAGACCCACTCCAATTTGCATACCGCCCAAACAGATCCACAGATGACGCAATCTCAATCAATCACACTCCACACTGCCCTTTCCCACCTGGACAAAAGGAACATGTATGCGAGAATGCTGTTTCAATGACTACAGATCAGCGTAGTGCTCACAAAGCTCATCACTAAGCTAAGGACTGTGGGACTAAATGGGCCACCCCCCAGGTGGTAGGGGTAGGCAACAACACGTCTGCCACACTGATCCTCAACACTGGGGCCGCTCAGGGGTGTACACTTAGTCCCCTCCTGTACTCTCTGTTCATCCACGACTGCGTGGCCAAACACGACACCAACGCCATCATTAAGTTTGCTGACGACACAACAGCCTGATCACTAACAACGATGAGACAGCCTATAGGGAGGTCAGAGAACTGACAGTGTGGTGCCAGGACAACAACCTCTCCCTCAATGTGAGCAAGACAAAGGAGCTGATCGTCGACTTCAGGAAAAGGTGGGCTGAACAGCCCCCCATTAACATCAACGGGGCTGTAGTGGAGCGGGTTGAGTTTAAAGGACCACAACCTATCATGTTCCAAACACACCAGTCGTGAAGAGGGCATGACAAAGCCTATTACCCCTCAGGAGGCTGAAAAGATTTGGCATGGGTCCCCAGATCCTCAAAAAGTTCTACAGCTGCACCATTGAGAGCATCCTGGTCAGTTGCATCATCGCCTGGAATGGAAACTGGTTGGCATCGAACCGTAAGGCGCAACAGAGGGTAGTACGCACGGTCCAGTACATCACTGGGGCCAAGCTTCCTGCCATCAGGACCTATATAATAGGCGGTGTCAGAGGAAACCCCATAAAATTGTCAGAGACTCACCCAAGTCATAGACTATTCTCTCTGCTACCGCACAGCAAGCAGTATTGGAGCATCAAGTCTAGGACCAAAAGGCTCCTTAACAACTTCTACCCCCAAGCCATAATACTGCTGAACAATTAATTCATCATCATGTCACTCCTACCTAGATGTATTTTTTTACCTTTGTTTATTTGGTAAATATTTTCTCAACTCTTCTTGAACTGCACTGTTGGTTAAGGGCTTGTAAGTAAGCATTTCACGGTGAGGTCTACACTTGCTGCATTCGGTGCATGTGACAAAGTTTGATTTGATACATACAGGTAGATCTATTCACCACATACTATTCAAGACACTAAATTAATGTACCTGGCAGGCTGACAAAAGACTACTTCAACTTCTAAAGCACCGTCAGTCCTGTGTTTAACTTTGACAAATGGAGATCAATCATTCAATTAAATTACATTTATATAGCTCCAGCTTTCAAGCATCAGTGTCATAAAGTGCTTCCAGTAACCCAGCCCACACCCCCCCAAAAAAAACTATCTAGAGGAGGAATAAAGAGGGAATGCCCATCCTCCTCTGGCTGTACCTCCATGATTACGATGTTAGTGAGCTAGTATAAGACATAGGTCAGCTCAATCATTAAACGCTGATGATAGGAGATAAAGATTACTTGAGGACCTTTGGACGGCCATGATGCTGACAACACTGATGTGATCGACTGTAATCAAGATGAAAAGTCTTAAAGCGAAGAGGCTTTTTACCCTGTAGCTGACATGTCAACACCAAGTCCTTTAAACCTTGCCTGTTATTAATTGCCTAACCAAGAAAAGGGCACCTGTACTAAAACTGTTTTGAAAACACAATACCATGGGGTTCTCTCTGTCCTGGGCTAGCTTCAGTGAGTGCTACTTATCAAGTCGTGGTGCTGTGTCTTACCTGTTGGATCTTCTGGTAGCCCTCGATACAGTTGAACCAGGCCAACACTGGACCTTTGTCGTCTGTTGAGCCTCGGCCATAGAGCTTCCCTGCAGGGGATTAAGTTGCTGATTATGTTTTTATGATGAGGATCATGATGATGATGGACTACATAATCTGCAAGCCATAGGTGTCTTAGTAAAAATAAAAACAAATCTAAAGCGTGAATGACTAAAACCATAAGAAAATGTAGAAATTATAATGATCTACTATATCATCTTAGAAAACTCTTGCAGCCTTTAGTCATTCAAACGAGATATCATTATAGACTAGGGCGGTATAAAGATTTTTTAAATTGTCATACCATCCTACTCTCATCCTGGGATTTATCGTATTACCAGTTTAACATACAAGGGGCGCTAAAAACGCAAGAAAAGCCCATTGGCCTCTATTCCCAGAATGCTACCAAATTAGCACAAATGTAGGAGAGTTCAAATGGTTATTCCATCAAACTTCCAATTATTAGAATAGTACACAAACGCAGAACATCCAGGTTTAGGGTCAGTGTCCCAAGCCCGCGAACAGGAATGTTCCAAGTTCAGACAGAAGGGGGAATCGATCGCTATGATCAGGAACTTTAGTTTTGGTTTATATTTTCATTTGTTGCGCTACTAGTACTGCCTGATGATGTTAAGGAGGCAGCTACAGTAGTTGGATGATATTAACATCTTCAGTTTTTATTTCATTAAATGTATTTTAATTAATCTGGGTGCTTACGTCACCTACTAACACCCCTGGTACTACCGATAGCTCCCGTTCTCCTTACTCCTGTGTAGAAGTCCATAATGTTAAATAAATAAAGCATCCCAAGGTTAACGCTATAGGTATTGTTATAAGGGAGTGTGAAACTATCGAAACATGTAACTGAGTTTTATCGTTGTTATTTATATAGTTTTACAGTGTGATAAAAACTATTGCTGTTACTAGATAGCATGTCATTCTGTGATGCCGATGGTTAGCTGAGCTGCCGACGTATGCTAGTGTTGCATTATGGGAGATGTATTTTTTGCTCTAAGGTCTAAATGGGATGAATGCGATTTTCAGTTGTAGCTTGTTTGCATTACAGTGTTTTTGTACATTAGTTGTATTGTAATACTGTCAACACTGAAAGCACCAAGCAATGTATTGTGATGTGAGACAGGATGTGTTTTACTTTTCTTCATGCTCCTCTAGAGAACAACTTGTCAGATGGTGCATTGAAGACTGATGTATTCCTGCCCTTTCGTAATACCATTGCAGATCTACATAGAAGGCCAAAAAGACAGCCTTGGTGTCGCTCTTCATTTCTTTTTTCTTCTGTGGTACATATAAAGACCGCTTTTCAAACTAATAGCGAAATCACAGACACTGTTGTCTAAATGTTAACGAGCGAAAAACAAACATAACTAATTGCAAAGACCGGCAAAACCAGCTATAAGTTACACAAGCATGGCTAGTAGCTACCGAATTGGTGAGAGTGGACATTTACAAGCAAAAGTGAACGAGAGACATTGTAAACATTAACAAAGTTGTGATGCATCCTTTTCTGGAGGAACAGCAGCACGTGTACATGGAACAGAGGGGAGAAGAAAATAGGGGGGGGGGGGATAGTAGGAAGCACAAGCCAAAAATTGCAACTGTACAGATAACTCATCCAGAGCTCTTTGACTTCTGAAGAAAGCCATAAGATATGATGGCAAACATTTAGTAGTGAAATGCATGCAAGTGTAACGTCATCACTTCGATATACAACACGATGGACTCATCAGCTCTTGCCTTCTCCTTCTGAAAATAGCACAAACACATGACTGGCTCAACTGTTCTGTGGAACTAAGGTAAGCGTCATAATGTAAGAGGTGAAGTGAACACTATCGGTTTTATCTCCTAATATATTGCACAAGTTGACTGCAGGTATTAAGAAGCTACAAATATTAAAATGTATGAAAAAAGGCTTTTTTTCTCCAATGGCTTTTTCCAAATGCCCCAGTATACACGGAATAACACCCAAGCCTATTATAGACCAATAAAAGACATTGAAAAAAATGCTACTTAAAAAGGAAAAAAATAAATCAGTACTACCTTCCCTGTGAAACATATCAAGAGTCAAAAGAAGGAAATTAGGTAATCAAAGGGGGAGACGATTTGATTTATGAGTGGTGAAGAGAATATAGCAACAGTCAGGTGACTGTCACAAGATAACAAGTAACGACCTGTCAGCATGAAAGGAAAATGCTGCTGACACATCTCTGCATGACACACTGAAACCAGACTAGAGACGAGACTAAAAATACAGTGCCATCAGAAAGAATTCATACCCCTTGACTTATTCCAAATTTTGTTACAGCCTGAATTCAAAATTGATTAAATTGTTGTTTTTTTTCCACACCCATAATACCCCATCAATGAAAACACATTTATAGAAATGTTTGCACATTTATTGAAAATGTAATCTCATTTACATAGGTATTTACACCCCAAGTCAAAAATTTATAGAAGCACCTTTGGCAGTGATTACAGCTTTGAGTTGTCTTGGGTATGTCTATCAGCTTTGCACATCTGGATTTGGTGATTATCTCCCATTCTTCATTACATAATTTTTCAAGCTCTTAAATTAAATGAGCGGCAGTGAACAGCAATCTTCTTTCTACAAGTCTTTCTTCAGCTTTTCAATGGGATTCAAATCTGGACTTTGGCTGGGCCACTCAAGGACTTTCACATTCTTGTTCTATAGCCATTCCGGAATTGCTTTGGCTGTATGCTTGTGGTCACTTTCCTGTTGGAACTTTCTCCACCAATGTAAGGTCGTTTGCACTCTGAAGCAGGTTCTCATCAAGGCTTGTATTTTGCTTGTATTTTGCTCCATTCACTGTTCCCTCCATTTATACCATTCTCCCAGTCCCTCCCTAGTCCTTGCCAGTGACAAGCATCCTCAGAATGATGCTGCCACCACCATGCTTCACGGTAGGGATGTTGTTAGATGGGTGATGAGCCATGTCTGTTTTTTTTCAGACATAACGGTTTACATTTTTGTCTTGGCAGACCACAAACTTCTGCTTTATGATCTCAGTCCTTCACGTGCCTTTTTGAAAACTACAGACATGCTGTCATCTGCACTTTTCTCATGAGTGGCTTCTGTCTGGCCACTCTCCCATAAAGCTCAGATTAGTAAAGTGCTGGATAGACTGTTGTCCTTCTGGCAAGTTCTCCCATCTCAGCCAAGACACACTGTAGTTCTGTCAGAGTGGTCATCGGGTTCTTTGTCACCTCTCTGACCAAGGTCCTTCTTGACCAGTTGCTCAGTTTGGTCGGATGGCCAATTCCAGGCAGCTGGGTAGTTCCATTTTTATTTATGTTTTTCATTTCCAATGAAGGGGACCACTGTGCTCTTGGAAACTTCCACCACTCTAGAAATGGTTTTACACCTCATAAATGCCTCATCAAAACGCTCTCTCTGAGATTGACAGAGTTCGTTGGACTTCATGGTATAGACATGCAGTATCAACTGTGGGACCTTTTACAAACAGGTGTGTTTCTTTCTAAATCATCTCCAAACAATTTTATTGGCCACAGGTGGACTCCAATCAAGTCGTAGCGACATCAAGAAAAAACAAACCCCAAAAAACAGGTGGGGACAATGATGGGCAAGACTTGATGGTAACGAGACTGTTTCTAGTAAGGGATATATTTTAGAGACAGGTGATTGCTGGACCATTGAGAAAGTTCCTTATCAAACACTAATTTGATCCAATCATTATAAACCCATTTTAATGCAAGTGACCCCGAAAACAGCCTAGACTACCACACATGTAACCTGTAGTTTGGAGTTTAGGTTCATTAGTGCAGACATTGAAAAACTTGCAACTAACCGAGAAACAGTGCATTCGGAAAGTATTCAGACCCATTGACTTGGTCCACATTTTGTTACATTACAGCCTTATTCTAAAATTTATTAAATTATTATTTTTCCTTCAATCTACACAAAATATCCCACAATGACAAAGCAAAAAGAAGTTTAGACATTTTTGCAAATTTATTAAAAATAAAAAGTACTCAGAACCTTTGCTATGAGACTTGGAATTGAGCTCAGGTGCTGCCTGTTTCTATTGATCACCCTTGAGATGTTTGTACAACTTCATTCATGTCCACCTGTGGTAAATTCTATTGATTGGAAAGGGACACACCTGTCTGTAGGCCCGACAGCTAAAACTGCATATCAGAGCAAAAACCAAGCCATGAGGTGGAAGGAAATGTCCGTAGAGCTCCGAGAAAGGATTGTGTTGAGGCACAGAGCTAGGTAAGGGTACCAAATCATTTCTTCAGAATTGAAGATCCACGAGAACACAGTGGTCTCCATCATTCTTAAAAATGGAAGAAGTTTGGAACCACCAAGACTCTTCCTATAGCTGGCCGCCCGGCCAAACTGAGAAATCGAGGGGGGGGGGGGGGGGCTTGGTCAGGGATGTGACCAAGAACCCAATGGTCACTCAGAGAGCTCTAGAGTTCCTCTGTGGAGATAGATGGTTGTCCTTCTGGAAGGTTCTCCTATGCAGCACTCCACCAATCAGGCCTTTATGTAGAGTGGCCAGACAGAAGCCACTCCTCAGTAAAATGCACATGATAGTCCACTTGGAAGAGTTGTCTAAAGGGCACCTAAAGGACTCTGACCATGAGAAGCAAGATTCTCTGGTCTGATAAAACCAAGATTGAACTCGTTGTCTTGAATGCCAAGCTTCACGTCTGGAGGAAACCTAGCACCATCCCTACGGTGAAGCATGTTGGTTGCAGCATCATACTGTAGGGATGTTTTTCAGCGGCAGGGACTGGGAGACAAGTCAGGATCAAGGGAAAGGGGAATGGAGTACAGAGAGATCCTTGATGAAAACCTGCTTCAGAGTGCTCAGGACCCCAGACTTCAAATATGGCTAGCAATGCACAAATATGGCTAGCAATGCACACATTTTGTGCTCTTGTAGGAAGTAACCACTCCACTATTGCTGACTAGAAATGAGCTATAACTGGGCTAATAACGCTACATGCAGTTCTTGCTTTGACCTCAAAACAAGCGCATCTACTCATGACCACTCATGCTATAAAAACAGTCCAGTCCAAAGTGAATGGCACAAATCCATATTTGGCAAAGGTCTATTTGCATATAGGGATACTGCAGCTCTGATTGGTTATGGCACACTGGTCTGTGTAGAGTATGGGCCTGAGTCGTGCCTGTCAAAGCAATAGAATCCTACTCCAATGCTCTCTGCCTACAAGAAAATATCTTACCTAGTTCATTGTTTGGGTATGTTTCATTGAAAGTGGCTAATGTTACGTTGATTAGATCACAATTCGCACAGTAGAGGGAATTGTTGATAGTGTTAACTAAAGGCGAAAACTAGAAAAAGTAAGCGACGTTCAATCTCATGCTTCCCTGCAAGGGCTGACATTTCTACTGCACAGCAGTCCCAGGGGAGCTGCACGAGTGAACATTGCCTAGAAGGTAGTAAGTTACACTGTTGATACAAAGAGTAAGAAGTAACCTAAATTGCACAAGCCAATGCAAAGTGGCTGTTCCACTGGATGTCAGAAGGTGAATTCACCAATTTGTAAGTCGCTCTGGATAAGAGCGTCTGCTAAATGACTTAAATGTAATGTAAATGTAAATCATACTTCCCCAAAAGGAGAACGCTGAAACATCAAAGTCCAAATCTCAACACTGGCATGGATTTTGATGTTTCAGCATTGTTCTGTTTTTTGTGCTTTGGAATAGCTTCTCTCACCATCTTTCTCCACCAGAGTGAAGGGCTCCGTGTCCCAGCCGTCATCGATGGCAGCTGGCTGGACATCCAGGTGGCCGTAGATGCACACAGTCTTCTTACCCGGGTCGGAGCCCAAGGAACCCAGGATGATGGGTGGCAAGGGGATCTCCTCTCCGGAGGGAAGCTGAGGGGGCAAAAATGAAAAGGTCTTACTCAATGGTCTAAAAATCCATATTTTCCTCTTCTCGCCATTGCACTGACATGAAAGAAATTACCAGGTGAAAGATGAAGAGGAGGAGACAGACTTTCAAGCAACAGATACAGCAAACCAGTCAAGGTTGAAGGAGATCAAGGGGGTCTGAGCCGGCCAGAGGATCGGCAGCAGTGTTCTTTCCTGGAAGCCTTTCATGCTCCACAAGGAAGAAGAGGACTAAGTGAGGAAAGACTAGGGTATATTATATACAATGAAAGTAAAGGGAGCAGATGCATTTAAACTCAAAATGTTATGTACAGTTTGACTGCTGAATAGGCTGGTGTTGACACAATCTATGCAGACAATGTAGCTGGGCAACAAGTACCGATTGATAAAACGTTATCACCACACATTTAAAATGCAAGGAAAGACCAGGTAGCCCTGAAGTGCAGGACGAATGCATGATAAATATGCTACATGGCCAAATGTATGTGGACACTTGCTCGTCAAACATCTCATTCCAAAATTATGGCCATTAATATGGAGTTAGTCCCCCCTTTGCTGCTATAACAGTCTTCACTTTTCTGGGAAGGCTTTTCACTAGATGTTGGAACATTGCCACAAGGGCATTAGTGAGGTTGGGCATTGATGTTGGGCGATTTGGCCTGGGTCGCTGTCGGCATTCCAATTCATCCCAAAGGTGTTTGATGGGGTTGAGGTCAGTAGTCTGTGCAGGCCAGTCAAGTTCTTCCACACCAATCTCAACAAACCATTTCGGTATGGACCTCACTTTGTGCAAGGGGGCATTGTCATGCTGAAGCAGGAAAGGATCTTCCCAAAACTGTTGCCACAAAGTTGGAAGCACAGAATCATCTAGAATGTCATTGTATGCTGTAGCGTTAAGATTTTCCTTCACTCTCGACCGCACCTGCCGTCTCCAAACCTGAAAGCTCGGCTATGAAAAGCCAACTGACATTTACTGCTGAGGTGCTGACCTGTTGCACCTTCTACAACCACTGTGATTATTATTATTTGACCCTGCTGGTCATCTATGAACATTTGAACATATTGGCCATGTACTGTTATAATCTCCACCCGGCACAGCCAGAAGAGGACTGGCCACCCCTCAGAGCCTGGTTCCTCTCAGGTTTCTTCATAGGGAGTTTTCCTAGCCACCGTGCTTCTACATATGCATTTCTTGCTGTTTGGTGTTTTAGGCTTAGTTTCTGTATAGCACTGTGACATCGGTTGATGTAAAAAAGCACTTTATAAATATACTTGATTAATTGGAACCAAGGGGGGTAGCCCGAACCATAAAAAAATTGCCCCAGAAAAGTATCTCCACCAATCTTTAGAGTTGGCACCAATGTTCCCTCTAAGCTGCGCTCCCCAGGAGAAGCAGAGCGCATAAGAAATATCTGCCCACAGAGAGAAGCACAAGCTTGAACTTCACTCAACTTTCTAGAGTTTTCCCTGTTAGTTAACATCAATGTTTCCGAGTCGATCCAATATTAGCCACTTTCAATGCAACATAATGAAACAAAGCAAACTATTCAAGAGATTATGTTGTAGGCAGAGCACATAGGAGTAGGATTCTATTGCACGTAACTGAGCCCGTAGTCTACACAGTGTGACATAGCCAATCAGAGATGCAGTCGGCCTATGCAAATAGACTATTGCCATATACAGTGCCTTCGGAAAGTATTCAGACCCCTTGAGTTTTCCACATTTTGTTAGGTTACAGCCTTATTCTAAAATGGATTAAATATAAAAGCCTCAGCAATCTACACACAATACCCCATAATGACAAAGCGAAAAGGTTTAGACATTTTTGCAAATTTATAAAATAAAAAAACAAATACATTTACAAAAGTATTCAGACCCTTTGTCATAAGACTCAGAATTGAGCTATGGAGAAACCAGTTTCCATTCATCATTCTTGACATGTTTCTACAACTTATTTGAATTGCACCCGTGACAAACTCAATTGATATGATTTGAAAAGGCACACACCCGTCTATATAAAAGGTCCCACAGTTGACAGTGCATGTCAGAGCAAAAACTAATCCATCAGGTCGAAGGAATTGTTCGTAGAGCTCTGAGATAGGATTGTGTCGAGGCACAGATCTGGGGAAGGGTAGCAAAACATTTCTGCAGCATTGAAGGTTCCCAAGAACACAGTGGCCTCCATCCTTCTAAATGGAAGAAGTTAGGAACTAGAGCTGGCTGCCCGGTCAAACTGAGCAATCAGGGGGAGAAGGGCCTTGGTCAGGGAGTTGACCAAGAACCTGATGGTCACTCTGACAGAGCTCTAGAGTTCCTATGTGGAGATGGGAGAACCTTCAAGAAGGACAACCATCTATGCAGCACTCCACCAATTAGGCCTTTATGGTAGAGTGGCCAGGCGGAAGACATTCCTCAGTAAAAAAGGTACATGACAGACCAGCACCTAAAGGACTCTCAGACCATGAGAAACAAGATTATCTGATCTGATAAAACCAAGATTCAACTCTTTGGCCTGAATGCTAAGCGTCACATCTGGAGGAAACCTGCCACCATCCCTACGGTGAAGCATGGTGGTGCTAGCATCATCCTGTGGAGGTGTTTTTCAGCGGCAGAGACTGGAAGACTAGTCAGAATCGAGGCAAAGGTGAATGGAGTAAAATACAGAGATCCTTGATGAAAACCTGCTCCAGAACACTCAGGATCTCAGACTGGGGCGAAGGTTCACCTTTCAACAGGACAACAACAACAACAAAGCACAGAGCCAAGACAACGCAGGAGTCGCATCGGGACAGGTCTCTGAATGTCTGAGTGGCCCAGCCAGAGCCCGATCTGACATCTTTGGAGACTTGAAAGTAGCTGTAAAGCAAAGCTCCCCATCCAACCTGACATAGCTTGAGAGGATTTGCAGAGAAGAATGGCAGAAACTCCCTAAATAAAAGTATGCCAAGCTTGTAGTGTCAAACCCAAGACTCAAGGCTGTAATTGCTGCCAAAGGTGCTTCAACAAAGTACTGAGTAAAGGGTCTGAATACTTATGTAAATGTGATACATTTTACATTGTATAAATTTGCTAAAATGTCTAAACTTGTTTTGCTTTGTCATTATGGGGTACTGTGTGAAGATTGTTGAGGGGGGAAAAAACTATTTAATCAATTTTAGAATAAGGCTGTAACCTAACAAAATTAGGAAAAAGTCAAGTGGTTTGAATACTTTCCGAAGGCACTATATGGATGTGTAATTTACTTTGAACTGGACTGTGTTTACAGCTGTAGTCGTGATTAGATGCACTTGTTTTGAGATCAAAGCAAGAGATGCAAGTAGCCACGTGTGCACATTGTTCATATCCTTTGCTATTTAGTGAGTTATTAGCCCAGTTATAGATCATTTGTAGTCAGCAATAGGGGAGTGATTACTTCCCACAAGAGCACAAAACATGTACATTTATCTTTGAAAAGTGAGTCGTGTAAATAACTGTCTTAAAGTGGCAGTGTTGTATTTTGAGACAGGCTTGAATAAGCTAAGTAGCCAATAGGGAGAGAGTAGCATAATGTGTCTGATACACTGTAACAATGGTATGGGAATAATAAAACATTTTATTTGTAGTGGTTTCTTGCATCAAACAACATTTTCAGTCATAAACAGGTAAATGTCCTACATTGAACACCACACATTGGCTGCTATTGTAGGCTGAATGATGGAAATAGTTATTCTGTGTTAAAATTTTATGGAATTCGCCATTGTTTTTCATTGTAGGCCACTATTGTAGGCATACATTATGATCAAATAGCTACTTGGCCACTGTTATAGCTGTAACTTTAAGCAGGTACAGCCTCAGTGTTCACAGTAAATACACTGGAAGTTGTACAGAATGTTTGCAGACAGCAGATCTGAAATTTGATCAGTGGCAAAAATGTAGGGAATATTGGTTGGCACTATGCAGTTGTGCAGATAGCGTTCTCCTGGCATCCGCAAAACCCAGATTTGTCTGTCGGACTGCCAGATGGTGAACCATGATTCATCACTGCAGAGAACACGTTTCCACTGCTACGGAGTCCAATGGAGGCAAGGTTTACACCTTTCCAGCCGACGCTTGGCATTGCGCATGATGATCTCAGGCTTGTGTGCGGCTGCTCTGCCATGGAAATCCATTTCATGAAGCTCCCGACAAATAGTTATTGTGCTGATGTTGCTTCCAGAGGCAGTTTGGAACTCGGTAGTGAGTGTTGCAATCAAGAACAAACGTTTTTTTACACGCTACTTGCTTTAGCATTCGGCGGTCCCATTCTGTGAGCTTGTGTGGCCTATGACTTCACGGCTGAACCGCTGTTGCTCCTAGATGTTTTTACTTCACAATAACGGCACTTACAGTTGACCGGGGAAGCTCTAGCAGGGCAGAAATTTGACATCCTATGACAGTGCCATGTTAAAAGTCACTGAGCTCTTCAGTAAGACCATTATACTGCCAATGTTTGTCTATGGAGATTGCAAGGCTGTGTGCTCGATTTTGCACACCTGTCAGCCACAGGTGATGCAATCTACTAACTTGAAGGGGTGTCCACATACTTTTGTATATATAGTGTATATCTTCCTGCTCATAGTTAATGTATCCATTCAAAGCTGTCTTTGTAGATTGTTTCAAAATACATTTGTTGGTAGCGGCTATGTTTTACAAACATAATGTTGACTCTGGCACACAATTCATAGCCCCTCCACAACATATAATATCCCCATTACTGACTTGAGAACAAGAAGGAGAATTCAAAGAAGGGCACCTATCGGTAGATGGGTAAAAAATTCAAAGCAGACATTAAATATCCCTTTGAGCATGGCAAAATTACCAATCACACATTGGATGGTGTATCAATACACCTAGTCACTACAAAGACACAGGCGTCCTTCCTAACTCAGTTGCCAGATAGGAAGGAAACTGCTCAGGGATTTTTACCATGAGGCGATGGTGATTTTAAAACAGAGTTTAATGGCTGTGATATGAGAGAACTGAGGATGGATCAACAACATTGTAGTTACTCCAGAAAACTAACCTAAATGACAGTGGAAAAAAGGGTTAGGGTTAGGGCGGCGCACAATTGGCCCAGCATTGTCCGTGTTTGGCCGGTGTAGGCCATCATTATAGATAAGAATTTGTCTAAAAGGTTAAATTTAAAAATATATATATTTACCCTGGAGTTGCTTATCAGGACGACATTGAATGTTTCTGAGTGGCCTAGTTACAGTTATGAAGTAAATCGGTTTGAAAATATATGGCAAGACTGTCTAGCAATGATCAACAACCAACTTGACAGAGCTTGAAGAATTAAAAAAAATAATAAATGTGCAAATTCTGTACAATCCAGGTGTGCAAAGCTCTTAAGAGACTTACCCAGAAAGACTCAAAGCTGCCAAAGTATGTATTGACTCATGGGTGTGAGTTATTTCTGTATTTCATTTTCAATACATTCTTTAACATCTATAAAAACACTTTCACTTTGTCATTATGGTGTATTGAATGTCGATGGGTGAAATTATCTATATTTAAGTAATTTTGAATTCAGACTTTAACACAACATGTGGACAAAGTCACAGGTATGAATAGTTTATTGTGGCACACAGTTCAAAGTCCTACCTTCTGTTTTCCAATGTCCACCATCTCCACTGTGCCCCCCAGCTTCTCAATGTCCTTGGCTGCCATCTCCATCATCTTCTTGATCTCCCCGCGCTTCTCTGGCCAGGCAGACACACTCTGCACAGCCACCCATTGGGCAAGACGCTAGAGGCAGAGTAGAGCGAGAAAAAGTGTTTTTTAAATGTAGGGTATTTAATTTGAATTGTTCAACATTGTTTGTTTGGCAACAAGTATTTGTCATGCCAATAATAAAAATGCCTTTTCAATTGAGAGGCTTTGAAGCCAATTTCATACTCACTCAGTTCATGTTCAATAATCAAGTTTCATAGTTCATGTCGTCTTTTTAAATAAGGAGTCAATTTGTTTTCAGCGCTTTTATTTCTATGACTTATCAAATAATCTTGTTACAATACACATCATATCGATTCCCCAGGTATAGTGATAATACTGTATTGTGAGGTTCCTAGCAATTCCCAGCCCAATACTTTTTCTTCAAGTTTATGAATAGGAAAACCCACAAACACATTACTTGGTTCTTGTGGCAAGGAAGTGAAGTCCAAGGCACTAAACCTAACACCCTACAGGGGTGTGGTGTCCTATCTTATGTGCTGGTGTTGTTTTTGCTACCATGTCAGTTCTTGCTACTCGTGATCTAAAGGGGTTGGAGAAGTGAAAGCAATAGTCTTGTCATGGCAGGCTAAGACTTGACTCTGTTCTTATCAAGTCCTTCCAAGTCTGAAGTTTAAGAAATTAAATAATTTAATATAATTTGAGATTCACATGCAAAGTAATGTTCGTCAAAACATTAATATGGCTAGCCCCAAATGCATGAATCAACTCAGTCAAGTCGCAGATAGTAAAACATGACTAAATGCATTATCATAATTCAAGTAATGAGAAAAGGATACCTCAATGTACAGCTCCTGGTGTTCGTCCACATACTTAAAAAGTGCTGGAAGATGAGCCATCTTTGGCTGAAGAGTTTGCTGGTGTCTAAGAGCTGTTGGAAGAGACAGACTAAGGTTTTATTTGGACTACGAACTGACAGGGGGCAATGCACATGCCTCAACAATCTACTATAACATGTTATCGACCATTAGCTCCTCCCAAACTGCTGACTGTGACACCATAAGTACGTTAGTTGTGACCGCATGACATTATCTCCGAAACCCTGAACATTACAAATAACAAGGTAACAGTCAACTCGTAGCCAATAGTTTGTTTTTATGGCAACATAGTTTAAACCTTTTTGGAACAGATTCTAAACCTGTTGCTGGGAATGTGATGGCCAGCAAAGACAGGCAAGTCACCCTCAGCTAGCTACTGTACATAGCTAACGTTAGTTATCTACAGTAGCTAAGTTAGTAACGTTACTGTATGTAACGTTAGCACGATGCTTTCAGGGTAAGAAAAAGTTATGCACCAATAAAGCTAGCTACAAAACACAATAACAAGCCAATTTAGCTAGCTACATTGGTTAGCCAGCTAGCTAACAAACACTGGCAAGTTTAGCTTACTATTTAACAGGTCAGTAGAGCAAGCTAAATGAGCTCAGAAATATATTGTGAAATATGACTACAACTGTGTTGCAAAGACATTTCAGAAAATGACAGTCATCACCATCGGGCACTTTTGCTTACTCACTGTAGAAAAAGATTGTGCTGCGCTTCTTCCTCCTGGGTGTATTAAATGAGGGGATTCGATTAATCTGTCCCGGGCGCCCATGTAGGCGTGCTTTGCACCGGGTGAAAATTGATTGGGATTCGCTTTGGAACCGGGCTGCCTCCCGGGCGTGAGCTCGGGGTGCTCTGTTCAAAGCCCACGGCTCCAAACAAAAATGACGTAATAAACCACGATGAGTAATGAGTATGATTATGTTATAAAAACGCTTTATCTGCATTCACAATGAAAATTAAAACAGATTTTTTGAGAAAATATATATTTCTGGGCGAAGCACCAAACTGCCTTGTAGACAACATGACCTGGGCGAAGCACCAAACTACCTTGTAAACAACATGACCTGCGCAAATTACTGCTCAATTTGAGAAGAGCACTCCTCCCTCACCGCTTTTTCCCGTTCACGTCACGGGCCATAAACCGGTACCCAGCGGCTCCACAAAATCCAATTTGCTTAGTGTCTTGTTTGGCACACTTTGTACAAAATAATAAAATGCAGTACTACAGGATATTTCTTAACGTAGCTCTTTATTAGCTAGCTATAACCGGCATGTTCACGTATCACCAACCAGGATCAAACTGCCCATAACCTAACCATTTGGGTGGTCTTAACCAATCATCGCACAGTATGATATGGCGGTAGAATGCATCCAATTACAATTCAGTATGTTTATGCATATGAATATTACACTTAGTAGTTGAAACAGTTGCAAACTAAAACTAATATTTCTGTTGGACAAATTCAGGGAGGTCCCTCCCCGTTTTGTTCCGTTTGCTTTCTTTTAAGAAACGTTTTATAACAGAATCGGCATAATGAATGTCCCTGGCCTATGTCTTCTAGATTTCCACAACGTGAGATTGGCCGTGTTCGATAGCATCAAACCCATGATTTATCTTGGGTAAATTGTGACTGATTGACTGATTTACAAATAATAATTCATAATTATTTATGATGCAAGGTGCTTTGTAGAATAGTTAGGTGGCAGTTGATTCCCGTGTGGCACAGTGATCTAAGGCACTGCATCTCAGTGCTAGAGTGTCACTACAGACCCTGGTTCAATTCGTGGCTGTATTACAACTGGCCATGATTGGGAGTCCCAAAGGGTAGTGCACAATTGGCCCAATGTCACCCGGGTTAGCATTTGGCTGGGATTGGCTGTCATTGTAAATAAGAATTTGTTCTTAACTGACTTGCCTAGTTAAATAAAGTTTAAATAAAAATGTTGAATAAAAAGGCGGCTCCAATGTCAAACAAGCCCATTCTCTTTCGGTCGGAACAAGACCCAGCCATTTGGATTTTTTTTCCAGAAATAAAACAAATATACCTTATTTACATAAGTATTCAGACCCTTTGCTATGAGACTCAAAATTGAGCTCATGTGAATCCTGTTTCCATTGTTCATCCTTAAGATTGGATAAGAGTCCACCTGTGGTAAATTCGGTTGAAATGACATGATTTGGAAAGGCACACACTTGTTTATATAAGGAACCACAGTTGACAGTGCATGACAGAGAAAAAACCAAGCCATGCGGTCGAAGGAATTGTCCATAGAGCTCCGAGACAGGATTATGTCGAGGAACAGATCTGGGGGAAGGGTACCAAAATTTTTGCAGCATTGAAAGTCTCCAAGAACACAGTGGCTTCCATCATCCTTAAATGGAAGAAGTTTTGGAACCACCAAGACTCTTCCTAGGCCAAACTGAGCAATCAGGTGGAGAAGGGCCTTGGTCAGGGAGGTGACCAAGAACCCGATGATCACTCTGACAGAGCTCCATAGATCTTCTTTGGAGTTGGGAGAAACTTCCAGAAGGACAACCATCTCTGCAGCACTCCACCAATCAGGTCTTTATGGTAGAGGGGCCAGATGGAAGCCACTCCTCAGTAAAAGGCACATGACAGCCTGCTTGGAGTTTGCAAAAAGGCACCTAAAGGATTCTCAGACCATGAGAAACAAGATTCTCTGGTCTGATGAAACCAAGATTGAACTCCTTGGCCGGAATGCAAGACATAATGTCTGAAGGAAACCTGGCACCATCCATACGGTGAAGCCGGTGAAGCCGTGAGAGGATTTGCAGAGAATAATGGGAGAAACTCCACAAATACAGATGTGCCACGCTTGTAGCGTCATACCCAAGAAGACTCGAGGCTGTAATTTCCCGCGAAGGTGCTTCAAAAAAGTACTGAGTAAAGGATCTGAATACAGTCGTGGCCAAAAGTTCAGAATTACACAAATATTAATTTTCACAAAGTGTGCTACCTCAGTTTGTATGATGGCAATTTGCATATACTCCAGAATGTTATGAAGACTGATCAGATGAATTGCAATTAATTGTTAAGGAGGACAAGGCTGGAGATGACTCTGTCATGCTGATTGAGTTCGAATAACAGACTGGAAGCTTCAAAAGGAGGGTGGTGTTTGGAATCATTGTTCTTCCTCTGTCAACCATGGTTACCTGCAAGGAAACATGTGCCATCATCATTGCTGTGCACAAAAAGTGCTTCACAGGCAAGGATATTGCTGCCAGTAAAATTGCATCTAAACCAACCATTTATCGGATCATCAAGAACTTCAAGGAGAGCGGTTTAATTGTTGTGAAGAAGGCTTCAGGTCGCCCAAGAAAGTCCAGCAAGCACCAGAACTGCCTCCTAAAGTTGTTTCAGCTGCGGGATCGGTGCACCACCAGTACAGAGCTTTCACAGGAATGGCAGCAGGCAGGTGTGAGTGCATCTGCACGCACAGTGAGGCGAAGTTTTTTGGAGGATGGCCTGGTGTCAAGAAGGGCAGCAAAGAAGCAACTTCTCTCCAGGAAAAACAGGGACAGACTGATATTCTGCGAAAGGTACAGGGATTGGACTGCTGAGGACTGGGGTAAAGTCATTTTCTCTGATGAATCCCCTTCCCGATTGCTTGGCGAATCCGGAAAATAGTTTGTCCGGAGAAGACAAGGTGAGTGCTACCATCAGTCCTGTGTCATGCCAACAGTAAAGCATCCTGAGACCATTCATGTGTGGGGTTGCTTCTCAGCCAAGGAAGTGGGCTCACTGACAATTTTGCCTAAGAACACAGCCATGAATAAAGAATGGCACCAACACATTCTCTGAGAGCAACTTATCCCAACCGTCCAGGAACAGTTTGGTGACAAACAATGCCTTTTCCA
This sequence comes from Oncorhynchus masou masou, assembly GCF_036934945.1. NCBI lineage: Eukaryota > Metazoa > Chordata > Actinopteri > Salmoniformes > Salmonidae > Oncorhynchus > Oncorhynchus masou. Next base: position 33,938,774 of record NC_088224.1, on the reverse strand, counting down.
GCATGATGGAGCACCTTGCCATAAGGCAAGGCACCTGAAAGTTCACGTGTTCCAGATGAAAATAAATATATATTTTTTATAAAAAAATACATGTTTACGTTCAAATGCCTCTCCTGTGAAACTGATGTGTGACATACACCTAGTTTCCTGAAACTGTAATGGCGTTCTTCTTTAGTTGAAAGAGAGTCGGACCGAAATGCAGCGTGTAAGTTACTCATGTTTATAGTGAAGACAAAAAAATGAACTATACATGAAATAACTTAAATACAAAAATAACAAACAGAACGTGAAACCTAATACAGCCTGACTGGTGCACACTACACAGAGACAGGAACAATCACCCACGAAATACAAAGCAAAAACCAGGCTACCTAAATACGGTTCCCAATCAGCGACAACGAGAATCACCTGACTCTGATTGAGAACCGCCTCAGGCAGCCAACCTATTTAACACACACACACCCCTAATCAGCTACAATCCCAGACACTACAAACCCCAATACGAAAACACAATACATGATAACCCCATGTCACACCCTGGTCTGACTAACTAATAAACTAAAACACAAAATACTAAGACCAAGGCGTGACAGAACCCCCCCCCCTAAGGTGCGGACTCCCGAACGCACCTCAAAACCCTAGGGAGGGTCCGGGTGGTCGTCTGTCCATGGTGGCGGTTCCGGCTCCGGACGTGGACCCCACTTCATAAATGTCATAGTTCCTCCCCTTCGCGTCCATGGATAATCCACCCTAACCGCCGACCATGGCCGAATAGTCCTCACCCAGAACCCTACATAACAGAGGAGCAGCTCGTGACTGAGGGGCAGCTCGGGACTGAGGGGCAGCTCGGGACTGAGGGGCAGCTCGGGACTGAGGGGCAGCTCGGGACTGAGAGGCAGCCCAGCACTGAGAAAAAGCCCAGTACTGAGATGAAGCCCAGCCAGGCAGTTGAATCCGGCAGATCCTGGCTGACTGGCGGATCCTGGCTGACTGGCGGATCCTGGCCGACTGGCGGATCCTGGCCGACTGGCAGATCTGGCAGATCCTGGCTGACTGGAGGATCCTGGCTGACTAGCAGATCTGGCAGATCCTGGCTGACTGGCGGATCCTGGCTGACTGGCGGATCCTGGCTGACTGGCGGATCCTGGCTGACTGGCGGATCCTGGCTGACTAGCAGATCTGGAAGAGTCTGGTTGACTGGCAGATCTGGAAGGGTCTGGTTGACTGGCAGATCTGGAAGGGTCTGGTTGACTGGCAGATCTGGAAGGGTCTGGTTGACTGGCAGATCTGGAAGGGTCTGGTTGACTGGCAGATCTGGAAGAGTCTGGTTGACTGGCAGATCTGGAAGAGTCTGGTTGACTGGCAGATCTGGAAGAGTCTGGCTGACTGGCAGATCTGGAAGAGTCTGGCTGACTGGAAGAGTCTGGCTGACTGGCAGATCTGGAAGAGTCTGGCTGTCTGGCAGATCTGGAAGAGTCTGGCTGACTGACAGATCTATGCAGACTGGCAACTCCATGCAGACTGGCAACTCCATGCAGACTGGCAACTCCATGCAGACTGGCAGCTCTTTGCAGACTGGCAGCTCTGGCTGCTCCATGCAGACTAGCTGCTCCATGCAGACGAGCAGCTCAGGCTGCTCTATGCAAACTGACAGCTCTGGCTGCTCAATGTAGACTGGCAGCTCAGGCTGCTCTATACAAACTGACAGCTCTGGCTGCTCCATGTAGACTGGCAGCTCAGGCTGCTCTATACAGACAGGAGGCTCCGACAGCGCTGTAGAGGAGGAAGGCTCTAGAACCGCTGAACAGACGGGAGACTCCGACAGCGCAGGAGAGGGAGAAAGCGCTGGCTGCGTTGAACAGGCGAGGCGCACTGAAGGCCTGATGCGTTGCGCTGGCACTGGTGGTATTTGGCCGAGGACACGCACAGGAAGCCTAGTGTGGGGAGCTGCTACTGGAGGGCTGGGGTGTGGAGGTGGTTCTGGATAAAGGACAGGCACAGGAAGCCTGGTGCGGGGAGCTACTACCGGAGGACTGGTGTGTGAAGGTGGCACAGGATGGACTGGACCGTGAAGGTGTACTGGAGAGCCTGAATGTAGGACTGGCACAGGACGTGCAAGGCTAGGTAGTTACTCAGGAGGCTTAGTGCGTGAGGCTGGCACACTTTCCACCAGCTGACTAACACGCACCTCAGGACTAGTATGGAGTGCTGACCCAGGTGCCATTAAATCCCTGACACGCTCCGTCGGCCGAATATTATATCTAAAGCACCAAACTAGCAACTCCCTCATTAAACTCTCCTCCAATTTCCCCATTAACTCCTTCACAGTCTCTGCTTCGCTCACCTCCAACACTGGTTCTGACCTCCTCCTTGGCTCTTCACAATAAACAGGGAGAGTTGACTCAGGTCTGTCTCGTGACTCAGCCACTCCCCCTGATAGCCCCCCCCCAAAACAAATTTTGGGGCTGCCTTTCGGGCTTCCATCCACGTCGCCGTGCTGCCTCCTCATACTTGCGCCTCTCCGTTTTAGCCGCTTCTAATTCCTCCTTGGGGCGGCGATATTCACCAGGCTGAGCCCAGGGTCCTTTTCCGTCCAGTTCCTCCTCCCATGTCCAATTCTCCAAATGGTGTAGCCTCTCCCACTGAAGCTGCTTCTGTTGCCTTTCGTGTAGCTCCTGTTTCCTCTTCACCTGCTGCACTTTAGGGCGGCTACACTCCTCTGGTTTAGCCCAGGGTCCTCTTCCGTCAAGGATTTCCTCCCATGTCCAGAAATCCTTAAAACGCGGCTCCTCTTTGCGCTGCTCCTGCCTCTTGACACGCTGCTCGGTCCGTGTTTGGTGGGTGATTCTGTAACGGCGTTCTTCTTTAGTTGAAAGAGAGTCGGACCGAAATGCAGCGTGTAAGTTACTCATGTTTATAGTGAAGACAAACAAACGAACTATACATGAAATAACTTAAATACAAAAATAACAAACAGAACGTGAAACCTAATACAGCCTGACTGGTGCACACTACACAGAGACAGGAACAATCACCCACGAAATACAAAGCGGAAAACCAGGCTACCTAAATACGGTTCCCAATCAGCGACAACGAGAATCACCTGACTCTGATTGAGAACCGCCTCAGGCAGCCAACCTATTTAACACACACACACCCCTAATCAGCTACAATCCCAGACACTACAAACCCCAATATGAAAACACAATACATGATAACCCCATGTCACACCCTGGTCTGACTAACTAATAAACTAAAACACAAAATACTAAGACCAAGGCGTGACAGAAGCAGGTCAAATGTGCATACACAGTCATTTTTTAAAAACTTTATGCATGCGAGGACACAAAAAACATTGATAAGGTGGTTTTACAAAACCAGTGGTTCACTGCCCTTTCTGGTGAATGTGTTAGCAAAACTCTGTATGAGTCAGGTACACACTTAATTGCATATACAGTAATAACAAATCCCAGAGGGAGACCTCTGCATATGCAGAATATGTGAATATTGTTGTCGATATCCTTTGTGGTGTGTTGTCAGGACATGCAATCCTGACTGTTAGTATGAATCACTTGAAAATCCAGAGCATTCACTCATTGCCAAACATCTTGAAGCTGTACATCCGTAATTCAAAGAACAGCAAACAGACAGCCCTGCCACTTGTTTTGCGACAAAGCTGTGGGATGAGGCTGGAACAATAAAGCCACTCAATTTATAAACGGAGCCATTGATGCAGGGACTGACCAATGAGATCAACGTGAGAGTTTTAACCATATTAAAACTCTAGTAAACATTGTTTGGACTGATGAGTCCAAATTTGATATAGCTCTAGTCTACATTGTTTGTCAAGCAATAGCAACATTTTCTTAATAAATACCCATGTTGAATAGCCATGGGTCTACTCTATCCTTATCTATATATACTCTTCTTAAGACCAGGATTCAATCAGATCGCAGGTTATAGGCATTGCAGCTTTGAAAGGCAATTTCCGATTGAGCCGTCGTATGCAGTGTTTACCGGGAATGTGATCTTTGCCTTTAACATTTCTATTGGTTTTCCTGCATCTGTGCATGAGTCCCCTCTTAAGGATCCACTCCTTTTATTTCAATTTTCGTCTTGACTGACACACCCAAATCTAACTGCCTGTAACTCAGGCGCTAAAGCAATGATATATGCATATTCTTGGTACCATTTGAAAGGAAACACTTTGAAGTTTGAAGAAATGCGAAAGGTATGTAAGAGAGTGTTAAATAAGTCTAAATATATTTTAGATTCTTCAAAGTTGCCAACCTTTGCCTTGATGACAACTTTGCACACTCTTGGCATTCTCTCAACCAGTTTCATTAGGTAGTCACCTGGAAAGCATTTCAATTAACAGGTGTGCATTGTTAAAAGTGAATTTGTGGAATTCCTTTCCTTCTTAATGTGTTGGAGCCAATCAGTTATGTTGTGACAAGGTAGAGATGGTATACAGAAGATAGACCTATTTGGTAAAAGACCAAGTCCATATTATTGCAAGAACAGCTCAAAAAGGCAAAGAGAAATGACATTCCGTCATTACTTTAAGACATGAAGGTCAGACAATCCGGAACATTTAAAAAACTTTGAACGTTTCTTCAAGTGCAGTCACAAAAACTATCAAACTCTATGATGGAACTGGCTCTCATGAGGACGGCCACAGGAAAGGAAGACCCAGAGTTACCTCTGCTATGTTCATTAGAGTTAATTGCACCTCAGATTGCAGCCCAAATAAATGATTCACAGAGTTCAAGTAACAGACACATCTCAACATCAACTGTTCAGAGGAGGCTGCGTGAATCAGGCCTTCATGGTCAAATTGCTGCAAAGAAACCACTACTAAAGGACACCAATAAGAATAAGAGACTTGCTTGGGCCAAGGAACATGAGCAATGGACACTAGACTGGTGGAAATCTGTCCTTTGGTCTGACGAGTCCAAATTTGAGATTTTTTTGTTCCCACCACTGTGTCTTTGTGAGACGCAGAGTAGGTGAACTGATGATCTCTGCATGTGTGGTTCCCTCCGTGAAGCATGGAGGAGGAGTTGTGATGGTGCGGGGGAGCTTTGCTGGTGACACGGTCTGTGATTTAATTTGAATTCAAGGCACACTTAACCAGCATGGCTACCACTGCATTCTGCAGCGATATGCAATCCCATCTGGTTTGCGCTTAGTGGGACTATCATTTATTTTTCAACAGGACAACACACCTCCAGGCTGTGTAAGGCATATTTGACCAAGGAGAGTGATGGAGTGCTGCATCAGATGACCTGTCCTCCACAATCACCCGACCTCAATTGAGATGGTTTGGGATGATTTGGACCGCAGAGTGAAGGAAAAGCAGCCAGCAAGGTCTCAGCATATGTGGAAAAAGACTGTTGGAAAAGCAGTCCAGGTGAATCTGGTTGAGAGAATGCCAAGAGTGTGCAAAGATGTCATCAAGGCAAAGGGTGATTACTTTAAAGAATCTAACACTGTCACGTTCTGACCTTAGTTCCTTTGTTTTGTTTTTTGTTTTAGTATGGTCAGGGCGTGAGTTGGGTGGATTGTCTATGTTAGTTTGTCTATGATTTTCTATTTCTGTGTTTGGCCTGGTATGGTTCTCAATCAGAGGCAGCTGGCAATCGTTGTCCCTGTTTGAGAATCATATTTAGGTAGCCTGTTTTCCATTGTGTTTTGTGGGTGGTTATTTTCAGTCTTAGTGTGTCTGCACCAGACAGAACTGTTTCGATTGTTTCTTTGTTGTTTGTTATTCAGTGTTCAGTTCTTTTCATAAAATAAGATGAACACTTACCACACTGCGCTTTGGTCCTCACCTTCTTCCCACGACATTCGTTACAAACACTTTTTTGGTTACAACATGATTCCATATGTGTTATGTCATAGTGTTGATGTCTTCACTATTATTCTACAATGTACAAAAATAGTAAAAATAAAGAAAAACCCTTGAATGAGTAGGTGTGTCCAAACTTTTGACTGGTACTATATATATATAGTACCAGTCAACGTATTTAGACCCCTTGACTTTTCTACATTTTGTTAGGTTACAGGCTTATTCTAAAATGTATTAAATTGTTCCCCCCCATCAATCTACACACACTACTCCATAATGACAAAGCAAAAACTGTTGTTTTTTTAAACATTTTATCGAATAAAAATAAATAAATCTTTATCACATTTATATAAATATTCAGACCCATTCCTCAGTACGTTGTTGAAACACCTTTGGCAGCAATTACAGCCTTGAGTCTTCTTGGGTATGACGCTAAAAGTTTGGCACACCTGTATTTGGGGAGTTTCTCCCATGCTTCTCTGCAGATCCTCTCAAGCTCTGTCAGGTTGGATGTAGAGCATTCCTGCACAGCTATTTTCAGGTCTCTCCAGAGATGTTCGATCGGGTTCTAGTCCGGGCTCTGGGTAGGCAAATCAAAGGACATTCAGAGACTATTCCCGAAGCCACTCCTGCGTTGTCTTTGCTGTGTGCTTAGGGTTGTTGTCCTGTTGTAAGGTAAAACTTCGCTCTGGAGCAAGGTTCTCTCTATACTCTGTTCATCTTTTCCTCGATCCTGATTAGTCACCCTGTCCCTGCCGCTGAAAAACATCCCCACAGCATGATGCTGCTGTTTCCTCCAGACGTGATGCTTGGCAATCAGGCCAAAGAGTTGAATATTGGTTTTATCAGACCAGAGAATCTTGTTTCTCATGGTTTGAGAGTCTTTAGGTGCCTTTTGGCAAACTCCAAGTGGGCTGTCATGTGCCTTTTACGGAGGAGTGGCTTCCGTCTGGCACTCTACCATCAAGGCCTAATTGGTGGAGTGCTGCAGAGATAGTCTTTCTGGAAGGTTCTTCAATCTCCACAGAGAAACTCTGGAGCTCTATTAGAGTGACCATTGGGTTCTTGGTCACCTCCCTGACCAAGGCCCTTCTCCCCCAATTGCTCAGTTTGACCAGGCAGCCAGCTCTAGGAAGAGTCTTGTTGGTTCCAAACCTCTTCCATTTAAGAGTGGTGGAAGCCACTGTGTTCTTGGAGACCTTCAATGCTATAGAAATGTTTTGGTACCCTTCCCTAGATCTGTGCCTTGACACAACCCTGTCTCTGAGCTCTATGGCCTATTCCCTCGACATCATGGCTTGGCTTTTGCTCTGACATGCACTGTCAACTGTGGGACCTTATATAGACAGGTGTGTGCTTTTCCAAATCATGTTTTATCAATTGAATTTAGAAGAAAAATAAACGCAGACCTATTAAGACGAGGTGCTGGCTAGCGGAGTAGAAACCTTTAAAATAAAAGAGAGCCGCACACTCTAGGAGCTCAGATGCAAAAATGTAATGACCAACGTTTCGACAGCCAAGCTGTCTTCATCAGGGTATTGGCTGTCGTAACGTTGGTAATTACATTTTTGCATCTGAGCTCCTCGAGTGTGCGGCTCTCTTTTATTTTCAAGTTATCAATTGAATTTACCACAGGTGGACTCCAATCAAGTTGTAGAAACATCTCAAGAATGATCAATTGAAACAGGATGCACCTGAGCTCAATTCTGAGTCTCACAGCAATGGGTCTAAGTACTTATGTAAGTAAGGTATTTCTGTCATTTCTTTTTGAGATTTGCAAAAACATTTACAACTAGTTTTCACTTCATCATTATGAGATATTGTGTGTAGATTGTTGAGATTTTTATTTGATCCATTTTAGAATAAGGCTGTAATGTATCAAAATGTGGAAAAAGTCAAGGGGTTTGAATACTTTCCGAAGGCACTGTATATACACTGTATATACAAAAGTATGTGGATTCAGCTATTTCAGCCACACCCGTTTCTGACAGGTGTATAAACTCGATCACACAGCCATGCAAACATTGGCAGTAGAATGGTCTTGCTGAAGAGCTCAATGACTTTCAACATGGCACCGTCATAGGATGCCACCTTTCCAACAAGTCAGTTAATCTAATTTCTGCCCTGCTAGAGCTGCGCCGGTCAACTGTAAGTGTTGTTATTGTGAAGTGGAAACTCTTAGGGGCAACAACAACTCGGCCACAAAGTGGTAGGCCACACAAGCTCACAGAATGGGACCACCGAATACAGAAGTGCGTGACGCGTAAAAAACGTCTGTCCTCGGTTACAACACTTCCTAGTTCCCAACTGCCTCTGGAAGCAACGTCAGCACAAGAACTGTTAGTCGGGAGCTTCATGAAATGGGTTTCCATGGCCGAGCAGCCACACAAGCCTGTTCACCATGCGAAATGCCAAGCCTCAGCTGGAGTGGTGTAAAGCTCAATACCATTGGACTTTGTTGCAGTGGAAATGCGTTCTCTGGAGTGATGAATCACGCTTTACCATCTGGCAATCCAATAGACGAATCTTGGTTTGATGGATGCCAGGAGAACGCTATCTGACCCAATGCATAGTGCCAACAGTAAAGTTTGGTGGAGAAGGAGTAATGGTCTGGGACTGTTTTTCATGGTTTGGGCCCCAGTGAAGGTAAATCTTAACACTACAGCATTCAATGACATTCTAGACGATTCACTGCTTCAGTGTGGCAACAGTTTTGGGAAGGCTTTTTCTGTTTCAGCATGACAATACCCCCTGTGCACAAAGTGAGGTTCATGCCGAAATGGTTTGTCGAGATCGGTGTGGAAGAATTTGACAGGTCTGCACAGAGCCCTGACATCCTCAGCGAAAACCTTTGGGATGAACTGGAACGCCAACTTCACAAATCTTAATTTTAAAGGGTTGAAACACTGTTTCCCATGCTTGTTCAATGAACCATAAACAATTAATGATCATTCACCAGTGGAAGGGTCGTTAAGACACTAACAGCTTGGAGATGGTATGCAATTACAGTTATGAAAACTTAGGACACTAGAGGCCTTTCTACTGACTCTGAACAACACCAAAAGAAAGATGCCCAGGGTCCCTGCTCATCTGCATGATTGTGCCTTAGGCATGCTGCAAGGATGCATGAGGACTGCAGATGTGGCCAAGGCAATAAATTGCAATGTCCGTACTGTGAGACACCTAAGACAGTACCTAGAGGGAGACAGGAAGGACAGCTGACCTTCCTCGCAGTGGCAGACCATGTGTAACAACACCTGCACAGGATTGGTACATCCGAACATCACACCTGCGGGACAGGTACAGGATGGCAACAACAACTGCCCAAGTTACACCAGGAATGCACAATCCCTCCATCAGTGCTCAGACTGCCCTCGGCTGAGAGAAGCTGGACTGAGGGCTTGTAGGGCTGTTGTAAGGCAGGTCCTCACCAGACATCACCGGCAACAACGTCGCCTATGGGCACAAACCCACCTTTGCTGGACCAAAAAGTGCCCTTCACTGACGGGTCGGGGTTTTGTCTCACCAGGGGTATTGGTCGTATTCACGTTTATCGTCGAAGGAATGAGCCTTACACCGAGGCCTGTACTATGGAGCGGGATCGATTTGGAGATGGAGGGTCAGTCATGGTCTGGGGCGGTGTGTCACAGCATCATCGGACTGAGCTTGTTGTCATTGCAGGCAATCTCAACGCTGTGCGTTACAGGGAAGACATCCCCCTCCCTCATGTGGTACCCTTCCTGCAGGCTCATCCTGACCCAACCCTCCAGCATGACAATGCCACCAGCCATACTGCTCGTTCTGTGCATGATTTCCTGCAAGACAGGAATGTCAGTGTTCTGCCATGGCCAGCGAAGAGCACGGATCTCAATCCCATTGAGCACGTCTGGGACTTGTTGGACCGGAGGTGAGGGCTCAGGCCGTTCCCCCCAGAAATGTCTGTGAACTTGCAGGTGTCTTGGTGGAAGAATGGGGTAACATCTCACAGCAAGAACTGGCAAATCTGGTGCAGCCCATGAGGAGGAGAAGCACTGCAGTACTTAATGCAGCTGGTGGCCAACCCAGATACTGACTGTTATTTTTGATTTTGAATCCCCCCTTTATTATCCCCCCTTTTTTCAGGGACACATTATTCCATTTCTGTTAGTCACATGTCTGTATAACTTGTTCAGTTTATGTCTCAGTGTTTGAATCTTGTTAAGTTCATACAAATATTTACACATGTTAAGTTTGCTGAAAATAAATGCAGTTGACAGTGAGAGGACGTAGTATTCTGTACTCTCAGTTGCTCTTGTTCTGTGGAACGTATTTGGTCATAATTATTTTAAAATGTAGGATAGAAAAGCCATACTGTTTTATTCAGAATTGAAATGTGCAAGTGTTTATCTTTTGATGCAAAAAAAATTAACAAAACATTCACATATTCACATCATCCAATTACTATATGATCAACATTTGTCATATATACACTTGGTTAAAATATGTCTAGCTTGCCTCCATCTAGTACCATGCCCTGAACTTAGTCACTGTCACTAGCTGGCTACCACCCGGTTACTCAACCCTGCACCTTAGAGGCTGCTGTCCTATGTACATAGACATGGAATCACTGGGCACCTTAATAATGTTTACATAATGTTTTACCATTTTCATACTGTATTCTAGTCAATGCCATCCTATTCAACTATTGCTGTATATAAACTATTCTATCCTATGCATTCTGCAGATATACAAAGTATTCTATCCACATATCTATAATGTCTATACATCCCATCACGCATATATATATTTATACTCCGGACTCCGACATTGCTCGTCCTAATATTTATATATTCCATTCTTTTACTTTTAGATCTGTGTGTATTGTTGTGAGTTGTTAGATATTACTGGAGTTAGGAACACAACCATTTTGCTACACCCGCAATAACATCTGCTAAATATGTTTATGTGACAAATAAAATGATCTCCCATCCATCCATTGTGTCACCATTGTGTCAGCATCCATTGTGTCCTTGTCTGTAAATTATTTGACAGTTCAGCTTTCAAAATAATATATTTTTTTAAATATTTTTTTATATCAAGACATATTGATGCCATCGGTCAATTGTGCTACCTGTCAATGATTTTAGAGGATGGTATAGTGACGATTTAAATGGTTTCACTGTCCAGCCCCATCTACACGGGTTGGCTGGGTAGCCTAGTGGTTAAAGCGTTGGGTGAGGAACCAAAAGGTTGCAAGTTCAAACCCCTGAGCTGACAAGGTACAAATCTGTCGTTCTCCCCCTGAACAGGCAGTTAACCCACTGTTCCTAGGCCATCATTGAAAATAAGAATTTGTTCTTAACTGACTTGCCTAGTTAAATAAAGGTAAAAAAATATCCAGGCACAATGTGTGCCTGATATATCTCCAGAGGTGGTAAGAAAGAGCTAATCATAATCAGATAACTGTGTATTTTTTCCCTGCCTCTCCAGGGAGTCCTGTAAACTTTCCCCCCGGTTCATCGGCCCGTTCCCCATCTAGAGTTATTAGCCCCACTGGTGTTCATCTTTTGTTACCACGTACCCTCCGTATTCACCCCACTTTCCATGTATCTAGGATTAAGCCCGTGTCTCACAGCCCTTTGTCTTTTGTTTCCAGGCCCTCTTCCCCGTGTCATTGATGGTCATCTAGCATACACAGTGAGACACCTCCCTGAGTGTTCGACCACGGGGCATGGGTTTCCAGTACCTGGTGGACTGGGAGGGTTACGAACTGGAGGAGAGATGCTGGGTCCCCGCTAGAGACATCCTGGACCCAGCCCTCATTGCCGATCAACCGGTTATGTGCCCAGGTACTGTCACACCCTGATCTGTTTTACCTGTTTTACCTGTCTTTGATTGTTTCCACCCCCTCCAAGTGTCAGGCCATTATCCCCTGTGTATTTATACCTGTGTTTTCTGTCTGTGCCAGTTCGTCTGTTCAAGCCTACCAGCGCTTTGTCTCAGCTCCTGCTTCTCTTTTTCTCGCCCTCTTGGTTTTGGCCTTTGCCTGTCCTGTCTCTGTGCCCGCCTGCCTGACCACTCTGCCTTAGCCTGCCTGCCGTCCTGTACTTTTGCCCAACCACTGGATTACCGGCCTCTGCCTGACCTGAGCCTGCCTGCCGTCCTGTAACTTTCCCTCTCTTCTCTGGACTATGTACCCCTGCCTTGACGTGTCTATTTGTCTGCCCGTTTTGGTTTATTCAACTATTGGTTATCTGACGTGGTTTGCATCTGGGTCTTAACTTCATATCTGATAAGGGCAACTTTAGAGATCCCTGTTTTTTTTACAGTCAAAAGACTAGTGTCAAAATTGACTGCCAAGTCTAATTAGGATCATTTTTGTCTAATGCTGCGTTCGTAACTGGAAGTCGGAATTGTGTATGTATAAATAAATAATTACACAGTACCAGCCAAGTTTGGACACACATACACATTCAAGGGTTTTTCTTTCTTTTTAAAACTATTTTCCACATTGTAGAATAGTAGTGAAGACATCAAAACTATCGAATTATGTAGTAACCAAAAAATGAAGAATTTGTTAAAAGTAGTCACCCTTTGCAGTGATCACAGCTTTGCACACTTAGATAAATTATACTTGTGAGCAAACATTTAATAAATTTAAATTTGCGTAAAGGGACATGGCGGCAGGGTAGCCTAGTGGTTGGAGCATTGGACTAGTAACCGAAAGGTTGCAAGTTCAAACCCCTGAGCTGACAAGGTACAAATCTGTCATTCTGCCCCTGAACAGGCAGTTAGCCCACTGTTCCTAGGCCGTCATTGAAAATAAGAATTTGTTCTTAACTGACTTGCCTAGTAAAATTCAAAAATATAAAGAAATCTCTATCATTCTCTGTTTACCACATATAATTGGGAAAAATAAATTTGAAAGGCCCTCCAACTGGTAATTACGAGTGGGAAGCATCCTCTAATACTTCTGACTTCTATACTTTTGCCCAACCTCTGGATTACCGGCCTACTATGTCATCTACTAAGGAAATTACCCTGACAACAGCATTTTCGGCAGTTAAATGCAACTATTAAAAAATGTAAAAAGCGAATATGGTTTTGAACGCTATAGGGTTACAAGCCTGATAGCTGTACTTTTATGGTTTACACAGCTTGTTGGCCCTTATCCAATCGGGTGTTTCTCAACGAGTTCAAGTGAATGCATCCAACAGGTATTTACAACTTCACAATTAGTTTCCACCTCCCACTTGGAGTTCAAGGAAGATAGATGAGTTTCCCACTAGTAATTACCATTCAAAGGGCCATTCAAATAGATATTTGTTACCCAGAAATGATTTGATATTGAGAATGTCTGCACTGGGCCTTTTTAATGAAATAAAGTACTTCTTAATGGCAAGACAAGGTCTCAATTTCACTATCATGGATGTTTGTAAACAGTCTTTCAACATCACTTGCAATTGCTGAATTATATTTGGTTCCCTGTAAGTTGTCTATGGACAAGGAGACTGTTATACATGCATTGGGTTTGTTTACCTGGCCATCATCACCAACTGCTAATTCAGCATTTTTGATAACCTGAACTGCCTGAACTGCTTTCACTTGTGTCGCTTCCACCTTATTTCTTTCTATTTCTATGGTGTAATTCTTCAAAAACTCTGAAGATATCTAAATTGCCGCTAAATTGTTGGTCAACAATTTACTATAGGAGCGTATACAGATAAGGCCTTCATAACACCTTTATGAAGCCAATCATGAGACCTTTGTGAATTTTGAAGGATTATTCATAACAACCGTAATCCATTTATTCAACATCATTCTTGAGGCGATTTCAAATGAAAACTCTTAAAGGTGTTATGAATACCTTATACCCCGTAGAGCAAAGTGTTAACAATTGTTGCATTATAGCATGTTTAAATAATTCTAAGAGGATTTCTGCAGACATTATTTCTCCAGTTAATGTTGATTTGAAAGTCTTTTATTACATGTGTTAAATTGTATGATACAGAAACAAGTGCTGTATTGCATATTTTCAAATATAGTGAGTTAATAGCTTAAATCAGCAGGGGAAATGACAAAAATCAAAAATAATATTTCTGTGTATATAAATGATTAAATTACATAAATGCATAATATACCAGCTCAGCTGTAGCTTTGACTAAAATGAGAAATACTGTATAATATTAAAAAGTAGTACATTGGGGAAACACGTGACCTATTAACCCTATCAAGAACAATGCAATTTTGTTATAAAAATAAAAGCAAGTCTGTGTTTGATCTTCTCAAAAGTAATGGTGTATGGATTACATAAAAAATATATTATTTGTTGTGATGATGAGCAGATATAGATGATTGGCTGTTATTTTGATAGCCTTGTCACCTCAGAAGATGCCGTTTCTTGTGGTGTACTGTACGTTGTAACCTCTGTGTCGTTGCCAGCGTCTCCTTAAAGCTGCACAGCCGCCACATAAAATGCACTGCAAAACAAGGATGGAGAAGTATGATTCACATGTAAAATCAAATCATTGCAGAGATTTAGCATATTTTTTTTATTAAATACTCTGTCAAATATGTAAATAGTATACACAGTACACAAGTGAACACAAGCCTATACATACACATAGCAGGATCCACAGGGGTACCAGAATGATAGCGATGCCACAGGGGATGATAATGGCCAGAGCCCAGCCAGGAAAACCTCTGTCACTTGTACTGAAAGGAGTGGTCAGCAAAAGGGTAGTAGGTGGTGAGGTGCTGGTAGTTGTGGTTGGTGCAACAGTGGTTGTTGGGAGACCTAGAATACAAAGTGAACAATATTTAGAGGGTATTATAAACTTGTGATATATAAAATTGTTACATGCAGTTTGATGACTCACTGGCATCAAAAAAGCATAGCAATCATGATCAATGACAACAAAATATGCGTACCTGAGACTTTTAAAACATCCCCTAGAAAGGCACTAGGGAGGTTGACGTCTTTCTCTTTGTATACATACGTCACGTTTGCCCTGATTTGATTGCCAACAACACTGTAAAGATAAAAATGGTTTCCTGTGAGAGTTGAACTGTGGAATGTGTGAACAAGACCTATTCATGGAAATAATCCTTATATCAGATCATATAAATCACATGTAGTACTGATCCACAACTGGGACATATACAACACATGCTCCCTCCATCCTGTTTAGCCGTACAGACAGCAGCTGTATGAAATCAGCAGACATTCTAAAGAGTGCAGTTAAGAAAATTGGGTTGTTTTGGGAGGGCTTGAAGTTGTACTCACCTAAATTTGGCTTTGGGAAAGTCAAATTGTTTGCCGTTTGGTTCACTGAGAATATCATGCAGCTAAAAGGAGACATAAAATTAAGTTATGAATTATTAAGATGATCTGACAGGACCATGGATGGTTATGAATTTCATGTCCAAGTTTTTAGATGTATTATGGCCTAATAATATGGCCAATATGGCCCTTAAACATTCCTGTTGAATTCTGTTGATAAACTTTACAGTACACTATCCTAGATTGAGTAATCTAGTACGAAAAAGTATCTTACTAGGCTGTTAATTGAATCCTGTATCTGGCTGTAGGTATCATCGGTGAAAGTGACTCTAGCACTTTGAAGCAGTCTCTCCTCCATGGATACATTGGTTATTTTGAAACCAAGATCAACAGCAAATGAAGTATCTGAAAGTTCTGCGAGCACAAAAAAACATCACTATATTTATTTTATTTAACCTTTAGTTAACTAGGCAAATCAATTAAGAACAAATTCTCATTTACAATTCACTATAGCAGCAGACAAAATGACCTGTTAGAATTTATGAGTTTCAACAAAGCTGATTCTGTGTGGAAAAGACACATTTAAGAAGTATTTAGAAAGTGGTAGCAGTTAATTGTTTACTTATTAATAAACAATTATTCTAAGCAGACTTAATTGTCTTGAATTTTAGGAGGAAATCTGTTTTTCAAAGTTTTTAAAATCATACTTCATGATATAAGCCGAATTTGTTCAACTCACTGATATAAGTTGCATTCTGGAGGGTGGCTTGAGTGTTTCTTTGAATTTTGAAGGTCCTGAATTGTGTAGACAGTTTCTTGTCGACGGCACTAAGGACGGCATCCTTATTGGGGACTGCAGTGTTGAGCTGGAACTCTAGTCTTACAAAAACCACCACTGTGCCAAATCTGAGAGAAAATGATAATACATTTGGACATTTTGTATGCTTTTATGAAAGCATTTGTGGTAAATGGCAGAGATACATTGTTCTTTGTTGCAAGGCTTCCTTGATTCACAATAAATATATATTAAATGATTTTGCTTACCTAGTTGATGCCACTGAAACCGTAGAAGTTGAGGTAAATGTTGCCGTTGTGGTTGTCGAGGTAGGAAGTGCAATTGTGGTTGTACTTGTAGGAGCTGCTGTTCTAGTTGTAGTAGGCGCTGCAGTTGTGGTGGTTGAAGGACCTGCATTTGTAGTTGTAGTAGAAGTTGCAGTGGCGGTTGTCATTAATATGGTTTGAGGACCTGCAATTGTGATTGGTGTTGTAGCAGCTACAGTTGTGATTTCTGTATTAGCTTCAGTTGTGGTTGTCGTAGGAGGTAAAATGGTAGTACGACCTGCAGTTGAGATTGACATTGTAGGAGCTACAGTTGTTGAGGTTGTCGTAGGTGATACAGTTGTGGTTGTCGAAGGAGGTAAAATGTTAGTAGGACCTGCAGTTGTGATTGACATAGTAGGTGCTGCTGTTTTGTTTGTGGAAACAGCGACAATTGTTGTTATAGGAGCTGCTGCAGTTGTGGTCGTGGGAGCAACAGTTGTTGAAGTAGAAGCTGCAATTGTGTGGGTCATAAGAGCTGCAGTTGTGATGGTCTTAGGAGTCAAAATGGTAGTAGGACCTGCAGTTGTGATTGATGTAGTAGGTGCTGTACTTGTGGTTGTGGAAGCATCTGCAGTTGTTGTTGTAGGTGATGCTACAGTTGTAGTTGAAGTTGCAATTGTGGGGGGCATAGGAGCAACACTTGTGATGTCTGTAGGAGCTTCAGTTGTGGTTGTCGTTGAAGTTAAATTGGTAGTAGGACCTGCAGTTGAGATTGACATTGTAGGAGCTACAGTTGTTGTAGTGAATGTTGTTGTGGTTGTCGTAGGTGATACAGTTGTGGTTGCTGTAGGGGATGCAGTAGTAATTGTAGAAGCAGCTACAGTTGTTGTCGTAGGAGCTACAGTCGTTGAAGAAGAAGCTGAAATTGTGGGGTTCAAAGGAGCAACAGTAGTGACGTCTGAAGGAGCCTCAGTTGTGCTTGTCGTTGGAGTTAAAATGTTAGTAGGACCTGCAGTTGTGATTGACATAGTAGGTGCTGCTGATGTGTTCATGGAAGCAGCTACAGTTGTTGTCATAGGAGCTGTTGTAGTGGTTGTGAGAGCTACAGTTGTTGAAGTAGAAGCTGCAATTGTGGGGGTCATAAGAGCTACAGTTGTGATGTCTGTATGAGCTTCAGTTGTGGTTGTCGTTGGAATTAAATTGGTAGTAGGACCTGCAGTTGAGATAGACATTGTTGGTGCTACAGTTGTTGTAGTGGATGTTGTTGTGGTTGTCGTAGGTGATACAGTTGTGGTTGTCGACGGAGGTAAAATGGTAGTAGGAACTGCAGTTGTGAATAAAGTAGTTGGTGCTGAAGTTGTAGAGGTCGTAGGAGCAAGAGTTGTTGTTGTAGGAGTTGCAGTTGGGATTGGCATTGAAGGAGCTAAAGTTGAGGAGTTAGCTGCTGTCGTCGTTGGGACTGTTGTTCCTAAAGTCACTGGTGCTACTGTTGTTGGAGAAGGAGCTTCTGTTGTGGTTGCAGTAGGGGATGCAGTAGTAAATGTAGAAGCAGCTGCAGTTGTTGTTGTAGGAGCTTCTGTTGTTGTTGTGATTGTGGGAGCGACAGTTGTTGAAGTAGAAGCTGCAATTGTGGGGGTCATAAGAGCTGCAGTTGTGATGGTCTTAGGAGTCAAAATGGTAGTAGGACCTGCAGTTGTGATTGATGTAGTAGGTGCTGTACTTGTGGTTGTGGAAGCATCTGCAGTTGTTGTTGTAGGTGATGCTACAGTTGTAGTTGAAGTTGCAATTGTGGGGGGCATAGGAGCAACACTTGTGATGTCTGTAGGAGCTTCAGTTGTGGTTGTCCTTGGAGTTAAATTGGTAGTAGGACCTGCAGTTGAGATTGACATTGTCGGAGCTACAGTTGTTGTAGTGGATGTTGTTGTGGTTGTCGATTGAGGTAAAATGATAGTAGGACCTGCAGTTGGGATTGATGTAGTAGGTGCTGCACTTGTGGTTGTTTGAGCATCTGTAGTTGTTGTTGTAGGTGATTCAACAGTTGTAGTTGAAGTTGCAATTGTGGGGGGCATAGGAGCTACAGTTATGATGTCTGTAGGAGCTTCAGTTGTGGTTGTCGTTGGAGTTAAATTGGTAGTAGGGCCTGCAGTTGGGATTGATGTAGTAGGTGCTGCACTTGTGGTTGTGGAAGCATCTGTAGTTGTTGTTGTAGGTGATGCTACAGTTGTAATTGAAGTTGCAATTGTGGGGGGCATGAGAGCTACAGTTGTGATTTCTGTAGGAGCTTCAGTTGTGATTGTCTTAGGAGTCAAAATGGTAGTAGGACCTGCAGTTGGGATTGATGTAGTAGGTGCTGCACTTGTGGTTGTGGAAGCATCTGTAGTTGTTGTTGTAGGTGATGCTACAGTTGAAATTGAAGTTGCAATTGTGGGGGTCATGAGAGCTACAGTTGTGATTTCTGTAGGAGCTTCAGTTGTGATTGTCTTAGGAGTCAAAATGGTAGTAGGACCTGCAGTTGGGATTGATGTAGTAGGTGCTGCACTTGTGGTTGTGGAAGCATCTGCAGTTGTTGTTGTAGGTGATGCTACAGTTGAAGTTGCAATTGTGGGGTGCATAGGAGTTTTAGTTGTGATGTCTGTTGGAGCTTCAGTTGAGGTTGTCGTTGGAGTTAAATTGGTAGTAGGACCTGCAGTTGAGATTGACATTGTAGGAGCTACAGTTGTTGTAGTGGATGTTGTTGTGGTTGTCGAATGAGGTAAAATGGTAGTAGGACCTGCAGTTGTGAATAAAGTAGTTGGTGCTGAAGTTGTAGAGGTCGTAGGAGCAAGAGTTGTTGTTGTAGAAGCTGCAGTTGGGATTGGCATTGAAGGAGCTAAAGTTGAGGAATTAGCTGCTGTCGTCGTTGGGACTGTTGTTCCTAAAGTCATTGGTGCTACTGTTGTTGGAGAAGGAGCTTCTGTTGTGGTTGCAGTAGGGGATGCAGTAGTGAACGTAGAAGCAGCTGCAGTTGTTGTTGTAGGAGCTTCTGCAGTTGTAGTGATCGTGGGAGCTAAGGTTGTTGAAGAAGAAGCTGCAATTGTGGGGTTCAAAGGAGCAACAGTAGTGACGTCTGAAGGAGCCTCAGTTGTGCTTGTCGTTGGAGTTAAAATGGTAATAGGACCTGCAGTTGTGATTGACGTAGTAGGTGCTGCTGTTGTGTTTATGGAAGCATCTACAGTTGATGTTGTAGGAGCTGCTGCAGTTGTGGTCGTGGGAGCAACAGTTGTTGAAGTAGAAGCTGCAATTGTGGGGGTCATAAGAGCTACAGTTGTGATTTCTGTAGGAGCTTCAGTTGTGGTTGTCGTTGGATTTAAATTGGTAGTTGGACCTGCAGTTGAGATTGACATTGTCGGAGCTACAGTCGTTGTAGTGGATGTTGTTGTGGTTGTCGATTGAGGTAAAATGATAGTAGGACCTGCAGTTAGGATTGATGTAGTAGGTGCTGCACTTGTGTTTGTTGAAGCATCTGTAGTTGTTGTTGTAGGTGATGCTACAGTTGTAATTGAAGTTGCAATTGTGGGGGGCATGAGAGCTACGGTTGTGATTTCTGTAGGAGCTTCAGTTGTGATTGCCTTAGGAGTCAAAATGGTAGTAGGACCTGCAGTTGGGATTGATGTAGTAGGTGCTGCACTTGTGGTTGTGGAAGCATCTGTTGTTGTTGTTGTAGGTGATTCAACAGTTGGAGTTGTAGCTGCAATTGTGGTGGGCATAGGAGCTACAGTTATGATGTCTGTAGGAGCTTCGGTTGTCGTTGGAGTTAAATTGATAGTTGGACCTGCAGTTGAGATTGACATTGTAGGAGCTCCAGTTGTTGTAGTGGATGTTGTTGTGGTTGTCGATTGAGTTAAAATGATAGTAGAAACTGCAGTTGTGATTGATGTAGTAGGTGCTGTACTTGTGGTTGTGGAAGCATCTGTAGTTGTTGTTGTAGGTGATGCTACAGTTGTAATTGAAGTTGCAATTGTGGGGGGCATAAGAGCTACAGTTGTGATGTCTGTTGGAGCTTGAGTTGAGGTTGTCGTTGGAGTTAAATTGGTAGTAGGACCTGCAGTTGAGATTGAGATTGTAGGAGCTACAGTTGTTGTAGTGGATGTTGTTGTGGTTGTCGAAGGAGGTAAAATGGTAGTAGGACCTGCAGTTGGGAATACAGTAGTTGGTGCTGAAGATGTAGAGGTCGTAGGAGCAAGAGTTGTTGTTGTAGGAGCTGCAGTTGGGATTGGCATTGAAGGAGCTAAAGTTGAGGAAATAGCTGCTGTCATCGTTGGGACTGTTGTTCCTAAAGTCATTGGTGCTACAGTTGTTGTAGAAGGAGCTTCTGTTGTGGTTGCAGTAGGGGATGCAGTAGTAAATGTAGAAGCAGCTGCAGTTGTTGTTGTAGGAGCTTCTGTAGTTGTTGTGATTGTGGGAGCTACAGTTGTTGAAGAAGAAGCTGCAATTGTGGGCTTCAAAGTTGCAACAGTAGTGACGTCTGAAGGAGCCTCAGTTGTGGTTGTTGTTGGAGTTAAATTGTTTGTTGGACCTGCAGTTGAGATTGACATTGTCGGAGCTACAGTTGTTGTAGTGGATGTTGTTGTGGTTATCGATTGAGGTAAAATGATAGTAGGACCTGCAGTTGCGATTGATGTAGTAGGTGCTGCACTTGTGGTTGTGGAAGCATCTGTAGTTGTTGTTGTAGGTGATGCTACAGTTGTAATTGAAGTTGCAATTGTGGGGGGCATAAGAGCTACAGTTGTGATTTCTGTAGCAGCTTCAGTTGTTATTGTCTTAGGAGTCAAAATGGTAGTAGGACCTGCAGTTGTGATTGATGTAGTAGGTTCTGCACCTGTGGTTGTGGAAGCATCTGCAGTTGTTGTTGTAGGTGATGCTACAGTTGAAGTTGCAATTGTGGTGGGCATAGGAGCTACGGTTGTGATGTCTGTAAGAGCTTCAGTTGTGGTTGTCGTTGGAGTTAAATTGGTAGTCGGACCTGCAGTTGAGATTGAGATTGTAGGAGCTACAGTTGTTGTAGTGGATGTTGTTGTGGTTGTCGAAGGAGGTAAAATGGTAGTAGGAACTGCAGTTGTGAATAAAGTAGTTGGTGCTGAAGTTGTAGAGGTCGTAGGAGCAAGAGTTGTTGTTGTAGGAGCTGCAGTTGGGATTGGCATTGAAGGAGCTAAAGTTGAGGAATTAGCTGCTGTCGTCGTTGGGACTGTTGTTCCTAAAGTCATTGGTGCTACATTTGTTGTAGAAGGAGCTTCTGTTGTGGTTGCAGTAGGGGATGCAGTAGTAAATGTAGAAGCAGCTACAGTTGTTGTTGTAGGAGCTGCTGCAGTTGTAGTGATCGTGGGAGCGACAGTTGTTGAAGAAGAAGCTGCAATTGTGGGGTTCAAAGGAGCAACAGTAGTGACGTCTGAAGGAGCCTCAGTTGTGCTTGTCGTTGGAGTTAAAATGGTAGTAGGACCTGCAGTTGTGATTGACGTAGTAGGTGCTGCTGTTGTGTTTATGGAAGCATCTACAGTTGATGTTGTAGGAGCTGCTGCAGTTGTGGTCGTGGGAGCAACAGTTGTTGAAGTAGAAGCTGCAATTGTGGGGGTCATAAGAGCTACAGTTGTGATTTCTGTAGGAGCTTCAGTTGTGGTTGTCGTTGGAGTTAAATTGGTAGTTGAACCTGCAGTTGAGATTGACATTGTCGGAGCTACAGTCGTTGTAGTGGATGTTGTTGTGGTTGTCGATTGAGGTAAAATGATAGTAGGACCTGCAGTTAGGATTGATGTAGTAGGTGCTGCACTTGTGTTTGTTGAAACATCTGTAGTTGTTGTTGTAGGTGATGCTACAGTTGTAATTGAAGTTGCAATTGTGGGGGGCATGAGAGCTACAGTTGTAATTTCTGTAGGAGCTTCAGTTGTGATTGCCTTAGGAGTCAAAATGGTAGTAGGACCTGCAGTTGGGATTGATGTAGTAGGTGCTGCACTTGTCGTTGGGGAAGCATCTGTTGTTGTTGTTGTAGGTGATTCAACAGTTGTAGTTGAAGCTGCAATTGTGGTGGGCATTGGAGCTACAGTTATGATGTCTGTAGGAGCTTTGGTTGTCGTTGGAGTTAAATTGGTAGTAGGACCTGCAGTTGAGATTGACATTGTAGGAGCTCCAGTTGTTGTAGTGGATGTTGTTGTGGTTGTCGATTGAGGTAAAATGATAGTAGAAACTGCAGTTGTGATTGATGTAGTAGGTGCTGCACCTGTGGTTGTGGAAGCATCTGCAGTTGTTGTTGTAGGTGATGCTACAGTTGAAGTTGCAATTGTGGTGGGCATAGGAGCTACGGTTGTGATGTCTGTAAGAGCTTCAGTTGTGGTTGTCGTTGGAGTTAAATTGGTAGTCGGACCTGCAGTTGAGATTGAGATTGTAGGAGCTACAGTTGTTGTAGTGGATGTTGTTGTGGTTGTCGAAGGAGGTAAAATGGTAGTAGGAACTGCAGTTGTGAATAAAGTAGTTGGTGCTGAAGTTGTAGAGGTCGTAGGAGCAAGAGTTGTTGTTGTAGGAGCTGCAGTTGGGATTGGCATTGAAGGAGCTAAAGTTGAGGAATTAGCTGCTGTCGTCGCTGGGACTGTTGTTCCTAAAGTCATTGGTGCTACATTTGTTGTAGAAGGAGCTTCTGTTGTGGTTGCAGTAGGGGATGCAGTAGTAAATGTAGAAGCAGCTACAGTTGTTGTTGTAGGAGCTGCTGCAGTTGTAGTGATCGTGGGAGCGACAGTTGTTGAAGAAGAAGCTGCAATTGTGGGGTTCAAAGGAGCAACAGTAGTGACGTCTGAAGGAGCCTCAGTTGTGCTTGTCGTTGGAGTTAAAATGGTAGTAGGACCTGCAGTTGTGATTGACGTAGTAGGTGCTGCTGTTGTGTTTATGGAAGCATCTACAGTTGATGTTGTAGGAGCTGCTGCAGTTGTGGTCGTGGGAGCAACAGTTGTTGAAGTAGAAGCTGCAATTGTGGGGGTCATAAGAGCTACAGTTGTGATTTCTGTAGGAGCTTCAGTTGTGGTTGTCGTTGGAGTTAAATTGGTAGTTGAACCTGCAGTTGAGATTGACATTGTCGGAGCTACAGTCGTTGTAGTGGATGTTGTTGTGGTTGTCGATTGAGGTAAAATGATAGTAGGACCTGCAGTTAGGATTGATGTAGTAGGTGCTGCACTTGTGTTTGTTGAAACATCTGTAGTTGTTGTTGTAGGTGATGCTACAGTTGTAATTGAAGTTGCAATTGTGGGGGGCATGAGAGCTACAGTTGTAATTTCTGTAGGAGCTTCAGTTGTGATTGCCTTAGGAGTCAAAATGGTAGTAGGACCTGCAGTTGGGATTGATGTAGTAGGTGCTGCACTTGTCGTTGGGGAAGCATCTGTTGTTGTTGTTGTAGGTGATTCAACAGTTGTAGTTGAAGCTGCAATTGTGGTGGGCATTGGAGCTACAGTTATGATGTCTGTAGGAGCTTTGGTTGTCGTTGGAGTTAAATTGGTAGTAGGACCTGCAGTTGAGATTGACATTGTAGGAGCTCCAGTTGTTGTAGTGGATGTTGTTGTGGTTGTCGATTGAGGTAAAATGATAGTAGAAACTGCAGTTGTGATTGATGTAGTAGGTGCTGCACCTGTGGTTGTGGAAGCATCTGCAGTTGTTGTTGTAGGTGATGCTACAGTTGAAGTTGCAATTGTGGTGGGCATAGGAGCTACGGTTGTGATGTCTGTAAGAGCTTCAGTTGTGGTTGTCGTTGGAGTTAAATTGGTAGTCGGACCTGCAGTTGAGATTGAGATTGTAGGAGCTACAGTTGTTGTAGTGGATGTTGTTGTGGTTGTCGAAGGAGGTAAAATGGTAGTAGGAACTGCAGTTGTGAATAAAGTAGTTGGTGCTGAAGTTGTAGAGGTCGTAGGAGCAAGAGTTGTTGTTGTAGGAGCTGCAGTTGGGATTGGCATTGAAGGAGCTAAAGTTGAGGAATTAGCTGCTGTCGTCGCTGGGACTGTTGTTCCTAAAGTCATTGGTGCTACATTTGTTGTAGAAGGAGCTTCTGTTGTGGTTGCAGTAGGGGATGCAGTAGTAAATGTAGAAGCAGCTACAGTTGTTGTTGTAGGAGCTGCTGCAGTTGTAGTGATCGTGGGAGCGACAGTTGTTGAAGAAGAAGCTGCAATTGTGGGGTTCAAAGGAGCAACAGTAGTGACGTCTGAAGGAGCCTCAGTTGTGCTTGTCGTTGGAGTTAAAATGGTAGTAGGACCTGCAGTTGTGATTGACGTAGTAGGTGCTGCTGTTGTGTTTATGGAAGCATCTACAGTTGATGTTGTAGGAGCTGCTGCAGTTGTGGTCGTGGGAGCAACAGTTGTTGAAGTAGAAGCTGCAATTGTGGGGGTCATAAGAGCTACAGTTGTGATTTCTGTAGGAGCTTCAGTTGTGGTTGTCGTTGGAGTTAAATTGGTAGTTGAACCTGCAGTTGAGATTGACATTGTCGGAGCTACAGTCGTTGTAGTGGATGTTGTTGTGGTTGTCGATTGAGGTAAAATGATAGTAGGACCTGCAGTTAGGATTGATGTAGTAGGTGCTGCACTTGTGTTTGTTGAAACATCTGTAGTTGTTGTTGTAGGTGATGCTACAGTTGTAATTGAAGTTGCAATTGTGGGGGGCATGAGAGCTACAGTTGTAATTTCTGTAGGAGCTTCAGTTGTGATTGCCTTAGGAGTCAAAATGGTAGTAGGACCTGCAGTTGGGATTGATGTAGTAGGTGCTGCACTTGTCGTTGGGGAAGCATCTGTTGTTGTTGTTGTAGGTGATTCAACAGTTGTAGTTGAAGCTGCAATTGTGGTGGGCATTGGAGCTACAGTTATGATGTCTGTAGGAGCTTTGGTTGTCGTTGGAGTTAAATTGGTAGTAGGACCTGCAGTTGAGATTGACATTGTAGGAGCTCCAGTTGTTGTAGTGGATGTTGTTGTGGTTGTCAATTGAGGTAAAATGATAGTAGAAACTGCAGTTGTGATTGATGTAGTAGGTGCTGCACCTGTGGTTGTGGAAGCATCTGCAGTTGTTGTTGTAGGTGATGCTACAGTTGAAGTTGCAATTGTGGGGTGCATAGGAGCTTCAGTTGTGATGTCTGTTGGAGCTTCAGTTGAGGTTGTCGTTGGAGTTAAATTGGTAGTAGGACCTGCAGTTGAGATTGATATTGTAGGAGCTACAGTTGTTGTAGTGGATGTTGTTGTGGTTGTCGAAGGAGGTAAAATGGTAGTAGGACCTGCAGTTGTGAATAAAGTAGTTTGTGCTGAAGTTGTAGAGGTCGTAGGAGCAAGAGTTGTTGTTGTAGAAGCTGCAGTTGGGATTGGCATTGAAGGAGCTAAAGTTGAGGAATTAGCTGCTGTCGTCGTTGGGACTGTTGTTCCTAAAGTCATTGGTGCTACATTTGTTGTAGAAGGAGCTTCTGTTGTGGTTGCAGTAGGGGATGCAGTAGTAAATGTAGAAGCAGCTGCAGTTGTTGTTGTAGGAGCTTCTGCAGTTGTTGTGATCGTGGGAGCTACAGTTGTTGAAGAAGAAGATGCAATTGTGGGCTTCAAAGGAGCAACGGTAGTGACGTCTGAAGGAGCCTCAGTTGTGGTTGTCGTTGGAATTAAATTGGTAGTTGGACCTGCAGTTGTGATTGACATTGTCGGAGCTACAGTTGTTGTAGTGGATGTTGTTGTGGTTGTCGATTGAGGTAAAATGATAGTAGGACCTGCAGTTGGGATTAATGTAGTAGGTGCTGCACTTGTGGTTGTGGAAGCATCTGTAGTTGTTGTTGTAGGTGATTCAACAGTTGTAGTTGAAGTTGCAATTGTGGGGGGCATAGGAGCTACAGTTATGATGTCTGTAGGAGCTTCAGTTGTGGTTGTCATTGGAGTTAAATTGGTAGTTGGACCTGCAGTTGAGATTGACATTGTCGGAGCTACAGTTGTTGTAGTGGATGTTGTTGTGGTTGTCGATTGAGGTAAAATGATAGTAGGAAATGCAGTTGGGATTGATGTAGTAGCTGCTGCACTTATGGTTGTGGAAGCATCTGTAGTTGTTGTTGAAGGTGATGCTACAGTTGAATTTGCAATTGTGGTGGGCTTTGAATCTACGGTAGTGATGTCTGTAAGAGCTTCAGTTGTGGTTGTCGTTGGAGTTAAATTGGTAGTAGGACCTGCAGTTGAGATTGAGATTGTAGGAGCTACAGTTGTTGTAGTGGATGTTGTTGTGGTTGTCGAAGGAGGTAAAATGGTAGTAGGACCTGCAGTTGTGAATGACGTAGTGGGTTCTGAAGTTGTAGAGGTTATAGGAGCAAGAGTTGTTGTTGTAGGAGCTGCAGTTGTGATTGGCATTGAAGGAGCTTCAGTTGAGGTATTAGGTGCACTTGTCATAGGGACTGTTGTTGCTGATGTCGTTGGTGCTACAGTTTTTGTAGAGAGAGCTTCAGTTGTGGTTGCAGTAGGGGATGCATTAGTAGTTGTGGAAGCAGCTACAGTTGTTGTTGTAGGGGCTTCTGCAGTTGTAGTGGTCGTGGTAGCTACAGTGGTGGAAGTAGAAATTGCAATTGTGGGAGTCGTAAGAGCTACAGTTGTGATTTCTGTAGGACCTGCAGTTGTGATTGACGTAGTAGGTGCTGCTGTTGTGTTTATGGAAGCAACTACAGTTGTTGTTATAGGAGCTGCTGCAGTTGTGGTCGTGGGAGCAACAGTTGTTGAAGTAGAATCTGCAATTGTGGGGGTCATAAGAGCTACAGTTGTGATTTCTGTAGGAGCTTCAGTTGTGATTGTCTTAGTAGTCAAAATGGTAGTAGGACCTGCAGTTGGGATTGATGTAGTAGGTGCTGCACTTGTGGTTGTGGAAGCACCTGCAGTTGTTGTTGTAGGTGATGCTACAGTTGAAGTTGCAATTGTGGTGGGCATAGGAGCTACGGTTGTGATGTCTGTAAGAGCTTCAGTTGTGGTTGTCGTTGGAGTTAAATTGGTAGTCGGACCTGCAGTTGAGATTGAGATTGTAGGAGCTACAGTTGTTGTAGTGGATGTTGTTGTGGTTGTCGAAGGAGGTAATATGGTAGTAGGAACTGCAGTTGTGAATAAAGTAGTTGGTGCTGAAGTTGTAGAGGTCGTAGGAGCAAGAGTTGTTGTTGTAGGAACTGCAGTTGGGATTGGCATTGAAGGAGCTAAAGTTGAGGAATTAGCTGCTGTCGTCGTTGGGACTGTTGTTCCTAAAGTCATTGGTGCTACATTTGTTGTAGAAGGAGCTTCTGTTGTGGTTGCAGTAGGGGATGCAGTAGTAAATGTAGAAGCAGCTACAGTTGTTGTTGTAGGAGCTGCTGCAGTTGTAGTGATCGTGGGAGCGACAGTTGTTGAAGAAGAAGCTGCAATTGTGGGGTTCAAAGGAGCAACAGTAGTGACGTCTGAAGGAGCCTCAGTTGTGCTTGTCGTTGGAGTTAAAATGGTAGTAGGACCTGCAGTTGTGATTGACGTAGTAGGTGCTGCTGTTGTGTATATGGAAGCATCTACAGTTGATGTTGTAGGAGCTGCTGCAGTTGTGGTCGTGGGAGCAACAGTTGTTGAAGTAGAAGCTGCAATTGTGGGGGTCATAAGAGCTACAGTTGTGATTTCTGTAGGAGCTTCAGTTGTGGTTGTCGTTGGAGTTAAATTGGTAGTTGGACCTGCAGTTGAGATTGACATTGTCGGAGCTACAGTCGTTGTAGTGGATGTTGTTGTGGTTGTCGATTGAGGTAAAATGATAGTAGGACCTGCAGTTAGGATTGATGTAGTAGGTGCTGCACTTGTGTTTGTTGAAACATCTGTAGTTGTTGTTGTAGGTGATGCTACAGTTGTAATTGAAGTTGCAATTGTGGGGGGCATGAGAGCTATAGTTGTAATTTCTGTAGGAGCTTCAGTTGTGATTGCCTTAGGAGTCAAAATGGTAGTAGGACCTGCAGTTGGGATTGATGTAGTAGGTGCTGCACTTGTCGTTGGTGAAGCATCTGTTGTTGTTGTTGTAGGTGATTCAACAGTTGTAGTTGAAGCTGCAATTGTGGTGGGCATTGGAGCTACAGTTATGATGTCTGTAGGAGCTTTGGTTGTCGTTGGAGTTAAATTGGTAGTAGGACCTGCAGTTGAGATTGACATTGTAGGAGCTCCAGTTGTTGTAGTGGATGTTGTTGTGGTTGTCGATTGAGGTAAAATGATAGTAGAAACTGCAGTTGTGATTGATGTAGTAGGTGCTGCACCTGTGGTTGTGGAAGCATCTGCAGTTGTTGTTGTAGGTGATGCTACAGTTGAAGTTGCAATTGTGGGGTGCATAGGAGCTTCAGTTGTGATGTCTGTTGGAGCTTCAGTTGAGGTTGTCGTTGGAGTTAAATTGGTAGTAGGACCTGCAGTTGAGATTGATATTGTAGGAGCTACAGTTGTTGTAGTGGATGTTGTTGTGGTTGTCGAAGGAGGTAAAATGGTAGTAGGACCTGCAGTTGTGAATAAAGTAGTTTGTGCTGAAGTTGTAGAGGTCGTAGGAGCAAGAGTTGTTGTTGTAGAAGCTGCAGTTGGGATTGGCATTGAAGGAGCTAAAGTTGAGGAATTAGCTGCTGTCGTCGTTGGGACTGTTGTTCCTAAAGTCATTGGTGCTACATTTGTTGTAGAAGGAGCTTCTGTTGTGGTTGCAGTAGGGGATGCAGTAGTAAATGTAGAAGCAGCTGCAGTTGTTGTTGTAGGAGCTTCTGCAGTTGTTGTGATCGTGGGAGCTACAGTTGTTGAAGAAGAAGATGCAATTGTGGGCTTCAAAGGAGCAACGGTAGTGACGTCTGAAGGAGCCTCAGTTGTGGTTGTCGTTGGAATTAAATTGGTAGTTGGACCTGCAGTTGTGATTGACATTGTCGGAGCTACAGTTGTTGTAGTGGATGTTGTTGTGGTTGTCGATTGAGGTAAAATGATAGTAGGACCTGCAGTTGGGATTAATGTAGTAGGTGCTGCACTTGTGGTTGTGGAAGCATCTGTAGTTGTTGTTGTAGGTGATTCAACAGTTGTAGTTGAAGTTGCAATTGTGGGGGGCATAGGAGCTACAGTTATGATGTCTGTAGGAGCTTCAGTTGTGGTTGTCATTGGAGTTAAATTGGTAGTTGGACCTGCAGTTGAGATTGACATTGTCGGAGCTACAGTTGTTGTAGTGGATGTTGTTGTGGTTGTCGATTGAGGTAAAATGATAGTAGGACCTGCAGTTGGGATTGATGTAGTAGCTGCTGCACTTATGGTTGTGGAAGCATCTGTAGTTGTTGTTGAAGGTGATGCTACAGTTGAATTTGCAATTGTGGTGGGCTTTGAATCTACGGTAGTGATGTCTGTAAGAGCTTCAGTTGTGGTTGTCGTTGGAGTTAAATTGGTAGTAGGACCTGCAGTTGAGATTGAGATTGTAGGAGCTACAGTTGTTGTAGTGGATGTTGTTGTGGTTGTCGAAGGAGGTAAAATGGTAGTAGGACCTGCAGTTGTGAATGACGTAGTGGGTTCTGAAGTTGTAGAGGTTATAGGAGCAAGAGTTGTTGTTGTAGGAGCTGCAGTTGTGATTGGCATTGAAGGAGCTTCAGTTGAGGTATTAGGTGCACTTGTCGTAGGGACTGTTGTTGCTGATGTCGTTGGTGCTACAGTTTTTGTAGAGAGAGCTTCAGTTGTGGTTGCAGTAGGGGATGCATTAGTAGTTGTGGAAGCAGCTACAGTTGTTGTTGTAGGGGCTTCTGCAGTTGTAGTGGTCGTGGTAGCTACAGTGGTGGAAGTAGAAATTGCAATTGTGGGAGTCGTAAGAGCTACAGTTGTGATTTCTGTAGGACCTGCAGTTGTGATTGACGTAGTAGGTGCTGCTGTTGTGTTTATGGAAGCAACTACAGTTGTTGTTATAGGAGCTGCTGCAGTTGTGGTCGTGGGAGCAACAGTTGTTGAAGTAGAATCTGCAATTGTGGGGGTCATAAGAGCTACAGTTGTGATTTCTGTAGGAGCTTCAGTTGTGGTTGTCATTGGAGTTAAATTGGTAGTAGGACCTGCAGTTGGGATTGATGTAGTAGGTGCTGCACTTGTGGTTGTGGAAGCACCTGCAGTTGTTGTTGTAGGTGATGCTACAGTTGTAGTTGAAGTTGCAGTTGTGGGGGTCATAAGAGCTACAGTTGTGATGTCTGTAGGAGCTTCAGTTGTGGTTGTCATTGGAGTTAAATTGGTAGTAGGACCTGCAGTTGAGATTGACATTGTAGGAGCTACAGTTGTTGTAGTGGATGTAGTTGTGGTTGTCGTAGGTGATACAGTTGTGGTTGTCGAAGGAGGTAAAATGGTAGTAGGACCTGCAGTTGTGAATGACGTAGTGGGTTCTGAAGTTGTAGAGGTTATAGGAGCAAGATTTGTTGTTGTAGGAGCTGCAGTTGTGATTGGCATTGAATGAGCTTCAGTTGAGGTATTAGCTGCAGTTGTCGTAGGGACTGTTGTTGCTGATGTCGTTGGTGCTACAGTTTTTGTAGAGAGAGCTTCAGTTGTGGTTGCAGTAGGGGATGCATTAGTAGTTGTGGAAGCAGCTACAGTTGTTGTTGTAGGGGCTTCTGCAGTTGTAGTGGTCGTGGTAGCTACAATGGTGGAAGTAGAAATTGCAATTGTGGGAGTCGTAAAAGCTACAGTTGTGATTTCTGTAGGACCTGCAGTTGTGATTGTCTTAGTAGTCAAAATGGTAGTAGGACCTGCAGTTGGGATTGATGTAGTAGGTGCTGCACTTATGGTTGTGGAAGCATCTGCAGTTGTTGTTGTAGAAGATTCAACAGTTGTAGTTGAAGTTGCAATTGTGGGGGTCATAAGAGCTACAGTTGTGATGTCTGTAGGAGCTTCAGTTGTGGTTGTCATTGGAGTTAAATTGGTTGTAGGACCTGCAGTTGAGATTGACATTGTAGGAGCTACAGTTGTTGTAGTGGATGTAGTTGTGGTTGTCGTAGGTGATACAGTTGTGGTTGTCGAAGGAGGTAAATTGGTAGTAGGACCTGCTGTTGAGATTGACATTGTAGGTGCTCCAGTTGTTGTAGTGGATGTTGTTGTGGTTGTCGATTGAGGTAAAATGATAGTAGGACCTGCAGTTGGGATTGATGTAGTAGGTGCTGCACTTGTGGTTGTGGAAGCATCTGTAGTTGTTGTTGTAGGTGATGCTACAGTTGTAATTGAAGTTGCAATTGTGTGGGGCATGAGAGCTACAGTTGTGATTTCTGTAGGAGCTTCAGTTGTGATTGTCTTAGGAGTCAAAATGGTAGTAGGACCTGCAGTTGGGATTGATGTAGTAGGTGCTGCACTTGTCGTTGGGGAAGCATCTGTTGTTGTTGTTGTTGTAGGTGATTCAACAGTTGTAGTTGAAGTTGCAATTGTGGGGGGCATAGGAGCTACAGTTATGATGTCTGTAGGAGCTTCAGTTGTGGTTGTCATTGGAGTTAAATTGGTAGTAGGACCTGCAGTTGAGATTGACATTGTAGGAGCTACAGTTGTTGTAGTGGATGTAGTTGTGGTTGTCTTTGATGATACAGTTGTGGTTGTCGAAGGAGGTAAAATGGTAGTAGGACCTGCAGTTGTGAATGACGTAGTGGGTTCTGAAGTTGTAGAGGTTATAGGAGCAAGAGTTGTTGTTGTAGGAGCTGCAGTTGTGATTGGCATTGAAGGAGCTTCAGTTGAGGTATTAGCTGCAGTTGTTGTAGGGACTGTTGTTGCTGATGTCGTTGGTGCTACAGTTTTTGTAGAGAGAGCTTCAGTTGTGGTTGCAGTAGGGGATGCATTAGTAGTTGTGGAAGCAGCTACAGTTGTTGTTGTAGGGGCTTCTGCAGTTGTAGTGGTCGTGGTAGCTACAATGGTGGAAGTAGAAATTGCAATTGTGGGAGTCGTAAGAGCTACAGTTGTGATTTCTGTAGGACCTGCAGTTGTGATTGACGTAGTAGGTGCTGCAGTTGTGTTTATGGAAGCAGCTACAGTTGTTGTTATAGGAGCTGATGCAGTTTTAGTGGTCGTTGGAGGTACATTTGTTGAAGTAGAGGCTGCAATTGTGGGGGTCATAAGAGCTACAATTGTGATTTCTGTAGGAGCTTCAGTTGAGATTGACATTGTAGGAGCTACAGTTGTTGTAGTGGATGTTGTTGTGGTTGTCGATTGAGGTAAAATGATAGTAGGACCTGCAGTTGGGATTGATGTAGTAGGTGCTGCACTTGTGGTTGTGGAAGCATCTGTAGTTGTTGTTGTAGGTGATTCAACAGTTGTAGTTGAAGTTGCAATTGTGGGGGGCATAGGAGCTACAGTTATGATGTCTGTAGGAGCTTCAGTTGTGGTTGTCGTTGGAGTTAAATTGGTAGTTGGACCTGCAGTTGAGATTGACATTGTCGGAGCTACAGTTGTTGTAGTGGATGTTGTTGTGGTTGTCGATTGAGGTAAAATGATAGTAGGACCTGCAGTTGGGATTGATGTAGTAGCTGCTGCACTTATGGTTGTGGAGGCATCTGTAGTTGTTGTTGTAGGTGATGCTACAGTTGAAGTTGCAATTGTGGTGGGCTTTGAAGCTACGGTAGTGATGTCTGTAAGAGCTTCAGTTGTGGTTGTCGTTGGAGTTAAATTGGTAGTAGGACCTGCAGTTGAGATTGAGATTGTAGGAGCTACAGTTGTTGTAGTGGATGTTGTTGTGGTTGTCGAAGGAGGTAAAATGGTAGTAGGACCTGCAGTTGTGAATGACATTGTAGGAGCTCCAGTTGTTGTAGTGGATGTTGTTGTGTTTGTCGATTGAGGTAAAATGATAGTAGAAACTGCAGTTGTGATTGATGTAGTAGTTGCTGCACCTGTGGTTGTGGAAGCATCTGCAGTTGTTGTTGTAGGTGATGCTACAGTTGAAGTTGCAATTGTGGGGTGCATAGGAGCTTTAGTTGTGATGTCTGTTGGAGCTTCAGTTGAGGTTGCAGTAGGGGATGCAGTAGTAAATGTAGAAGCAGCTGCAGTTGTTGTTGTAGGAGCTTCTGCAGTTGTTGTGATCGTGGGAGCTACAGTTGTTGAAGAAGAAGATGCAATTGTGGGCTTCAAAGGAGCAACAGTAGTGACGTCTGAAGGAGCCTCAGTTGTGGTTGTCGTTGGAGTTAAATTGGTAGTTGGACCTGCAGTTGTGATTGACATTGTCGGAGCTACAGTTGTTGTAGTGGATGTTGTTGTGGTTGTCGATTGAGGTAAAATGATAGTAGGACCTGCAGTTGGGATTGATGTAGTAGGTGCTGCACTTGTGGTTGTGGAAGCATCTGTAGTTGTTGTTGTAGGTGATTCAACAGTTGTAGTTGAAGTTGCAATTGTGGGGGGCATAGGAGCTACAGTTATGATGTCTGTAGGAGCTTCAGTTGTGGTTGTCGTTGGAGTTAAATTGGTAGTTGGACCTGCAGTTGAGATTGACATTGTCGGAGCTACAGTTGTTGTAGTGGATGTTGTTGTGGTTGTCGATTGAGGTAAAATGATAGTAGGACCTGCAGTTGGGATTGATGTAGTAGCTGCTGCACTTATGGTTGTGGAAGCATCTGTAGTTGTTGTTGTAGGTGATGCTACAGTTGAAGTTGCAATTGTGGTGGGCTTTGAAGCCACGGTAGTGATGTCTGTAAGAGCTTCAGTTGTGGTTGTCGTTGGAGTTAAATTGGTAGTAGGACCTGCAGTTGAGATTGAGATTGTAGGAGCTACAGTTGTTGTAGTGGATGTTGTTGTGGTTGTCGAAGGAGGTAAAATGGTAGTAGGACCTGCAGTTGTGAATGACGTAGTGGGTTCTGAAGTTGTAGAGGTTATAGGAGCAAGAGTTGTTGTTGTAGGAGCTGCAGTTGTGATTGGCATTGAAGGAGCTTCAGTTGAGGTATTAGCTGCAGTTTTAGTAGGGACTGTTGTTGCTGATGTCGTTGGTGCTACAGTTTTTGTAGAGAGAGCTTCAGTTGTGGTTGCAGTAGGGGATGCATTAGTAGTTGTGGAAGCAGCTACAGTTGTTGTTGTAGGGGCTTCTGCAGTTGTAGTGGTCGTGGTAGCTACAGTGGTGGAAGTAGAAATTGCAATTGTGGGAGTCGTAAGAGCTACAGTTGTGATTTCTGTAGGACCTGCAGTTGTGATTGACGTAGTAGGTGCTGCTGTTGTGTTTATGGAAGCAGCTACAGTTGTTGTTATAGGAGCTGCTGCAGTTGTGGTCGTGGGAGCAACAGTTGTTGAAGTAGAATCTGCAATTGTGGGGGTCATAAGAGCTACAGTTGTGATTTCTGTAGTAGCTTCAGTTGTGATTGTCTTAGTAGTCAAAATGGTAGTAGGACCTGCAGTTGGGATTGATGTAGTAGGTGCTGCACTTGTGGTTGTGGAAGCACCTGCAGTTGTTGTTGTAGGTGATGCTACAGTTGTAGTTGAAGTTGCAATTGTGGGGGTCATAAGAGCTACAGTTGTGATGTCTGTAGGAGCTTCAGTTGTGGTTGTCATTGGAGTTAAATTGGTAGTAGGACCTGCAGTTGAGATTGACATTGTAGGAGCTACAGTTGTTGTAGTGGATGTAGTTGTGGTTGTCGTAGGTGATACAGTTGTGGTTGTCGAAGGAGGTAAAATGGTAGTAGGACCTGCAGTTGTGAATGACGTAGTGGGTTCTGAAGTTGTAGAGGTTATAGGAGCAAGAGTTGTTGTTGTAGGAGCTGCAGTTGTGATTGGCATTGAAGGAGCTTCAGTTGAGGTATTAGCTGCAGTTGTTGTAGGGACTGTTGTTGCTGATGTCGTTGGTGCTACAGTTTTTGTAGAGAGAGCTTCAGTTGTGGTTGCAGTAGGGGATGCATTAGTAGTTGTGGAAGCAGCTACAGTTGTTGTTGTAGGGGCTTCTGCAGTTGTAGTGGTCGTGGTAGCTACAATGGTGGAAGTAGAAATTGCAATTGTGGGAGTCGTAAGAGCTACAGTTGTGATTTCTGTAGGACCTGCAGTTGTGATTGACGTAGTAGGTGCTGCTGTTGTGTTTATGGAAGCAACTACAGTTGTTGTTATAGGAGCTGCTGCAGTTGTGGTCGTGGGAGCAACAGTTGTTGAAGTAGAATCTGCAATTGTGGGGGTCATAAGAGCTACAGTTGTGATTTCTGTAGGAGCTTCAGTTGTGGTTGTCATTGGAGTTAAATTGGTAGTAGGACCTGCAGTTGGGATTGATGTAGTAGGTGCTGCACTTGTGGTTGTGGAAGCACCTGCAGTTGTTGTTGTAGGTGATGCTACAGTTGTAGTTGAAGTTGCAGTTGTGGGGGTCATAAGAGCTACAGTTGTGATGTCTGTAGGAGCTTCAGTTGTGGTTGTCATTGGAGTTAAATTGGTAGTAGGACCTGCAGTTGAGATTGACATTGTAGGAGCTACAGTTGTTGTAGTGGATGTAGTTGTGGTTGTCGTAGGTGATACAGTTGTGGTTGTCGAAGGAGGTAAAATGGTAGTAGGACCTGCAGTTGTGAATGACGTAGTGGGTTCTGAAGTTGTAGAGGTTATAGGAGCAAGATTTGTTGTTGTAGGAGCTGCAGTTGTGATTGGCATTGAATGAGCTTCAGTTGAGGTATTAGCTGCAGTTGTCGTAGGGACTGTTGTTGCTGATGTCGTTGGTGCTACAGTTTTTGTAGAGAGAGCTTCAGTTGTGGTTGCAGTAGGGGATGCATTAGTAGTTGTGGAAGCAGCTACAGTTGTTGTTGTAGGGGCTTCTGCAGTTGTAGTGGTCGTGGTAGCTACAATGGTGGAAGTAGAAATTGCAATTGTGGGAGTCGTAAAAGCTACAGTTGTGATTTCTGTAGGACCTGCAGTTGTGATTGTCTTAGTAGTCAAAATGGTAGTAGGACCTGCAGTTGGGACTGATGTAGTAGGTGCTGCACTTGTGGTTGTGGAAGCATCTGCAGTTGTTGTTGTAGATGATTCAACTGTTGTAGTTGAAGTTGCAATTGTGGGGGTCATAAGAGCTACAGTTGTGATATCTGTTGGAGCTTCAGTTGTGGTTGTCATTGGAGTTAAATTGGTAGTAGGACCTGCAGTTGAGATTGACATTGTAGGAGCTACAGTTGTTGTAGTGGATGTTGTTGTTGTTGTCGAAGAATGTAAAATGGTAGTAGGAGCTGCAGTTGTGAATGACGTAGTGGGTGCTGAAGTTGTAGAGGTTGTAGGAGCTGCAGTTATGATTGGCATTGAAGGAGCTACAGTTGAGGAATTAGCTGCAGTTGTCGTTGGGACTGTTGTTCTTAAAGTCATTGGTACTACAGTTGTTGTTGAAGGAGCTTCTGTTGTGGTTGCTGTAGGGGATGCAGTAGTAGTTGTGGAAGCAGCTACAGTTTTTGTTGTAGGAGCTTCGGCGGTTGTAGTGGTCATTGGAGCTACAGTTGTTGAAGTAGAATCTGCAATTGTTGGGGTCATAAGAGCTACAGTTGTGATTTCTGTAGAAACTTCAGTTGTGATTGTCTTAGGAGTCAAGATGGTAGTAGGACCTGCAGTTGTGATTGATGTAGTAGGTGCTGCATTTGTGGTTGTGGAAGATTCTGCATTTGTTGTTGTAGGTGATGCTATAGTTGTAGTTGAAGTTGCAATTGTGGGGGGCGTAGGAGCTACAGTTGTGATGTCTGTAGGAGCTTCAGTTGTGATTGCCATTGGAGTTAAATTGGCAGTAGGACCAGCAGTTGAGATCGACATTGTAGAAGCTACAGCTGTTGTAGTGGTTGTTGTTGTAGGTGATACAGTTGTGCTGGTCGAATGAGGTAAAATGGTAGTCGGACCTGCAGTTGTGAATGACGCAGTGTTTGCTGAAGTTGTAGAGGTTGTAGGAGCGAGATTTGTTGTTATAGGAGCTGCAGTTGTGATTGGCATTGAAGGAGCTACAGTTGAGGAATTAGCTGCTGTCGTCGTTGGGACTGTTGTTCCTAAAGTCATTGGTGCTTCAGTTGTTGTAGAAGGAGCTTCTGTTGTGGTTGCAGTAGGGGATGCAGTAGTAGTTGTAGAAGCAGCTACAGTTGTTGTTGTAGGAGCTTCTGCAGTTGTAGTGATCGTGGGAGCGACATTTGTTGAAGAAGAAGCTGCAATTGTGGGGTTCAAAGGAGCTACAGTAGTGACGTCTGAAGGAGCCTCAGTTGTGCTTGTCGTTGGAGTTAAAATGTTAGTAGGACCTGCAGTTGTGATTGACGTAGTTGATGCTGCTTTTGTGTTTATGGAAGCAGCTACAGTTGTTGTTATAGGAGCTGCTGCAGTTGTGGTCGTGGGAGCAACAGTTGTTGAAGTAGAAGCTGCAATTGTGGGGGTCATAAGAGCTACAGTTGTGATTTCTGTAGTAGCTGCAGTTGTGATTGTCTTAGGAGTCAAAATGGTAGTTGGACCTGCAGTTGTGATTGATTTAGTAGGTGCTGCACCTGTGGTTGTGGAAGCATCTGCAGTTGTTGTTGTAGGTGATGCTACAGTTGTAGTTGAAGTTGTAATTGTGGGGGACATTGGAGCTACAGTTGTGATGTCTTTTGAAGCTTCAGTTGTGGTTGTCATTGGAGTTAAATTGGTAGTAGGACCTGCAGTTAAGATTGACATTGTAGTAGCTACAGTTGTTGTAGTGGATGTTGTTGTGGTTGTCGTAGGTAATACAGTTGTGGTTATCGAAGGAGGTAAAATGATAGTAGGACCTGCAGTTGTGAATGACGTAGTGGGTGCTGAAGTTGTAGAGGTTGTAGGAGCAAGATTTGTTGTTGTAGGAGCTGCAGTTGTTGTAGAATGAGCTTCAGTTGTGGTTGCTGTGGGGGATGCAGTAGTAGTTGTAGAAGCAGCTACAGTTGTTGTTGTAGGAGCTGCTGCAGTTGTAGTGATCGTGGGAGCTACAGTTGTTGAAGTAGAAGTGGCAATTGTGGGGTTCAAAGGAGCTACAGTAGTGACGTCTGAAGGAGCCTCAGTTGTGCTTGTCGTTTGAGGTAAAATGGTAATAGGAACTGGAGTAGTAATTGACGTAGTAGGTGCTGCAGTTGTGGAAGCAGCTACAGTTGTTGTTATAGGAGCTGCTGCAGGTGTAGTGGTCGTAGGAGCAACAGTTGTGATTTCTATAATAGCTTCATTTGTAGTTGTCGTATGAGTTATAATGGAAATAGGACCTGCAGTTGAGATTGACTTAGTAGGTGCTGCAGTTTCAGTGGTCATCGGAGCTACGGTTGTGATTTCTGTAGGAGCTTCTGCTGTGGTTGTCGTAGCAGTTAAAGTGGTGGTAGGACCTGCAGTTTTGATTGACGTAGTAGGTGATGAGGTTGTAGAGATTGTAGGAACTACAGTTGTTGTAGGAGGAGCTGCAGTTTTGGTTGACGTAGAAGTTAAAATGGTACTAGGACCTTCAGTTAATATTGACGTAGTGGGTGCTGTAGTGGTGGTAGGAGCTACAGTTATTGTAGTATCTGCTGTTGTGGTTGCTGGAGGAGCTACAGTTGTGGTTGTCGTAGCAGTTAAAATGGTAGTAGGACCTGCAGTTATGATTGACATAGTAGGTTCTGTAGTGGTTGTAGGAGCTACAGTTGTTGTCGTCGAAGCTGCAATTGTGGGTGTGATATGAGTTACAGTTGTGATTTCTACTTCAGTTGTAGTTGTCAATGGAGTTAAAATGGTAGTAGATCCTGCAGTTTTGATTGACATAGTAGTTGCTGTCGTAGTTGTTGGAGCAACAGGCGTTGTAGAAGCTGCTGTTGTGGTTTCTCTAGGAGCTACATTTGTGTTTGGCGTTGGATTTAAAATGGTAGTAGGACCTGCAGTTGTGATTGGCGTTGTAGGAGCTGGAGTTGTCATTGGCGATGTTGTTGTGGTTGTTGTAGGTGCTTCAGCTGTAGAAGGAGCTTCAGTTGTGGTTGCAGTAGAGGATGCAGTACTAGTTGTGGAAGCAGCTACAGTTGTTGTAGTAGGAGCTGCAGTTTTGGTTGCCGTAGGAGTTAAAATGGTAGTAGTACCTGCAGTTATGATTGACGTAGTAAGTGCTGTCGTGGTTGTAGGACCTACAGGTATTGTAGTAGCGGCTGTTGTGGTTGTAGGTGATACAGCTGTAGTAGGAGCTGTTGTTGTGGTTGCAGTAGGGGCTGCAATAGTGGTTGTGGATTCAGCTACAGCTGTTGAGGTAGGACCTGCAGTTGTGATTGACGTAGTCGATGCTGAGGTTGTAGAGGTTGTATTAGCTGGAGTTGTTGTAGTAGGAGCTGCTGTTTTGATTGTCGTAGGAGTTAAAATGGTAGTAGGAAGTGCATTTGTGAATGACGTTGCAGGTGCTACAATTGTTATAGTAGCAGCTGCAGTTGTCGAAGGGGATGTTTTTGTGGTGGTCATAGTTGCTACAGTTGTTGTAGAAGAAGCTTCAGTTGTGGTTGCAGTAGGGAATGCAGTTGTAGTTGTGGAAGCAGCTACAGTTGTTGTTGTAGGAGCTGCAGTTGTCTTAGGGGATGTTGTTGTGGTTGTCATAGGTGTTATAGTTTTTGTAGTAGAAGCTTCAGTTGTGGTTCCAGTAGGGGCTGCAGAAGTGCTTGTGGAAGCAGCTTCAATTGTTGTTGTAGGAACTGCTGCAGTGGTTGTGGTCGTAGGAGCAACAGTGGCTGTAGTAGGAGCTGCAGTTGTCATAAGGGATGTTGTTTTGATTATTGTAGAAGGATCTAAATTTCTGGCTACAGTAGGTGCAATAGTTGTTGTAGAAGAAGTGTCAGTTGTGGTTGGAGTAGGGAATGTAGTAGTGGTTGTGGAATCAGCTATAGTTGTTGTAGTAGGAGCTGCAGTTGTGTTTGTCGTAGGAGGTAAAATGGTAGTTGTGACTGGCGTTGTAGGAGTTGCATTTGTTGTAGTAGGAGCTGCAGTTGTCAAAGGGGATGTTGTCGTAGATGCTGTAGTTGTTGTAGAAGAAGCTTCAGTTGTGGTTGCAGTAGGGGCAGCAGTAGTGCTTGTGAAAGCAGCTGCAGTTGTTGTTGTAGGTGCTACTATAGTTGTAGTGGCCGTAGGAGCTACAGTTTTTGTAGTAGGTGCTGCAGTTGTCGTAGGGGATGTTGTGTTTATTGTAGAAGGATCTTCATTTCTGGTTGCAGTAGGATCTGCAGTAGTTGTTGTGGAAGCAGCTTCAGTTGTGGTTGGAGTAGGGAATGCAGTAGCTACAGTTGTAGTAGGAGCTGCAGTTATATTTGTCGTAGGAGTTAAAATTGTAGTTTTAGCTTTAGTTGTGATTTGCGTGGTAGGAGCTGCAGTTGTTGTAGTGGGAGCTGCAGTCGAAGGGGATGTTGTCATAGGTGCTATAGTTGTTGTAGAAGAAGCTTCAGTTGTGGTTGCAGTAGGGGCTGCAGTATTGCTTGTGGAATCAGCTTCAGTAGTTGTTGTAGGAACTGCTACAGTTATTGTTGCCGTAGGAGCTGCAGTTGTTGTAGGGGATGCTGTTGTGGTTG
Source organism: Oncorhynchus masou masou (assembly GCF_036934945.1). Lineage (NCBI taxonomy): Eukaryota > Metazoa > Chordata > Actinopteri > Salmoniformes > Salmonidae > Oncorhynchus > Oncorhynchus masou. The sequence continues at coordinate 33,898,205 of NC_088224.1, read as the reverse complement.
TAATAGGTGCTATAGTTGTTGTAGAAGAAGCTTCAGTTGTGGTTGCAGTAGGGTTTGCAGTAGTGGTTGTGGAAGCAGCTACAGTTGTTGTAGTAGGAGCTGCAGTTGTGTTTGTCGTAGGAGTTAAAATGGTATTTGTGGCTGCGGGTGTGATGGGCATTGTAGGCGCTTCAGTTGTTGTAGTAGGAGATGCAGTTGTCGTAGGGGATGTTGTCGTGGTTATTGTAGAATGATCTTCATTTCTAGTTGCAGTAGGGGGTACTTTAGTGGTTGAGGAAGCAGCTACAGTTGTTGTAGGAGCAACAGTTGTCGAAGGGGAGGTTGTTGTGGTTGTCGTAGGTGCTATAGTTGTTGTAGAAGAAGCATCAGTTGTGGTTGCAGTAGAGGCTGCAATAGTGCTTGTGAAAGCAATTTCAGTTGTTGTTGTAGGTTCTGCTATAGTTGTAGTGGCTGTATGAGCTAGTGTGGTTGGAGTAGGAGCTGCATTTGTTGTAGGGGATGGTGTGGTTATTGTAGAAGGATCTTCATTTCTGGTTGCAGTAGGGGCTGCTTTAGTGGTTGAGGAAGCAGCTGCAGTTGCTGTTGTCAGAGCTGTTGCAGTTGCAGTGTTTGTAGCGGCGACAGTTGTTGTTGTTGGAGCTGCTGCAGATGTAGTAGCGGCTAAAGTTGCTGTAGTAGCTGCTGTTGTGGATGCTGTAGGAGTTAAAATGGTAGTAGGACCTTCAGTTGTAATTGGCGTTGTAGGAGCTACTGTTGTTGTAGTAGGAGCAACAGTTGTTGAAGGGGAGATTGTTGTGGTTGTCGTAGGTGCTATAGTTGTTGTAGAAGAAGCGTCAGTTGTGGTTGTAGGAACTGCTGCAATTGTTGTGGCCGTAGGAGCTACAGTTGTTGTAGTAGGAGCTGCAGTTGTCGTAAGGGATGTTGTCATGGTTATTGTAGAAGGATCTTCATTTCTGGTTACAGTAGGGGATGCTGTAGTAGTTGAGGAAGCAGCTACAGTTGCTGTTGTCGGAGCTGCTGCAGTTTCAGTGGTTGTAGCGGCTACAGTTGTTGTACTAGCTGCTGTTGTGGTTGCTGTAGGAGTTAAAATGGTAGTAGGACCTGCAGTTGTGATTGGCATTGTTGGAGCTACAGTTGTTGTAGTAGGAGCTGCAGTTGTCGTAGGGGAGGTTGTTGTGGTTATTGTAGAAGAATCTTCATTTCTGGTTGCAGTGGGGGCTGCTGTAGTGGTTGAGGAAGCAGCTTCAGTTGTTGTTGGAGCTGCTGCAGTTGTAGTGGCCGTAGGAGCTAAGGTAGATGTAGTAGGAGCGGCAGTTGTCGTAGGGGATGTTGTTGTGGTAGTCAGAGTTTCTACAGTTGTTGTTGTGGTTGCTGTAGGTGCTACAGTTGTGGTTGTCGTAGGAGTTAAAATGGTAGTAGGAACTTCAGTTGTGATTGGCGTTGTAGGAGCTACTGTTGTTGTAGTAGGAGCAACAGTTGTTGAAGGGGAGATTGTTGTGGTTGTTGTAGTTGCTATAGTTGTTGTAGAAGAAGCGTCAGTTGTGGTTGTAGGAACTGCTGCAGTTGTTGTGGCCGTAGGAGCTACAGTTGTTGTTGTAGGAGCAGCAGTTGTCATAAGGGATGTTGTCATGGTTTTTGTAGAAGGATCTTCATTTCTGGTTACAGTAGGGGCTGCTGTAGTGGTTGAGGAAGCAGCTACAGTTGCTGTTGTCGGAGCTGCTGCAGTTTCAGTGGTTGTAGCGGCTACAGTTGTTGTACTAGCTGCTGTTGTGGTTGCTGTAGGAGTTAAAATGGTAGTAGGTCCTGCAGTTGTGATTGGTATTGTTGGAGCTACAGTTGTTGTAGTAGGAGCTGCAGTTGTCGTAGGGGAGGTTGTTGTGGTTATTGTAGAAGAATCTTCATTTCTGGTTGCAGTGGGGGCTGCTGTAGTTGTTGAGGAAGCAGCTTCAGTTGTTGTTGGAGCTGCTGCAGTTGTAGTGGCCGTAGGAGCTAAGGTAGATGTAGTAGGAGCTGCAGTTGTCGTAGGGGATGTTGTTGTGGTAGTCAGAGTTTCTACAGTTGTTGTTGTGGTTGCTGTAGGTGCTACAGTTGTGGTTGTCGTAGGAGTTAAAATGGTAGTAGGACCTTCAGGTGTGATTGGCGTTGTAGGAGCTACTGTTGTTGTAGTAGGAGCAACAGTTGTTGAAGGGGAGATTGTTGTGGTTGTCGTAGGTGCTATAGTTGTTGTAGAAGAAGCGTCAGTTGTGGTTGTAGGAACTGCTGCAGTTGTTGTGGCCGTAGGAGCTACAGTTGTTGTAGTAGGAGCTGCAGTTGTCGTAAGGGATGTTGTCATGGTTATTGTAGAAGGATCTTCATTTCTGGTTACAGTAGGGGATGCTGTAGTGGTTGAGGAAGCAGCTACAGTTGCTGTTGTCGGAGCTGCTGCAGTTTCAGTGGTTGTAGCGGCTACAGTTGTTGTACTAGCTGCTGTTGTGGTTGCTGTAGGAGTTAAAATGGTAGTAGGTCCTGCAGTTGTGATTGGCATTGTTGGAGCTACAGTTGTTGTAGTAGGAGCTGCAGTTGTCGTAGGGGAGCTTGTTGTGGTTATTGTAGAAGAATCTTCATTTCTGGTTGCAGTGGGGGCTGCTGTAGTGGTTGAGGAAGCAGCTTCAGTTGTTGTTGTAGCTGCTGCAGTTGTAGTGGCCGTAGGAGCTAAGGTAGATGTAGTAGGAGCTGCAGTTGTCGTAGGGGATGTTGTTGTGGTAGTCAGAGTTTCTACAGTTGTTGTTGTGGTTGCTGTAGGTGCTACAGTTGTGGTTGTCGTAGGAGTTAAAATGGTAGTAGGACCTTCAGTTGTGATTGGCGTTGTAGGAGCTACTGTTGTTGTAGTAGGAGCAACAGTTGTTGAAGTGGAGATTGTTGTGGTTGTCGTAGGTGCTATAGTTGTTGTAGAATAAGCGTCAGTTGTGGTTGTAGGAACTGCTGCAGTTGTTGTGGCCGTAGGAGCTACAGTTGTTGTAGTAGGAGCTGCAGTTGTCGTAAGGGATGTTGTCATGGTTATTGTAGAAGGATCTTCATTTCTGGTTACAGTAGGGGATGCTGTAGTGGTTGAGGAAGCAGCTAAAGTTGCTGTTGTCGGAGCTGCTGCAGTTTCAGTGGTTGTAGCGGCTACAGTTGTTGTACTAGCTGCTGTTGTGGTTGCTGTAGGAGTTAAAATGGTAGTAGGACCTGCAGTTGTGATTGGCATTGTTGGAGCTACAGTTGTTGTAGTAGTAGCTGCAGTTGTCGTAGGGGATGTTGTTGTGGTTATTGTAGAAGAATCTTCATTTCTGGTTGCAGTGGTGGCTGCTGTAGTGGTTGAGGAAGCAGCTTCAGTTGTTGTTGGAGCTGCTGCAGTTTTAGTGGCCATAGGAGCTAAGGTAGATGTAGTAGGAGCTGCAGTTGTCGTAGGGGATGTTGTTGTGGTAGTCAGTGCTACAGTTGTGGTTGTCGTAGGAGTTAAAATGGTAGTAGGACCTTTGGTTGCGATTGGCGTTGTTGGAGCTACAGTTGTCGAAGGGGAGATTGTTGTGGTTGTCGTAGTTGCTATAGTTGTTGTAGAAGAAGCGTCAGTTGTGGTTGTAGGAACTGCTGCAGTTGTTGTGGCCGTAGGAGCTACAGTTGTTGTTGTAGGAGCAGCAGTTGTCATAAGGGATGTTGTCATGGTTTTTGTAGAAGGATCTTCATTTCTGGTTACAGTAGGGGCTGCTGTAGTGGTTGAGGAAGCAGCTACAGTTGCTGTTGTCGGAGCTGCTGCAGTTTCAGTGGTTGTAGCGGCTACAGTTGTTGTACTAGCTGCTGTTGTGGTTGCTGTAGGAGTTAAAATGGTAGTAGGTCCTGCAGTTGTGATTGGTATTGTTGGAGCTACAGTTGTTGTAGTAGGAGCTGCAGTTGTCGTAGGGGAGGTTGTTGTGGTTATTGTAGAAGAATCTTCATTTCTGGTTGCAATGGGGGCTGCTGTAGTTGTTGAGGAAGCAGCTTCAGTTGTTGTTGGAGCTGCTGCAGTTGTAGTGGCCGTAGGAGCTAAGGTAGATGTAGTAGGAGCTGCAGTTGTCGTAGGGGATGTTGTTGTGGTAGTCAGAGTTTCTACAGTTGTTGTTGTGGTTGCTGTAGGTGCTACAGTTGTGGTTGTCGTAGGAGTTAAAATGGTAGTAGGACCTTCAGTTGTGATTGGCGTTGTAGGAGCTACTGTTGTTGTAGTAGGAGCAACAGTTGTTGAAGGGGAGATTGTTGTGGTTGTCGTAGGTGCTATAGTTGTTGTAGAAGAAGCGTCAGTTGTGGTTGTAGGAACTGCTGCAGTTGTTGTGGCCGTAGGAGCTACAGTTGTTGTAGTAGGAGCTGCAGTTGTCGTAAGGGATGTTGTCATGGTTATTGTAGAAGGATCTTCATTTCTGGTTACAGTAGGGGATGCTGTAGTGGTTGAGGAAGCAGCTACAGTTGCTGTTGTCGGAGCTGCTGCAGTTTCAGTGGTTGTAGCGGCTACAGTTGTTGTACTAGCTGCTGTTGTGGTTGCTGTAGGAGTTAAAATTGTAGTAGGTCCTGCAGTTGTGATTGGCATTGTTGGAGCTACAGTTGTTGTAGTAGGAGCTGCAGTTGTCGTAGGGGAGCTTGTTGTGGTTATTGTAGAAGAATCTTCATTTCTGGTTGCAGTGGGGGCTGCTGTAGTGGTTGAGGAAGCAGCTTCAGTTGTTGTTGTAGCTGCTGCAGTTGTAGTGGCCGTAGGAGCTAAGGTAGATGTAGTAGGAGCTGCAGTTGTCGTAGGGGATGTTGTTGTGGTAGTCAGAGTTTCTACAGTTGTTGTTGTGGTTGCTGTAGGTGCTACAGTTGTGGTTGTCGTAGGAGTTAAAATGGTAGTAGGACCTTCAGTTGTGATTGGCGTTGTAGGAGCTACTGTTGTTGTAGTAGGAGCAACAGTTGTTGAAGTGGAGATTGTTGTGGTTGTCGTAGGTGCTATAGTTGTTGTAGAATAAGCGTCAGTTGTGGTTGTAGGAACTGCTGCAGTTGTTGTGGCCGTAGGAGCTACAGTTGTTGTAGTAGGAGCTGCAGTTGTCGTAAGGGATGTTGTCATGGTTATTGTAGAAGGATCTTCATTTCTGGTTACAGTAGGGGATGCTGTAGTGGTTGAGGAAGCAGCTAAAGTTGCTGTTGTCGGAGCTGCTGCAGTTTCAGTGGTTGTAGCGGCTACAGTTGTTGTACTAGCTGCTGTTGTGGTTGCTGTAGGAGTTAAAATGGTAGTAGGACCTGCAGTTGTGATTGGCATTGTTGGAGCTACAGTTGTTGTAGTAGTAGCTGCAGTTGTCGTAGGGGATGTTGTTGTGGTTATTGTAGAAGAATCTTCATTTCTGGTTGCAGTGGTGGCTGCTGTAGTGGTTGAGGAAGCAGCTTCAGTTGTTGTTGGAGCTGCTGCAGTTTTAGTGGCCATAGGAGCTAAGGTAGATGTAGTAGGAGCTGCAGTTGTCGTAGGGGATGTTGTTGTGGTAGTCAGTGCTACAGTTGTGGTTGTCGTAGGAGTTAAAATGGTAGTAGGACCTTCGGTTGCGATTGGCGTTGTTGGAGCTACAGTTGTCGAAGGGGAGATTGTTGTGGTTGTCGTAGGTGCTATAGTTGTTTTTGAAGAAGCTTCAGTTGTTGTTCCAGTAAGGGCTGCAGTCGTTGTTGTAGAAGACGCTTCAGTTGTGGTTGCAGTAAGGGCTGCAGTAGTGCTTGTGGAAGCAGCTTCTGTTGTTGTTGTAAGCTCTGGTGCTGTTGAAGTGGCCGTAGGAGCTCCGGTGGTTGAAGTAGGAGCTGCAGTTGTCGTAGGGGATGTTGTTGTGGTAGTCGTAGTTTCTACAGTTGTTGTTGCAGAAGCTTCTGTTGTGGTTGCTGTTGGAGCAGAACTTGTGTTTGTCGTAGGACTTACAATGGTAGTAGGTCCTGCAGTTTTGATTGGCGATGTAGGAGCTACAGTTGTTGGAGCTGCAGTTGTCGAAAAATATGTTGTTGTAGGTGCTACATTTGTGGTTATTGTAGAAGGATCTTCATTTCTAGTTGCAGTAGGGGCTGCTGTAGTGGTTGAGGAAGCAGCTTCAGTTGTTGTTGTAAGAGCTGCTGCTGTTGTAGTGGCCGTAGGAGCTCCGTTGTTTGTAGTAGGAGCTGCAGTTGTCGTAGGGGATGTTGTTGTGGTAGTCGTAGTTTCTACAGTTGTTGTAGAAGAAGCTTCTGTTGTGGTTGTAGTAGGGGCTGCACTTGTTCTTGTGGAAGAAGCTACAGTTGGAGTTGTAGGAGCTGTGGTTGTCGTAGTAGCTGCATCATTTGTGGTGGTCGCAGGATCTACCATTTTTGTCGTAGTAGAAGCTGTAGTTGTTGCCGTAGGTGGTATTGTTGCGCTTGTTGTAGATGTCATAGAAGCTGCAGTGGTTGTCGTTGCAGCTGCTGTTGTTGTTGTATGAGCTAGAGTTGTTGTTGCCATAGGGGCTGCAGTAGTGGTTGTGGATGCAGCGACAGTTGGTGCTGCTGCAGTTGTAGTGGTCGTTGGAGCTCCAGTTGTTGTACTAGCTGCTGTTGTTGTTGCTGTAGGAGCTACATTTGTGTTTGTCGTAGGACTTACAATGGCAGTGGATCCTGCAGTTTTGATTGGCGTTGTAGGAGCTGCAGTTGTTGGAGCTGCAGTTGTCGAAAAGGATGTTGTTGTGGTTGTCGTAGGTTCTACAGTTGTGGTTGCTGTAGGTGCTCCAGTTGTGGTTGTCGTAGGAGTTAAAATGGTAGTAGGACCTTCGGTTGTGATTGGTGTTGTAGTGGCCGTAGAAGCTCCAGTGGTTTTAGTAGGAGCTGCAGTTGTCGTAGGGGATGTTGTTGTGGTTATTGTAGAATGATCTTCATTTCTAGTTGCAGTAGGGGTTGCTGTAGTGGTTGAGGAAGTAGCTTTAGTTGTTGTAGTAGGAGCTGCAGTTGTCGAAGGCGATGTTGTCGTAGGTGCTATAGTTGTTTTAGAAGAAGCTTCAATTGTGTTTGTGGAAGAAGCTGCAGTCGTGGTTGCATTAGGTAATGCAGTAGTGGTTGTGGAAGCAGCTACAGTTGTTGTAGTAGGAGCTGCAGTTGTCGAAGGGGATGTTGTCGTAGGTGATATAGTTGTTCTAGAATGATCTTCATTTCTAGTTGCAGTAGGGGCTGCTGTAGTGGTTGAGGAAGCAGCTTCAGTTGTTGTTGGAGCAGCTGCAGTTGGAGTTGTAGGAGCTGTTGTTGTCGTAGTAGCTGCATCATTTGTGGTGGTCGCAGGATCTACAATTTTTGTCGTAGTAGAAGCTGCAGTGGTTGTCGTAGCAGCTGCTGTTGTGCTTGCTATTGTAGCTGGAGTTGTTGTATGAGCTAGAGTTGTTGTTGCCATAGGGGCTGCAGTAGTGGTTGTGGATGCAGCTACAGTTGGTGTTGTTTGAGCTGCTGCAGTTGTAGTGGTCGTTGGAGCTCCAGTTGTTGTACTAGCTGCTGTTGTGGTTGCTGTAGGAGCTACATTTGTGTTTGTCGTAGGGCTTACAATGGTAGTAGGTCCTGCAGTTTTGATTGACGTTGTAGGAGCTACAGTGGTTGGAGCTGCAGTTGTCGAAAAGGATGTTGTTGTGGTTGTTGTAGGTTCTACAGTTGTTGTTGTGGTTGCTGTAGGTGTTCCAGTTGTGGGTGTCGCAGGAGTAAAAATGGTTGTAGAACCTTCGGTTGTGATTGGCGTTGTTGTAGCTACAGTTGTCGAAGGGGAGATTGTTGTGGTTGTCGTAGGTGCTATAGTTGTTTTAGAAGAAGCTTCAGTTGTGGTTGTGGAAGAAGCTGCAGTCGTGGTTGCAGTAGGTAATGCAGTAGTGGTTGTGGAAGCAGCTACAGTTGTTGTTGTAGGAGCTGCAGTTGTCGAAGGGGATGTTGTCGTAGGTGATATAGTTGTTGTAGAATGATCTTCATTTCTAGTTGCAGTAGGGGCTGCTGTAGTGGTTGAGGAAGCAGCTTCAGTTGTTGTTGGAGCAGCTGCAGTTGTAGTGGCCGTAGGAGCTACGGTAGTTGTTGTAGGAGCTGCAGTTCTCGTATGGGATGTTGTTGTGGTAGTCGTAGCTTCTACAGTTGTTGTAGAAGAAGCTTCTGTTGTGTTTGCAGTAGTAGGGGCTGCACTTGTTCTTGTGGAAGAAGCTACAGTTGGAGTTGTAGGACCTGTTGTTGTTGTAGTAGCTGCATCATTTGTGGTGGTCGCAGGATCTACAATTTTTGTCGTAGTAGAAGCTGCAGTGGTTGTCGTAGCAGCTGCTGTTGTGCTTGCTATTGTAGCTGGAGTTGTTGTATGAGCTAGAGTTGTTGTTGCCATAGGGGCTGCAGTAGTGGTTGTGGATGCAGCTACAGTTGGTGTTGTTTGAGCTGCTGCAGTTGTAGTGGTTGTTGGAGCTCCAGTTGTTGTACTAGCTGCTGTTGTGGTTGCTGTAGGAGCTACATTTGTGTTTGTCGTAGGGCTTACAATGGTAATAGGTCCTGCAGTTTTGATTGACGTTGTAGGAGCTACAGTGGTTGGAGCTGCAGTTGTCGAAAAGGATGTTGTTGTGGTTGTCGTAGGTGCTTCAGATGTTGTTGTGGTTCCTGTAGGTGCTACAGTTGTGGTTGTCGTATGAGTTAAAATGGTAGTAGGACCTTCAGTTGTGATTGGTGTTGTTGGAGCTACAGTTGTCGAAGGGGAGATTGTTGTGGTTGTCGTAGGTGCTATAGTTATTGTAGAAGAAGCTTCAGTTGTGGTTGCAGTAAGGGCTGCAGTAGTGGTTGTGGAAGAAGCTGCAGTCGTGGTTGCAGTAGGTAATGCAGTAGTGGTTGTGGAAGCAGCTACAGTTGTTGTAGTAGGAGCTGCAGTTGTCGAAGGGGATGTTGTCGTAGGTGATATAGTTGTTGTAGAAGAAGCTTCAATTGTGGTTGCAGTAGGGGCTGAAGTAGTGCTTGTGGAAGCAGCTTCAGTTGTTGTTGTAAGAGCTGCTGCTGTTGTAGTAGCCGTAGAAGCTCCAGTGGTTTTAGTAGGAGCTGCAGTTGTCGTAGGGGATGTTGTTGTGGTTATTGTAGAATGATCTTCATTTCTAGTTGCAGTAGGGGTTGCAGTAGTGGTTGAGGAAGCAGCTTCAGTTGTTGTAGTAGGAGCTGCAGTTGTCGAAGGCGATGTTGTCGTAGGTGATATAGTTGTTGTAGAAGAAGCTTCAATTGTGGTTGCTGTAGGGGCTGCAGTAGTGCTTGTGGAAGCAGCTTCAGTTGTTGTTGTAAGAGCTGCTGCTGTTGTAGTAGCCGTAGAAGCTCCAGTGGTTTTAGTAGGAGCTGCAGTTGTTGTAGGGGATGTTGTTGTGGTTATTGTAGAATGATCTTCATTTCTAGTTGCAGTAGGGGCTGCAGTAGTGCTTGTGGAAGCAGCTTCAGTTGTTGTTGTAAGAGCTGCAGTTTTAGTGGCCGTAGGAGCTACGGTAGTTGTAGTAGGAGCTGCAGTTCTCGTAGGGGATGTTGTTGTGGTAGTCGTAGCTTCTACAGTTGTTGTAGAATAAGCTTCTGTTGTGGTTGCAGTAGTAGGGGTTGCACTTGTTCTTGTGGAAGAAGCTACAGTTGGAGTTGTAGGAGCTGTGGTTGTCATAGTAGCTGCATCATTTGTGGTGGTCGCAGGATCTACAATTTTTGTCGTAGTAGAAGCTGCAGTGGTTGTCGTAACATCTGCTGTTGTGCTTGCTATTGTAGCTGGAGTTGTTGTATGAGCTAGAGTTGTTGTTGCCATAGGGGAGGCAATAGTGGTTGTGGATGCAGCTACAGTTGGTGTTGTTTGAGCTGCTGCATTTGTAGTGGTCGTTGGAGCTCCAGTTGTTGTACTAGCTGCTGTTGTGGTTGCTGTAGGAGCTACATTTATGTTTGTCGTAGGGCTTACAATGGTAGTAGGTCCTGCTGTTTTGATTGACGTTGTAGTAGCTACAGTGGTTGGAGCTGCAGTTGTCGAAAAGGATGTTGTTGTGGTTGTCGTAGGTGCTACAGTTGTTGTTGTGGTTACTGTAGGTGCTACAGTTGTGGTTGTCGTAGGAGTTAAAATGGTAGTAGGACCTTCAGTTGTGATTGGCGTTGTTGTAGCTACAGTTGTCGAAGGGGAGATTGTTGTGGTTGTCGTAGGTGCTATAGTTGTTTTAGAAGAAGCTTCAGTTGTGGTTGTGGAAGAAGCTGCAGTCGTGGTTGCAGTAGGTAATGCAGTAGAGGTTGTGGAAGCAGCTACAGTTGTTGTAGTAGGAGCTGCAGTTGTCGAAGGGGATGTTGTCGTAGGTGATATAGTTGTTGTAGAATGATCTTCATTTCTAGTTGCAGTAGGGGTTGCTGTAGTGGTTGAGGAAGCAGCTTCAGTTGTTGTTGGAGCAGCTTCAGTTGTAGAGGCCGTAGGAGCTACGGTAGTTGTAGTAGGAGCTGCAGTTCTCGTAGGAGATGTTGTTGTGGTAGTCGTAGCTTCTACAGTTGTTGTAGAAGAAGCTTCTGTTGTGTTTGCAGTAGTAGGGGCTGCACTTGTTCTTGTGGAAGAAGCTACAGTTGGAGTTGTAGGAGCTGTTGTTGTTGTAGTAGCTGCATCATTTGTGGTGGTCGCAGGATCTACAATTTTTGTCGTAGTAGAAGCTGCAGTGGTTGTCGTAGCAGCTGCTGTTGTGCTTGCTATTGTAGCTGGAGTTGTTGTATGAGCAAGAGTTGTTGTTGCCATAGGGGCTGCAGTAGTGGTTGTGGATGCAGCTACAGTTGGTGTTGTTTGAGCTGCTGCAGTTGTAGTGGTCGTTGGAGCTCCATTTGTTGTACTAGCTGCTGTTGTGGTTGCTGTAGGAGCTACATTTGTGTTTGTCGTAGGGCTTACAATGGCAGTAGGTCCTGCAGTTTTGATTGACGTTGTAGGAGCTACAGTGGTTGGAGCTGCAGTTGTCGAAAAGGATGTTGTTGTGGTTGTCGTAGGTGCTTCAGATGTTGTTGTGGTTCCTGTAGGTGCTACAGTTGTGGTTGTCATAGGAGTTAAAATGGTAGTAGGACCTTCAGTTGTGATTGGTGTTGTTGGAGCTACAGTTGTCGAAGGGGAGATTGTTGTGGTTGTCGTAGGTGCTATAGTTGTTGTAGAAGAAGCTTCAGTTGTGGTTGCAGTAAGGGCTGCAGTAGTGGTTGTGGAAGAAGCTGCAGTCGTGGTTGCAGTAGGTAATGCAGTAGTGGTTGTGGAAGCAGCTACAGTTGTTGTAGTAGGAGCTGCAGTTGTCGAAGGGGATGTTGTCGTAGGTGATATAGTTGTTGTAGAAGAAGCTTCAATTGTGGTTGCAGTAGGGGCTGAAGTAGTGCTTGTGGAAGCAGCTTCAGTTGTTGTTGTAAGAGCTGCTGCTGTTGTAGTAGCCGTAGAAGCTCCAGTGGTTTTAGTAGGAGCTGCAGTTGTCGTAGGGGATGTTGTTGTGGTTATTGTAGAATGATCTTCATTTCTAGTTGCAGTAGGGGTTGCAGTAGTGGTTGAGGAAGCAGCTTCAGTGGTTGTAGTAGGAGCTGCAGTTGTCGAAGGCGATGTTGTCGTAGGTGATATAGTTGTTGTAGAAGAAGCTTCAATTGTGGTTGCTGTAGGGGCTGCAGTAGTGCTTGTGGAAGCAGCTTCAGTTGTTGTTGTAAGAGCTGCTGCTGTTGTAGTAGCCGTAGAAGCTCCAGTGGTTTTAGTAGGAGCTGCAGTTGTTGTAGGGGATGTTGTTGTGGTTATTGTAGAATGATCTTCATTTCTAGTTGCAGTAGGGGCTGCAGTAGTGCTTGTGGAAGCAGCTTCAGTTGTTGTTGTAAGAGCTGCAGTTTTAGTGGCCGTAGGAGCTACGGTAGTTGTAGTAGGAGCTGCAGTTCTCGTAGGGGATGTTGTTGTGGTAGTCGTAGCTTCTACAGTTGTTGTAGAATAAGCTTCTGTTGTGGTTGCAGTAGTAGGGGTTGCACTTGTTCTTGTGGAAGAAGCTACAGTTGGAGTTGTAGGAGCTGTGGTTGTCATAGTAGCTGCATCATTTGTGGTGGTCGCAGGATCTACAATTTTTGTCGTAGTAGAAGCTGCAGTGGTTGTCATAGCAGCTGCTGTTGTGCTTGCTATTGTAGCTGGAGTTGTTGTATGAGCTAGAGTTGTTGTTGCCATAGGGGAGGCAATAGTGGTTGTGGATGCAACTACAGTTGGTGTTGTTTGAGCTGCTGCATTTGTAGTGGTCGTTGGAGCTCCAGTTGTTGTACTAGCTGCTGTTGTGGTTGCTGTAGGAGCTACATTTATGTTTGTCGTAGGGCTTACAATGGTAGTAGGTCCTGCTGTTTTGATTGACGTTGTAGTAGCTACAGTGGTTGGAGCTGCAGTTGTCGAAAAGGATGTTGTTGTGGTTGTCGTAGGTGCTACAGTTGTTGTTGTGGTTACTGTAGGTGCTACAGTTGTGGTTGTAGTAGGAGTTAAAATGGTAGTAGGACCTTCAGTTGTGATTGGCGTTGTTGTAGCTACAGTTGTCGAAGGGGAGATTGTTGTGGTTGTCGTAGGTGCTATAGTTGTTTTAGAAGAAGCTTCAGTTGTGGTTGTGGAAGAAGCTGCAGTCGTGGTTGCAGTAGGTAATGCAGTAGAGGTTGTGGAAGCAGCTACAGTTGTTGTAGTAGGAGCTGCAGTTGTCGAAGGGGATGTTGTCGTAGGTGATATAGTTGTTGTAGAATGATCTTCATTTCTAGTTGCAGTAGGGGTTGCTGTAGTGGTTGAGGAAGCAGCTTCAGTTGTTGTTGGAGCAGCTTCAGTTGTAGAGGCCGTAGGAGCTACGGTAGTTGTAGTAGGAGCTGCAGTTCTCGTAGGGGATGTTGTTGTGGTAGTCGTAGCTTCTACAGTTGTTGTAGAAGAAGCTTCTGTTGTGTTTGCAGTAGTAGGGGCTGCACTTGTTCTTGTGGAAGAAGCTACAGTTGGAGTTGTAGGAGCTGTTGTTGTTGTAGTAGCTGCATCATTTGTGGTGGTCGCAGGATCTACAATTTTTGTCGTAGTAGAAGCTGCAGTGGTTGTCGTAGCAGCTGCTGTTGTGCTTGCTATTGTAGCTGGAGTTGTTGTATGAGCAAGAGTTGTTGTTGCCATAGGGGCTGCAGTAGTGGTTGTGGATGCAGCTACAGTTGGTGTTGTTTGAGCTGCTGCAGTTGTAGTGGTCGTTGGAGCTCCATTTGTTGTACTAGCTGCTGTTGTGGTTGCTGTAGGAGCTACATTTGTGTTTGTCGTAGGGCTTACAATGGCAGTAGGTCCTGCAGTTTTGATTGACGTTGTAGGAGCTACAGTGGTTGGAGCTGCAGTTGTCGAAAAGGATGTTGTTGTGGTTGTCGTAGGTGCTTCAGATGTTGTTGTGGTTCCTGTAGGTGCTACAGTTGTGGTTGTCGTAGGAGTTAAAATGGTAGTAGGACCTTCAGTTGTGATTGGTGTTGTTGGAGCTACAGTTGTCGAAGGGGAGATTGTTGTGGTTGTCATAGGTGCTATAGTTGTTGTAGAAGAAGCTTCAGTTGTGGTTGCAGTAAGGTCTGCAGTAGTGGTTGTGTAAGAAGCTGCAGTCGTGGTTGCAGTAGGTAATGCAGTAGTGGTTGTGGAAGCAGCTACAGTTGTTGTATTAGGAGCTGCAGTTGTCGAAGGGGATGTTGTCGTAGGTGATATAGTTGTTGTAGAAGAAGCTTCAATTGTGGTTGCAGTAGGGGCTGAAGTAGTGCTTGTGGAAGCAGCTTCAGTTGTTGTTATAAGAGCTGCTGCTGTTGTAGTGGCCGTAGAAGCTCCAGTGGTTTTAGTAGGAGCTGCAGTTGTCGTAGGGGATGTTGTTGTGGTTATTGTAGAATGATCTTCATTTCTAGTTGCAGTAGGGGCTGCAGTAGTGCTTGTGGAAGCAGCTTCAGTTGTTGTTGTAAGAGCTGCAGTTGTAGTGGCCGTAGGAGCTACGGTAGTTGTAGTAGGAGCTGCAGTTCTCTTAGGGGATGTTGTTGTGGTAGTCGTAGCTTCTACAGTTGTTGTAGAATAAGCTTCTGTTGTGGTTGCAGTAGTAGGGGTTGCACTTGTTCTTGTGGAAGAAGCTACAGTTGGAGTTGTAGGAGCTGTGGTTGTCGTAGTAGCTGCATCATTTGTGGTGGTCGCAGGATCTACAATTTTTGTCGTAGTAGAAGCTGCATTGGTTGTCGTAGCAGCTGCTGTTGTGCTTGCTATTGTAGCTGGAGTTGTTGTATGAGCTAGAGTTGTTGTTGCCATAGGGGCTGCAGTAGTGGTTGTGGATGCAGCTACAGTTGGTGTTGTTTGAGCTGCTGCAGTTGTAGTGGTCATTGGAGCTCCAGTTGTTGTACTAGCTGCTGTTGTGGTTGCTGTAGGAGCTACATTTGTGTTTGTCGTAGGGCTTACAATGGTAGTAGGTCCTGCAGTTTTGATTGACGTTGTAGGAGCTACAGTGGTTGGAGCTGCAGTTGTCGAAAAGGATGTTGTTGTGGTTGTCGTAGGTGCTTCAGATGTTGTTGTGGTTCCTGTAGGTGCTACAGTTGTGGTTGTCGTAGGAGTTAAAATGGTAGTAGGACCTTCAGTTGTGATTGGTGTTGTTGGAGCTACAGTTGTCGAAGGGGAGATTGTTGTGGTTGTCGTAGGTGCTATAGTTGTTTTAGAAGAAGCTTCAGTTGTGGTTGTGGAAGAAGCTGCAGTCGTGGTTGCAGTAGGTAATGCAGTAGAGGTTGTGGAAGCAGCTACAGTTGTTGTAGTAGGAGCTGCAGTTGTCGAAGGGGATGTTGTCGTAGGTGATATAGTTGTTGTAGAATGATCTTCATTTCTAGTTGCAGTAGGGGTTGCTGTAGTGGTTGAGGAAGCAGCTTCAGTTGTTGTTGGAGCAGCTTCAGTTGTAGAGGCCGTAGGAGCTACGGTAGTTGTAGTAGGAGCTGCAGTTCTCGTAGGGGATGTTGTTGTGGTAGTCGTAGCTTCTACAGTTGTTGTAGAAGAAGCTTCTGTTGTGTTTGCAGTAGTAGGGGCTGCACTTGTTCTTGTGGAAGAAGCTACAGTTGGAGTTGTAGGAGCTGTTGTTGTTGTAGTAGCTGCATCATTTGTGGTGGTCGCAGGATCTACAATTTTTGTCGTAGTAGAAGCTGCAGTGGTTGTCGTAGCAGCTGCTGTTGTGCTTGCTATTGTAGCTGGAGTTGTTGTATGAGCAAGAGTTGTTGTTGCCATAGGGGCTGCAGTAGTGGTTGTGGATGCAACTACAGTTGGTGTTGTTTGAGCTGCTGCAGTTGTAGTGGTCGTTGGAGCTCCATTTGTTGTACTAGCTGCTGTTGTGGTTGCTGTAGGAGCTACATTTGTGTTTGTCGTAGGGCTTACAATGGCAGTAGGTCCTGCAGTTTTGATTGACGTTGTAGGAGCTACAGTGGTTGGAGCTGCAGTTGTCGAAAAGGATGTTGTTGTGGTTGTCGTAGGTGCTTCAGATGTTGTTGTGGTTCCTGTAGGTGCTACAGTTGTGGTTGTCGTAGGAGTTAAAATGGTAGTAGGACCTTCAGTTGTGATTGGTGTTGTTGGAGCTACAGTTGTCGAAGGGGAGATTGTTGTGGTTGTCATAGGTGCTATAGTTGTTGTAGAAGAAGCTTCAGTTGTGGTTGCAGTAAGGGCTGCAGTAGTGGTTGTGGAAGAAGCTGCAGTCGTGGTTGCAGTAGGTAATGCAGTAGTGGTTGTGGAAGCAGCTACAGTTGTTGTAGTAGGAGCTGTATTTGTCGAAGGGGATGTTGTCGTAGGTGATATAGTTGTTGTAGAAGAAGCTTCAATTGTGGTTGCAGTAAGGGCTGAAGTAGTGCTTGTGGAAACAGCTTCAGTTGTTGTTGTAAGAGCTGCTGCTGTTGTAGTGGCCGTAGAAGCTCCAGTGGTTTTAGTAGGAGCTGCAGTTGTCGTAGGGGATGTTGTTGTGGTTATTGTAGAATGATCTTCATTTCTTGTTGCAGTAGGGGTTGCTGTAGTGGGTGAGGAAGCAGCTTCCGTTGTTGTAGTAGGAGCTGCAGTTGTCGAAGGCGATGTTGTCGTAGGTGATATAGTTGTTGTAGAAGAAGCTTCAATTGTGGTTGCTGTAGGGGCTGCAGTAGTGCTTGTGGAAGCAGCTTCAGTTGTTTTTGTAAGAGCTGCTGCAGTTGTAGTGGCCGTAGGAGCTACGGTAGTTGTAGTAGGAGCTGCAGTTCTCGTAGGGGATGTTGTTGTGGTAGTTGTAGCTTCTACAGTTGTTGTAGAATAAGCTTCTGTTGTGGTTGCAGTAGTACGGGATGCACTTGTTCTTGTGGAAGAAGCTACAGTTGGAGTTGTAGGAGCTGTGGTTGTCGTAGTAGCTGCATCATTTGTGGTGGTCGCAGGATCTACAATTTTTGTCGTATTAGAAGCTGCAGTGGTTGTCGTAGCAGCTGCTGTTGTGCTTGCTATTGTAGCTGGAGTTGTTGTATGAGCAAGAGTTGTTGTTGCCATAGGGGAGGCAGTAGTGGTTGTGGATTCAGCTACAGTTGGTGTTGTTTGAGCTGCTGCAGTTGTAGTGGTCATTGGAGCTCCCGTTGTTGTACTAGCTGGTGTTGTGGTTGCTGTAGGAGCTACATTTATGTTTGTCGTAGGGCTTACAATGGTAGTAGGTCCTGCAGTTTTGATTGACGTTGTAGGAGCTACAGTGGTTGGAGCTGCAGTTGTCGAAAAGGATGTTGTTGTGGATGTCGTAGGTTCTACAGTGGTTGTAGTGGTTGCTGTAGGTGTTCCAGTTGTGGGTGTCGCAGGAGTAAAAATGGTTGTAGAACCTTCGGTTGTGATTAGCGTTGTTGTAGCTACAGTTGTCGAAGGGGAGATTGTTGTGGTTGTCGTAGGTGCTATAGTTGTTTTAGAAGAAGCTTCAGTTGTGGTTGTGGAAGAAGCTGCAGTCGTGGTTGCAGTAGGTAATGCAGTAGTGGTTGTGGAAGCAGCTACAGTTGTTGTAGTAGGAGCTGCAGTTGTCGATGTGGATGTTGTCGTATGTGATATAGTTGTTGTAGAAGAAGCTTCAATTGTGGTTGCTGTAGTGGCTGCAGTAGTGCTTGTGGAAGCAGCTTCAGTTGTTTTTGTAAGAGCTGCTGCAGTTGTAGTGGCCGTAGGAGCTACGGTAGTTGTAGTAGGAGCTGCAGTTCTCGTAGGGGATGTTGTTGTGGTAGTCGTAGCTTCTACAGTTGTTGTAGAATAAGCTTCTGTTGTGGTTGCAGTAGTAGGGGATGCACTTGTTCTTGTGGAAGAAGCTACAGTTGGAGTTGTAGGAGCTGTGGTTGTCGTAGTAGCTGCATCATTTGTGGTGGTCGCAGGATCTACAATTTTTGTCGTAGCAGAAGCTGCAGTGGTTGTCGTAGCAGCTGCTGTTGTGCTTGCTATTGTAGCTGGAGTTGTTGTATGACCAAGAGTTGTTGTTGCCATAGGGGAGGCAGTAGTGGTTGTGGATGCAGCTACAGTTGGTGTTGTTTGAGCTGCTGCAGTTGTAGTGGTCGTTGGAGCTCCCGTTGTTGTACTAGCTGCTGTTGTGGTTGCTGTAGGAGCTACATTTATGTTTGTCGTAGGGCTTACAATGGTAGTAGGTCCTGCAGTTTTGATTGACGTTGTAGGAGCTACAGTGGTTGGAGCTGCAGTTGTCGAAAAGGATGTTGTTGTGGTTGTGGTAGGTTCTACAGTTGTTGTTGTGGTTGCTGTAGGTGTTCCAGTTGTGGGTGTCGCAGGAGTAAAAATGGTTGTAGAACCTTCGGTTGTGATTAGCGTTGTTGTAGCTACAGTTGTCGAAGGGGAGATTGTTGTGGTTGTCGTAGGTGCTATAGTTGTTTTAGAAGAAGCTTCAGTTGTGGTTGTGGAAGAAGCTGCAGTCGTGGTTGCAGTAGGTAATGCAGTAGTGGTTGTGGAAGCAGCTACAGTTGTTGTAGTAGGAGCTGCAGTTGTCGATGTGGATGTTGTCGTAGGTGATATTGTTGTTGTAGAAGAAACTTCAATTGTGGTTGCTGTAGGGGCTGCAGTAGTGCTTGTGGAAGCAGCTTCAGTTGTTGTTGTAAGAGCTGCTGCAGTTGTAGTGGCCGTAGGAGCTATGGTAGTTGTAGTAGGAGCTGCAGTTCTCGTAGGGGATGTTGTTGTGGTAGTCGTAGCTTCTACAGTTGTTGTAGAATAAGCTTCTGTTGTGGTTGCAGTAGAAGGGGATGCACTTGTTCTTGTGGTAGAAGCTACAGTTGGAGTTGTAGGAGCTGTGGTTGTCGTAGTAGCTGCATCATTTGTGGTGGTCGCAGGATCTACAATTTTTGTCGTAGTAGAAGCTGCAGTGGTTGTCGTAGCAGCTGCTGTTGTGCTTGCTATTGTAGCTGGAGTTGTTGTATGAGCAAGAGTTGTTGTTGCCATAGGGGAGGCAGTAGTGGTTGTGGATGCAGCTACAGTTGGTGTTGTTTGAGCTGCTGCAGTTGTAGTGGTCGTTGGAGCTGCCGTTGTTGTACTAGCTGCTGTTGTGGTTGCTGTAGGAGCTACATTTATGTTTGTCGTAGGGCTTACAATGGTAGTAGGTCCTGCAGTTTTGATTGACGTTGTAGGAGCTACAGTGGTTGGAGCTGCAGTTGTCGAAAAGGATGTTGTTGTGGTTGTCGTAGGTTCTACAGTTGTTGTTGTGGTTGCTGTAGGTGTTCCAGTTGTGGATGTCGCAGGAGTAAAAATGGTTGTAGAACCTTCGGTTGTGATTAGCGTTGTTGTAGCTACAGTTGTCGAAGGGGAGATTGTTGTGGTTGTCGTAGGTGCTATAGTTGTTTTAGAAGAAGCTTCAGTTGTGGTTGTGGAAGAAGCTGCAGTCGTGGTTGCAGTAGGTAATGCAGTAGTGGTTGTGGAAGCAGCTACAGTTGTTGTAGTAGGAGCTGCAGTTGTCGAAGGGGATGTTGTCGTAGGTGATATAGTTGTTGTAGAAGAAGCTTCAATTGTGGTTGCTGTAGGGGCTGCAGTAGTGCTTGTGGAAGCAGCTTCAGTTGTTTTTGTAAGAGCTGCTGCAGTTGTAGTGGCCGTAGGAGCTACGGTAGTTGTAGTAGGAGCTGCAGTTCTCGTAGGGGATGTTGTTGTGGTAGTCGTAGCTTCTACAGTTGTTGTAGAATAAGCTTCTGTTGTGGTTGCAGTAGTACGGGATGCACTTGTTCTTGTGGAAGAAGCTACAGTTGGAGTTGTAGGAGCTGTGGTTGTCGTAGTAGCTGCATCATTTGTGGTGGTCGCAGGATCTACAATTTTTGTCGTAGTAGAAGCTGCATTGGTTGTCGTAGCAGCTGCTGTTGTGCTTGCTATTGTAGCTGGAGTTGTTGTATGAGCTAGAGTTGTTGTTGCCATAGGGGCTGCAGTAGTGGTTGTGGATGCAGCTACAGTTGGTGTTGTTTGAGCTGCTGCAGTTGTAGTGGTCGTTGGAGCTCCAGTTGTTGTACTAGCTGCTGTTGTGGTTGCTGTAGGAGCTACATTTGTGTTTGTCGTAGGGCTTACAATGGTAGTAGGTCCTGCAGTTTTGAATGACGTTGTAGGAGCTACATTGGTTGGAGCTGCAGTTGTCGAAAAGGATGTTGTTGTGGTTGTCGTAGGTGCTTCAGATGTTGTTGTGGTTCCTGTAGGTGCTACAGTTGTGGTTGTCGTAGGAGTTAAAATGGTAGTAGGACCTTCAGTTGTGATTGGTGTTGTTGGAGCTACAGTTGTCGAAGGGGAGATTGTTGTGGTTGTCATAGGTGCTATAGTTGTTGTAGAAGAAGCTTCAGTCGTGGTTGCAGTAGGTAATGCAGTAGTGGTTGTGGAAGCAGCTACAGTTGTTGTAGTAGGAGCTGTATTTGTCGAAGGGGATGTTGTCGTAGGTGATATAGTTGTTGTAGAAGAAGCTTCAATTGTGGTTGCAGTAAGGGCTGAAGTAGTGCTTGTGGAAACAGCTTCAGTTGTTGTTGTAAGAGCTGCTGCTGTTGTAGTGGCCGTAGAAGCTCCAGTGGTTTTAGTAGGAGCTGCAGTTGTCGTAGGGGATGTTGTTGTGGTTATTGTAGAATGATCTTCATTTCTTGTTGCAGTAGGGGTTGCTGTAGTGGGTGAGGAAGCAGCTTCAGTTGTTGTAGTAGGAGCTGCAGTTGTCGAAGGCGATGTTGTCGTAGGTGATATAGTTGTTGTAGAAGAAGCTTCAATTGTGGTTGCTGTAGGGGCTGCAGTAGTGCTTGTGGAAGCAGCTTCAGTTGTTTTTGTAAGAGCTGCTGCAGTTGTAGTGGCCGTAGGAGCTACGGTAGTTGTAGTAGGAGCTGCAGTTCTCGTAGGGGATGTTGTTGTGGTAGTCGTAGCTTCTACAGTTGTTGTAGAATAAGCTTCTGTTGTGGTTGCTGTAGTAGGGGCTGCACTTGTTCTTATGGAAGAAGCTACAGTTGGAGCTGTTGTTGTCGTAGTAGCTGCATCATTTGTGGTGGTCGCAGGATCTACAATTTTTGTCGTAGTAGAAGCTGCAGTGGTTGTCGTAGCAGCTGCTTTTGTGCTTGCTATTGTAGCTGGAGATGTTGTATGAGCTAGAGTTGTTGTTGCCATAGGGGCTGCAGTAGTGGTTGCGGATGCAGCTACAGTTGGTGTTGCTTGAGCTGCTGCAGTTGTAGTGGTCGTTGGAGCTCCAGTTGTTGTACTAGCTGCTGTTGTGGTTGCTGTAGGAGCTACATTTGTGTTTGTCGTATGACTTACAATAGTAGTAGGTCCTGCAGTTTTGATTGACATTGTAGGAGCTACAGTGGTTGGAGCTGCAGTTGTCGAAAAGGATGTTGTTGTGGTTGTCGTTGGTTCTACAGTTGTTGTTGTGGTTGCTGTAGGTGTTCCAGTTGTGGGTCTCGCAGGAGTAAAAGTGGTTGTAGAACCTTCGGTTGTGATTGGCGTTGTTGTAGCTACAGTTGTCGAAGGGGAGATTGTTGTGGTTGTCGTAGGTGCTATAGTTGTTTTAGAAGAAGCTTCAGTTGTGGTTGTGGAAGAATCTGCAGTCGTGGTTGCAGTAGGTAATGCAGTAGTGGTTGTGGAAGCAGCTACAGTTGTTGTAGTAGGAGCTGCAGTTGTCGAAGGGGATGTTGTCGTAGGTGATATTGTTGTTGTAGAAGAAGCTTCAATTGTGGTTGCTGTAGGGGCTGCAGTAGTGCTTGTGGAAGCAGCTTCTGTTGTTGTTGTAAGAGCTGCTGCAGTTGTAGTGGCCGTAGGAGCTATGGTAGTTGTAGTAGGAGCTGCAGTTCTCGTAGGGGATGTTGTTGTGGTAGTCGTAGCTTCTACAGTTGTTGTAGAATGATCTTCATTTCTAGTTGCAGTAGGGGCTGCTGTAGTGGTTGAGGAAGCAGCTTCAGTTGTTGTTGGAGCAGCTGCAGTTGTAGTGGCCGTAGGAGCTACGGTAGTTGTAGTAGGAGCTGCAGTTGTCGAAGGGGATGTTGTCGTAGGTGATATAGTTGTTGTAGAATGATCTTCATTTCTAGTTGCAGTAGGGGCTGCTGTAGTGGTTGAGGAAGCATCTTCAGTTGTTGTTGGAGCAGCTGCAGTTGTAGTGGCCGTAGGAGCTACGGTAGTTGTTGTAGGAGCTGCAGTTCTCGTAGGGGATGTTGTTGTGGTAGTCGTAGCTTCTACAGTTGTTGTAGAATAAGCTTCTGTTGTGGTTGCAGTAGTAGGGGATGCACTTGTTCTTGTGGAAGAAGCTACAGTTGGAGTTGTAGGAGCTGTGGTTGTCGTAGTAGCTGCATCATTTGTGGTGGTCGCAGGATCTACAATTTTTGTCGTAGTAGAAGCTGCAGTGGTTGTCGTAGCAGCTGCTGTTGTGCTTGCTATTGTAGCTGGAGATGTTGTATGAGCTAGAGTTGTTGTTGCCATAGGGGCTGCAGTAGTGGTTGCGGATGCAGCTACAGTTGGTGTTGCTTGAGCTGCTGCAGTTGTAGTGGTCGTTGGAGCTCCAGTTGTTGTACTAGCTGCTGTTGTGGTTGCTGTAGGAGCTACATTTGTGTTTGTCGTATGACTTACAATGGTAGTAGGTCCTGCAGTTTTGATTGACGTTGTAGGAGCTACAGTGGTTGGAGCTGCAGTTGTCGAAAAGGATGTTGTTGTGGTTGTCGTAGGTTCTACAGTTGTTGTTGTGGTTGCTGTAGGTGTTCCAGTTGTGGGTCTCGCAGGAGTAAAAGTGGTTGTAGAACCTTCGGTTGTGATTGGCGTTGTTGTAGCTACAGTTGTCGAAGGGAGATTGTTGTGGTTGCCGTAGGTGCTATAGTTGTTTTAGAAGAAGCTTCAGTTGTGGTTGTGGAAGAAGCTGCAGTCGTGGTTGCAGTAGGTAATGCAGTAGTGGTTGTGGAAGCAGCTACAGTTGTTGTAGTAGGAGCTGCAGTTGTCGATGGGGATGTTGTCGTAGGTGATATTGTTGTTGTAGAAGAAGCTTCAATTGTGGTTGCTGTAGGGGCTGCAGTAGTGCTTGTGGAAGCAGCTTCTGTTGTTGTTGTAAGAGCTGCTGCAGTTGTAGTGGCCGTAGGAGCTATGGTAGTTGTAGTAGGAGCTGCAGTTCTCGTAGGGGATGTTGTTGTGGTAGTCGTAGCTTCTACAGTTGTTGTAGAAGAAGCTTCTGTTGTGGTTGCAGTAGTAGGCGCTGCACTTGTTCTTGTGGAAGAAGCTACAGTTGGAGTTGTAGGAGCTGTTGTTGTCGTAGTAGCTGCATCATTTGTGGTGGTCGCAGGATCTACAATTTTTGTCGTAGCAGAAGCTGCAGTGGTTGTCGTAGCAGCTGCTGTTGTGCTTGCTATTGTAGCTGGAGATGTTGTATGAGCTAGAGTTGTTGTTGCCATAGGGGCTGCAGTAGTGGTTGCGGATGCAGCTACAGTTGGTGTTGCTTGAGCTGCTGCAGTTGTAGTGGTCGTTGGAGCTCCAGTTGTTGTACTAGCTGCTGTTGTGGTTGCTGTAGGAGCTACATTTGTGTTTGTCGTATGACTTACAATGGTAGTAGGTCCTGCAGTTTTGATTGACGTTGTAGGAGCTACAGTGGTTGGAGCTGCAGTTGTCGAAAAGGATGTTGTTGTGGTTGTCGTAGGTTCTACAGTTGTTGTTGTGGTTGCTGTAGGTGTTCCAGTTGTGGGTCTCGCAGGAGTAAAAGTGGTTGTAGAACCTTCGGTTGTGATTGGCGTTGTTGTAGCTACAGTTGTCGAAGGGGAGATTGTTGTGGTTGTCGTAGGTGCTATAGTTGTTTTAGAAGAAGCTTCAGTTGTGGTTGTGGAAGAAGCTGCAGTCGTGGTTGCAGTAGGTAATGCAGTAGTGGTTGTGGAAGCAGCTACAGTTGTTGTAGTAGGAGCTGCAGTTGTCGATGGGGATGTTGTCGTAGGTGATATTGTTGTTGTAGAAGAAGCTTCAATTGTGGTTGCTGTAGGGGCTGCAGTAGTGCTTGTGGAAGCAGCTTCTGTTGTTGTTGTAAGAGCTGCTGCAGTTGTAGTGGCCGTAGGAGCTATGGTAGTTGTAGTAGGAGCTGCAGTTCTCGTAGGGGATGTTGTTGTGGTAGTCGTAGCTTCTACAGTTGTTGTAGAATAAGCTTCTGTTGTGGTTGCAGTAGTAGGGGCTGCACTTGTTCTTATGGAAGAAGCTACAGTTGGAGTTGTAGGAGCTGTTGTTGTCGTAGTAGCTGCATCATTTGTGGTGGTCGCAGGATCTACAATTTTTGTCGTAGTAGAAGCTGCAGTGGTTGTCGTAGCAGCTGCTTTTGTGCTTGCTATTGTAGCTGGAGATGTTGTATGAGCTAGAGTTTTTGTTGCCATAGGGGCTGCAGTAGTGGTTGCGGATGCAGCTACAGTTGGTGTTGCTTGAGCTCCTGCAGTTGTAGTGGTCGTTGGAGCTCCAGTTGTTGTACTAGCTGCTGTTGTGGTTGCTGTAGGAGCTACATTTGTGTTTGTCGTATGACTTACAATGGTAGTAGGTCCTGCAGTTTTGATTGACATTGTAGGAGCTACAGTGGTTGGAGCTGCAGTTGTCGAAAAGGATGTTGTTGTGGTTGTCGTAGGTTCTACAGTTGTTGTTGTGGTTGCTGTAGGTGTTCCAGTTGTGGGTCTCGCAGGAGTAAAAGTGGTTGTAGAACCTTCGGTTGTGATTGGCGTTGTTGTAGCTACAGTTGTCGAAGGGGAGATTGTTGTGGTTGTCGTAGGTGCTATAGTTGTTTTAGAAGAAGCTTCAGTTGTGGTTGTGGAAGAAGCTGCAGTCGTGGTTGCAGTAGGTAATGCAGTAGTGGTTGTGGAAGCAGCTACAGTTGTTGTAGTAGGAGCTGCAGTTGTCGAAGGGGATGTTGTCGTAGGTGATATTGTTGTTGTAGAAGAAGCTTCAATTGTGGTTGCTGTAGGGGCTGCAGTAGTGCTTGTGGAAGCAGCTTCTGTTGTTGTTGTAAGAGCTGCTGCAGTTGTAGTGGCCGTAGGAGCTATGGTAGTTGTAGTAGGAGCTGCAGTTCTCGTAGGGGATGTTGTTGTGGTAGTCGTAGCTTCTACAGTTGTTGTAGAATGATCTTCATTTCTAGTTGCAGTAGGGGCTGCTGTAGTGGTTGAGGAAGCAGCTTCAGTTGTTGTTGGAGCAGCTGCAGTTGTAGTGGCCGTAGGAGCTACGGTAGTTGTAGTAGGAGCTGCAGTTGTCGAATGGGATGTTGTCGTAGGTGATATAGTTGTTGTAGAATGATCTTCATTTCTAGTTGCAGTAGGGGCTGCTGTAGTGGTTGAGGAAGCATCTTCAGTTGTTGTTGGAGCAGCTGCAGTTGTAGTGGCCGTAGGAGCTACGGTAGTTGTTGTAGGAGCTGCAGTTCTCGTAGGGGATGTTGTTGTGGTAGTCGTAGCTTCTACAGTTGTTGTAGAATAAGCTTCTGTTGTGGTTTCAGTAGTAGGGGATGCACTTGTTCTTGTGGAAGAAGCTACAGTTGGAGTTGTAGGAGCTGTGGTTGTCGTAGTAGCTGCATCATTTGTGGTGGTCGCAGGATCTACAATTTTTGTCGTAGTAGAAGCTGCAGTGGTTGTCGTAGCAGCTGCTGTTGTGCTTGCTATTGTAGCTGGAGATGTTGTATGAGCTAGAGTTGTTGTTGCCATAGGGGCTGCAGTAGTGGTTGCGGATGCAGCTACAGTTGGTGTTGCTTGAGCTGCTGCAGTTGTAGTGGTCGTTGGAGCTCCAGTTGTTGTACTAGCTGCTGTTGTGGTTGCTGTAGGAGCTACATTTGTGTTTGTCGTATGACTTACAATGGTAGTAGGTCCTGCAGTTTTGATTGACGTTGTAGGAGCTACAGTGGTTGGAGCTGCAGTTGTCGAAAAGGATGTTGTTGTGGTTGTCGTAGGTTCTACAGTTGTTGTTGTGGTTGCTGTAGGTGTTCCAGTTGTGGGTGTCGCAGGAGTAAAAATGGTTGTAGAACCTTCGGTTGTGATTAGCGTTGTTGTAGCTACAGTTGTCGAAGGGGAGATTGTTGTGGTTGTCGTAGGTGCTATAGTTGTTTTAGAAGAAGCTTCAGTTGTGGTTGTGGAAGAAGCTGCAGTCGTGGTTGCAGTAGGTAATGCAGTAGTGGTTGCAGTAGGTAATGCAGTAGTGGTTGTGGAAGCAGCTACAGTTGTTGTAGTAGGAGCTGCAGTTGTCGATGGGGATGTTGTCGTAGGTGATATTGTTGTTGTAGAAGAAGCTTCAATTGTGGTTGCTGTAGGGGCTGCAGTAGTGCTTGTGGAAGCAGCTTCAGTTGTTGTTGTAAGAGCTGCTGCAGTTGTAGTGGCCGTAGGAGCTATGGTAGTTGTAGTAGGAGCTGCAGTTCTCATAGGGGATGTTGTTGTGGTAGTCGTAGCTTCTACAGTTGTTGTAGAAGAAGCTTCTGTTGTGGTTGCAGTAGTAGGGGATGTACTTGTTCTTGTGGAAGAAGCTACAGTTGGAGTTGTAGGAGCTGTGGTTGTCGTAGTAGCTGCATCATTTGTGGTGGTCGCAGGATCTACAATTTTTGTCGTAGTAGAAGCTGCAGTGGTTGTCGTAGCAGCTGCTGTTGTGCTTGCTATTGTAGCTGGAGTTGTTGTATGAGCTAGAGTTGTTGTTGCCATAGGGGAGGCTGTAGTGGTTGTGGATGCAGCTACAGTTGGTGTTGTTTGAGCTGCTGCAGTTGTAGTGGTCGTTGGAGCTCCAGTTGTTGTACTAGCTGCTGTTGTGGTTGCTGTAGGAGCTACATTTGTGTTTGTCGTAGGACTTACAATGGTAGTAGGTCCTGCAGTTTTGATTGATGTTGTGGGTGCTACAGTGGTTGGAGCTGCAGTTGTCGAAAAGGATGTTGTTGTGGTTCCTGTAGGTGCTACAGTTGTTGTTGTGGTTCCTGTAGGTGCTACAGTTGTGGTTGTCGTAGGAGTTAAAATGGTAGTAGGACCTTCAGTTGTGATTGGCATTGTTGGAGCTACAGTTGTCGAAGGGGAGATTGTTGTGGTTGTTGTAGGTGCTATAGTTGTTTTAGAAGAAGCTTCAGTTATGGTTCCAGTAAGGACTGCAGTAGTTGTTGTAGAAGAAGCTCCAGTTGTGGTTGCAGTAAGGGCTGCAGTCGTGGTTGTGGAAGAAGCTGCAGTCGTGGTTGCAGTAGGTAATGCAGTAGTGGTTGTGGAAGCAGCTACAGTTGTTGTAGTAGGAGCTGCAGTTGTCGAAGGGGATGTTGTCGTAGGTGATATAGTTGTTGTAGAAGAAGCTTCAATTGTGGTTGCTGTAGGGGCTGCGGTAGTGCTTGTGGAAGCAGCTTCAGTTTTTGTAGTAAGAGCTGCTGCAGTTGTAGTGGCCGTAGGAGCTATGGTAGTTGTAGTAGGAGCTGCAGTTCTCGTAGGGGATGTTGTTGTGGTAGTCGTAGCTTCTACAGTTGTTGTAGAATAAGCTTCTGTTGTGGTTGCAGTAATAGGGGCTGCACTTGTTCTTGTGGAAGAAGCTACAGTTGGAGTTGTAGGAGCTGTTGTTGTCGTAGTAGCTGCATCATTTGTGGTGGTTGCAGGATCTACAATTTTTGTCGTAGTAGAAGCTGCAGTGGTTGTCGTAGCAGCTGCTGTTGTGCTTGCTATTGTAGCTGGAGATGTTGTATGAGCTAGAGTTGTTGTTGCCATAGGGGCTGCAGTAGTGGTTGCGGATGCAGCTACAGTTGGTGTTGCTTGAGCTGCTGCAGTTGTAGTGGTCGTTGGAGCTCCAGTTGTTGTACTAGCTGCTGTTGTGGTTGCTGTAGGAGCTACATTTGTGTTTGTCGTATGACTTACAATGGTAGTAGGTCCTGCAGTTTTGATTGACGTTGTAGGAGCTACAGTGGTTGGAGCTGCAGTTGTCGAAAAGGATGTTGTTGTGGTTGTCGTAGGTTCTACAGTTGTTGTTGTGGTTGCTGTAGGTGTTCCAGTTGTGGGTCTCGCAGGAGTAAAAGTGGTTGTAGAACCTTCGGTTGTGATTGGCGTTGTTGTAGCTACAGTTGTCGAAGGGGAGATTGTTGTGGTTGTCGTAGGTGCTATAGTTGTTTTAGAAGAAGCTTCAGTTGTGGTTGTGGAAGAAGCTGCAGTCGTGGTTGCAGTAGGTAATGCAGTAGTGGTTGTGGAAGCAGCTACAGTTGTTGTAGTAGGAGCTGCAGTTGTCGATGGGGATGTTGTCGTAGGTGATATTGTTGTTGTAGAAGAAGCTTCAATTGTGGTTGCTGTAGGGGCTGCAGTAGTGCTTGTGGAAGCAGCTTCTGTTGTTGTTGTAAGAGCTGCTGCAGTTGTAGTGGCCGTAGGAGCTATGGTAGTTGTAGTAGGAGCTGCAGTTCTCGTAGGGGATGTTGTTGTGGTAGTCGTAGCTTCTACAGTTGTTGTAGAATGATCTTCATTTCTAGTTGCAGTAGGGGCTGCTGTAGTGGTTGAGGAAGCAGCTTCAGTT
Organism: Oncorhynchus masou masou; assembly: GCF_036934945.1. Lineage (NCBI taxonomy): Eukaryota > Metazoa > Chordata > Actinopteri > Salmoniformes > Salmonidae > Oncorhynchus > Oncorhynchus masou. The sequence goes on along the minus strand of NC_088224.1, from coordinate 33,870,355 downwards.
GTTGTTGGAGCAGCTGCAGTTGTAGTGGCCGTAGGAGCTACGGTAGTTGTAGTAGGAGCTGCAGTTGTCGAAGGGGATGTTGTCGTAGGTGATATAGTTGTTGTAGAATGATCTTCATTTCTAGTTGCAGTAGGGGCTGCTGTAGTGGTTGACGAAGCAGCTTCTGTTGTTGTTGGAGCAGCTGCAGTTGTAGTGGCCGTAGGAGCTACGGTAGTTGTTGTAGGAGCTGCAGTTCTCGTAGGGGATGTTGTTGTGGTAGTCGTAGCTTCTACAGTTGTTGTAGAATAAGCTTCTGTTGTGGTTGCAGTAGTAGGGGCTGCACTTGTTCTTGTGGAAGAAGCTACAGTTGGAGTTGTAGGAGCTGTTGTTGTCGTAGTAGCTGCATCATTTGTGGTGGTCGCAAGATCTACAATTTTTGTCGTAGCAGAAGCTGCAGTGGTTGTCGTAGCAGCTGCTGTTGTGCTTGCTATTGTAGCTGGAGATGTTGTATGAGCTAGAGTTGTTGTTGCCATAGGGGCTGCAGTAGTGGTTGCGGATGCAGCTACAGTTGGTGTTGCTTGAGCTGCTGCAGTTGTAGTGGTCGTTGGAGCTCCAGTTGTTGTACTAGCTGCTGTTGTGGTTGCTGTAGGAGCTACATTTGTGTTTGTCGTATGACTTACAATGGTAGTAGGTCCTGCAGTTTTGATTGACGTTGTAGGAGCTACAGTGGTTGGAGCTGCAGTTGTCGAAAAGGATGTTGTTGTGGTTGTCGTAGGTTCTACAGTTGTTGTTGTGGTTGCTGTAGGTGTTCCAGTTGTGGGTCTCGCAGGAGTAAAAGTGGTTGTAGAACCTTCGGTTGTGATTGGCGTTGTTGTAGCTACAGTTGTCGAAGGGGAGATTGTTGTGGTTGTCGTAGGTGCTATAGTTGTTTTAGAAGAAGCTTCAGTTGTGGTTGTGGAAGAAGCTGCAGTCGTGGTTGCAGTAGGTAATGCAGTAGTGGTTGTGGAAGCAGCTACAGTTGTTGTAGTAGTAGCTGCAGTTGTCGAAGGGGATGTTGTCGTAGGTGATATAGTTGTTGTAGAAGAAGCTTCAATTGTGGTTGCTGTAGGGGCTGCAGTAGTGCTCGTGGAAGCAGCTTCAGTTGTTGTTGTAAGAGCTGCTGCAGTTGTAGTGGCCGTAGGAGCTACGGTAGTTGTAGTAGGAGCTGCAGTTCTCGTAGGGGATGTTGTTGTGGTAGTCGTAGCTTCTACAGTTGTTGTAGAATAAGCTTCTGTTGTGGTTGCAGTAGTAGGGGCTGCACTTGTTCTTGTGGAAGAAGCTATAGTTGGAGTTGTAGGAGCTGTGGTTGTCGTAGTAGCTGCATCATTTGTGGTGGTCGCAGGATCTACAATTTTGTCGTAGTAGAAGCTGCAGTGGTTGTCGTAGCAGCTGCTGTTGTGCTTGCTATTGTAGCTGGAGTTGTTGTATGAGCTAGAGTTGTTGTTGCCATAGGGGCTGCAGTAGTGGTTGTGGATGCAGCTACAGTTGGTGTTGTTTGAGCTGCTGCAGTTGTAGTGGTCGTTGGAGCTCCAGTTGTTGTACTAGCTGCTGTTGTGGTTGCTGTAGGAGCTACATTTGTGTTTGTTGTAGTAGGTCCTGCAGTTTTGATTGACGTTGTAGGAGCTCCAGTGGTTGGAGCTGCAGTTGTCGAAACGGATGTTGTTGTGGTTGTCGTAAGTGCTACAGTTGTTGTTGTGGTTCCTGTAGGTGCTACAGTTGTGGTTGTCGTAGGAGTTAAAATGGTAGTAGGACCTTCAGTTGTGATTGGCGTTGTTGGAGCTACAGTTTTCGAAGGGGAGATTGTTGTGGTTGTCGTAGGTGCTATAGTTGTTTTAGAAGAAGCTTCAGTTGTGGTTGTGGAAGAAGCTGCAGTCGTGGTTGCAGTAGGTAATGCAGTAGAAGAAGCTTCAGTTATGGTTCCAGTAAGGGCTGCAGTAGTTGTTGTAGAAGAAGCTTCAGTTGTGGTTGCAGTAGGTAATGCAGTAGTGGTTGTGGAAGCAGCTACAGTTGTTGTAGTAGGAGCTGCAGTTGTCGAAGGGGATGTTGTCGTAGGTGATATAGTTGTTGTAGAAGAAGCTTCAATTGTGATTGCAGTAGGGGCTGCAGTAGTGCTTGTGGAAGCATCTTCAGTTGTTGTAAGAGCTGCTGCTGTTGTAGTGGCCGTAGGAGCTCCAGTGGTTTTAGTAGGAGCTGCAGTTGTCATAGGGGATGTTGTTGTGGTTATTGTAGAAGGATCTTCATTTCTAGTTGCAGTAGGGGCTGCTGTAGTGGTTGAGGAAGCAGCTACAGTTGTTATTGGAGCAGTTGTAGTGGCCGTAGGAGCTGCAGTTCTCGTAGGGGATGTTGTTGTGGTTGGGGGATCTACAATTTTTGTTGTAGTAGAAGCTGTAGTTGTTGCCGTAGGGGGAATTGTTGCGCTTGTTGTAGATGTTATAGAAGCTGCAGTGGTTGTCGTAGCAGCTGCTGTTGTGCTTGCTATTGTAGCTAAAGTTGTTGTTGTATGAGCTGGAGTTGTTGCCATAGGGGCTGCTGTAGTGGTTGTGGATGCAGCTACAGTTGGTGCTGCTGCAGTTGTAGTGATCGTGGGAGCTACATTTTTGCAGCGTTAGTTGTCAAAAACAATGTTGTTGTGGTTGTCGTAGGTGCTACAGTTGTTGTTGTGGTTGCTGTAGGTGCTACAGTTGTGGTTGTCCTAGGAGTTAAAATGGTAGTAGGAGCTTCAGTTGTGATTGGCGTTGTTGGAGCTACAGTTGTCGAAGGGGAGATTTTTGTGGTTGTTTTCGGTGCTATAGTTGTTGTAGAAGAAGCTGAAGTTGTGGTTGTCTTGGGAACTACTCGTATTGTTGTAGAAGCTACAGTTTTGGTTGTCGTAGTGGTGGTTGGAACTTTAGTTCTTTTAGTTACTGCAGATCTTGTTGTCGTAGTAGCTGCTTTAGTTGTGCTGGTCAAATGAGCTACATGTTTTTTACAAGCTGCTGCAGTTGTAGTGGCCGTAGGAGCTACGGTAGTTGTAGTAGGAGCTGCAGTTCTCATAGGGGATGTTGTTGTGGTAGTCGTAGCTTCTACAGTTGTTGTAGAAGAAACTTCTGTTGTGGTTGCAGTAGTAGGGGAGGTACTTGTTCTTGTGGAAGAAGCTACAGTTGGAGTTGTAGGAGCTGTGGTTGTCGTAGTAGCTGCATCATTTGTGGTGGTCGCAGGATCTACAATTTTTGTCGTAGTAGAAGCTGCAGTGGTTGTCGTAGCAGCTGCTGTTGTGCTTGCTATTGTAGCTGGAGTTGTTGTATGAGCTAGAGTTGTTGTTGCCATAGGGGAGGCTGTAGTGGTTGTGGATGCAGCTACAGTTGGTGTTGTTTGAGCTGCTGCAGTTGTAGTGGTCGTTGGAGCTCCAGTTGTTGTACTAGCTGCTGTTGTGGTTGCTGTAGGAGCTACATTTGTGTTTGTCGTAGGACTTACAATGGTAGTAGGACCTGCAGTTTTGATTGATGTTGTGGGTGCTACAGTGGTTGGAGCTGCAGTTGTCGAAAAGGATGTTGTTGTGGTTCCTGTAGGTGCTACAGTTGTTGTTGTGGTTCCTGTAGGTGCTACAGTTGTGGTTGTCGTAGGAGTTAAAATGGTAGTAGGACCTTCAGTTGTGATTGGCATTGTTGGAGCTACAGTTGTCGAAGGGGAGATTGTTGTGGTTGTTGTAGGTGCTATAGTTGTTTTAGAAGAAGCTTCAGTTATGGTTCCAGTAAGGACTGCAGTAGTTGTTGTAGAAGAAGCTCCAGTTGTGGTTGCAGTAAGGGCTGCAGTCGTGGTTGTGGAAGAAGCTGCAGTCGTGGTTGCAGTAGGTAATGCAGTAGTGGTTGTGGAAGCAGCTACAGTTGTTGTAGTAGGAGCTGCAGTTGTCGAAGGGGATGTTGTCGTAGGTGATATAGTTGTTGTAGAAGAAGCTTCAATTGTGGTTGCTGTAGGGGCTGCGGTAGTGCTTGTGGAAGCAGCTTCAGTTTTTGTAGTAAGAGCTGCTGCAGTTGTAGTGGCCGTAGGAGCTATGGTAGTTGTAGTAGGAGCTGCAGTTCTCGTAGGGGATGTTGTTGTGGTAGTCGTAGCTTCTACAGTTGTTGTAGAATAAGCTTCTGTTGTGATTGCAGTAATAGGGGCTGCACTTGTTCTTGTGGAAGAAGCTACAGTTGGAGTTGTAGGAGCTGTTGTTGTCGTAGTAGCTGCATCATTTGTGGTGGTTGCAGGATCTACAATTTTTGTCGTAGTAGAAGCTGCAGTGGTTGTCGTAGCAGCTGCTGTTGTGCTTGCTATTGTAGCTGGAGATGTTGTATGAGCTAGAGTTGTTGTTGCCATAGGGGCTGCAGTAGTGGTTGCGGATGCAGCTACAGTTGGTGTTGCTTGAGCTGCTGCAGTTGTAGTGGTCGTTGGAGCTCCAGTTGTTGTACTAGCTGCTGTTGTGGTTGCTGTAGGAGCTACATTTGTGTTTGTCATATGACTTACAATGGTAGTAGGTCCTGCAGTTTTGATTGACGTTGTAGGAGCTACAGTGGTTGGAGCTGCAGTTGTCGAAAAGGATGTTGTTGTGGTTGTCGTAGGTTCTACAGTTGTTGTTGTGGTTGCTGTAGGTGTTCCAGTTGTGGGTCTCGCAGGAGTAAAAGTGGTTGTAGAACCTTCGGTTGTGATTGGCGTTGTTGTAGCTACAGTTGTCGAAGGGGAGATTGTTGTGGTTGTCGTAGGTGCTATAGTTGTTTTAGAAGAAGCTTCAGTTGTGGTTGTGGAAGAAGCTGCAGTCGTGGTTGCAGTAGGTAATGCAGTAGTGGTTGTGGAAGCAGCTACAGTTGTTGTAGTAGGAGCTGCAGTTGTCGATGGGGATGTTGTCGTAGGTGATATTGTTGTTGTAGAAGAAGCTTCAATTGTGGTTGCTGTAGGGGCTGCAGTAGTGCTTGTGGAAGCAGCTTCTGTTGTTGTTGTAAGAGCTGCTGCAGTTGTAGTGGCCGTAGGAGCTATGGTAGTTGTAGTAGGAGCTGCAGTTCTCGTAGGGGATGTTGTTGTGGTAGTCGTAGCTTCTACAGTTGTTGTAGAATGATCTTCATTTCTAGTTGCAGTAGGGGCTGCTGTAGTGGTTGAGGAAGCAGCTTCAGTTGTTGTTGGAGCAGCTGCAGTTGTAGTGGCCGTAGGAGCTACGGTAGTTGTAGTAGGAGCTGCAGTTGTCGAAGGGGATGTTGTCGTAGGTGATATAGTTGTTGTAGAATGATCTTCATTTCTAGTTGCAGTAGGGGCTGCTGTAGTGGTTGACGAAGCAGCTTCTGTTGTTGTTGGAGCAGCTGCAGTTGTAGTGGCCGTAGGAGCTACGGTAGTTGTTGTAGGAGCTGCAGTTCTCGTAGGGGATGTTGTTGTGGTAGTCGTAGCTTCTACAGTTGTTGTAGAATAAGCTTCTGTTGTGGTTGCAGTAGTAGGGGCTGCACTTGTTCTTGTGGAAGAAGCTACAGTTGGAGTTGTAGGAGCTGTTGTTGTCGTAGTAGCTGCATCATTTGTGGTGGTCGCAAGATCTACAATTTTTGTCGTAGCAGAAGCTGCAGTGGTTGTCGTAGCAGCTGCTGTTGTGCTTGCTATTGTAGCTGGAGATGTTGTATGAGCTAGAGTTGTTGTTGCCATAGGGGCTGCAGTAGTGGTTGCGGATGCAGCTACAGTTGGTGTTGCTTGAGCTGCTGCAGTTGTAGTGGTCGTTGGAGCTCCAGTTGTTGTACTAGCTGCTGTTGTGGTTGCTGTAGGAGCTACATTTGTGTTTGTCGTATGACTTACAATGGTAGTAGGTCCTGCAGTTTTGATTGACGTTGTAGGAGCTACAGTGGTTGGAGCTGCAGTTGTCGAAAAGGATGTTGTTGTGGTTGTCGTAGGTTCTACAGTTGTTGTTGTGGTTGCTGTAGGTGTTCCAGTTGTGGGTCTCGCAGGAGTAAAAGTGGTTGTAGAACCTTCGGTTGTGATTGGCGTTGTTGTAGCTACAGTTGTCGAAGGGGAGATTGTTGTGGTTGTCGTAGGTGCTATAGTTGTTTTAGAAGAAGCTTCAGTTGTGGTTGTGGAAGAAGCTGCAGTCGTGGTTGCAGTAGGTAATGCAGTAGTGGTTGTGGAAGCAGCTACAGCTGTTGTAGTAGTAGCTGCAGTTGTCGAAGGGGATGTTGTCGTAGGTGATATAGTTGTTGTAGAAGAAGCTTCAATTGTGGTTGCTGTAGGGGCTGCAGTAGTGCTCGTGGAAGCAGCTTCAGTTGTTGTTGTAAGAGCTGCTGCAGTTGTAGTGGCCGTAGGAGCTACGGTAGTTGTAGTAGGAGCTGCAGTTCTCGTAGGGGATGTTGTTGTGGTAGTCGTAGCTTCTACAGTTGTTGTAGAATAAGCTTCTGTTGTGGTTGCAGTAGTAGGGGCTGCACTTGTTCTTGTGGAAGAAGCTATAGTTGGAGTTGTAGGAGCTGTGGTTGTCGTAGTAGCTGCATCATTTGTGGTGGTCGCAGGATCTACAATTTTTGTCGTAGTAGAAGCTGCAGTGGTTGTCGTAGCAGCTGCTGTTGTGCTTGCTATTGTAGCTGGAGTTGTTGTATGAGCTAGAGTTGTTGTTGCCATAGGGGCTGCAGTAGTGGTTGTGGATGCAGCTACAGTTGGTGTTGTTTGAGCTGCTGCAGTTGTAGTGGTCGTTGGAGCTCCAGTTGTTGTACTAGCTGCTGTTGTGGTTGCTGTAGGAGCTACATTTGTGTTTGTTGTAGTAGGTCCTGCAGTTTTGATTGACGTTGTAGGAGCTCCAGTGGTTGGAGCTGCAGTTGTCGAAACGGATGTTGTTGTGGTTGTCGTAAGTGCTACAGTTGTTGTTGTGGTTCCTGTAGGTGCTACAGTTGTGGTTGTCGTAGGAGTTAAAATGGTAGTAGGACCTTCAGTTGTGATTGGCGTTGTTGGAGCTACAGTTTTCGAAGGGGAGATTGTTGTGGTTGTCGTAGGTGCTATAGTTGTTTTAGAAGAAGCTTCAGTTGTGGTTGTGGAAGAAGCTGCAGTCGTGGTTGCAGTAGGTAATGCAGTAGAAGAAGCTTCAGTTATGGTTCCAGTAAGGGCTGCAGTAGTTGTTGTAGAAGAAGCTTCAGTTGTGGTTGCAGTAGGTAATGCAGTAGTGGTTGTGGAAGCAGCTACAGTTGTTGTAGTAGGAGCTGCAGTTGTCGAAGGGGATGTTGTCGTAGGTGATATAGTTGTTGTAGAAGAAGCTTCAATTGTGATTGCAGTAGGGGCTGCAGTAGTGCTTGTGGAAGCATCTTCAGTTGTTGTAAGAGCTGCTGCTGTTGTAGTGGCCGTAGGAGCTCCAGTGGTTTTAGTAGGAGCTGCAGTTGTCATAGGGGATGTTGTTGTGGTTATTGTAGAAGGATCTTCATTTCTAGTTGCAGTAGGGGCTGCTGTAGTGGTTGAGGAAGCAGCTACAGTTGTTATTGGAGCAGTTGTAGTGGCCGTAGGAGCTGCAGTTCTCGTAGGGGATGTTGTTGTGGTTGGGGGATCTACAATTTTTGTTGTAGTAGAAGCTGTAGTTGTTGCCGTAGGGGGAATTGTTGCGCTTGTTGTAGATGTTATAGAAGCTGCAGTGGTTGTCGTAGCAGCTGCTGTTGTGCTTGCTATTGTAGCTAAAGTTGTTGTTGTATGAGCTGGAGTTGTTGCCATAGGGGCTGCTGTAGTGGTTGTGGATGCAGCTACAGTTGGTGCTGCTGCAGTTGTAGTGATCGTGGGAGCTACATTTTTTGCAGCGTTAGTTGTCAAAAACAATGTTGTTGTGGTTGTCGTAGGTGCTACAGTTGTTGTTGTGGTTGCTGTAGGTGCTACAGTTGTGGTTGTCCTAGGAGTTAAAATGGTAGTAGGAGCTTCAGTTGTGATTGGCGTTGTTGGAGCTACAGTTGTCGAAGGGGAGATTTTTGTGGTTGTTTTCGGTGCTATAGTTGTTGTAGAAGAAGCTGAAGTTGTGGTTGTCTTGGGAACTACTCTTATTGTTGTAGAAGCTACAGTTTTGGTTGTCGTAGTGGTGGTTGGAACTTTAGTTCTTTTAGTTACTGCAGATCTTGTTGTCGTAGTAGCTGCTTTAGTTGTGCTGGTCAAATGAGCTACATGTTTTTTACAAGGTGCTGCAGTTGTGGTTGTGGTATGGGCTGCTTTTCTGGTTCTGGAAGCAGCTAGCGTTGGTGTCATAGGAGGTGCTTTTTTGGTTGTTGTTGGAGCTAATGTGGTCCTAGAAGCTGCAGTTGTGGTTGTTAAAGCAGCTCTTGTTGAAGGAGCTGCTCTTCTGGAGGCTGTGTTTATTGTCGAAACTCCATGGATATTCCAGAATACGAACACTGATTTATGAGATGAATGGTTAGTATATTTGATGAGTACAGTATCGATTTTTCTACTCTTACTCTTCATCAGATGCGTGCAGTATGTTATAAATTCCACTTATATTTGAGTAAACAAAATAATTATTATATTTAGCCACTCTCCTTATTGATTTTGATGTACATTAGGTCAAACTTTACTATATGTGTCGTTATGTATGCTTTCAGAAATACTTCATAACATCTATATAACACCTAATGTTATTTGTCATAATCAGTCATAAGTATTCCCGCATTAAATAATGTTCATAATAACTTCAAAAGCACTACATAAATGCGTTAAGAAGCATCTATGACTGTATGTCATGCTTTATAAGGTTTTATAAATGTGGCATAACTCTGTGACATAATTACCCATGCCAAATGTGACGTAACCCACTACAGTGCATTTGGAAATTTTTCAGACCCCTTGACTCTTTCCACATTTTGTTAGGTTACATCCTTATTCTAAACTGGATTAAATTGCTTTTTCACCCCTCATCAATCTACACACATTACTCCGTAATGACAATGCAAAAACTGGTTTTTAGACATTTTTGCAAATGTATTACAAATATATATATAAACTGAAATATCACATTTACAAAATTTGAAGTGATCACCTTTGGTCATTCATAACATATTCTCTTAAAGACTATATCGCATGATGGCGTTATGTGTATAGTCTTTATGAATGTGTTATGAATGACTGAAGGTGTCTGACTTTGTAATGAAGCTGTACTTACTTTAAAGTCAGACTCCTTTGGTCATTCATAACACATACATAAATGCCTTATATCATATGATGCTGTACCTACTATGAAGTCAGACACCTTTAGTCATTCATAAGACATATAGTACCAGTCACAAGTTTGAACACACCTACTCATTCAAGGCTTTTTCTTTATTTTTACCATGTACAATGTAGAACAATAATGAAGACTATGAAATATCAAATATGGAATCATGTAGTAAGCAAAAAAGTGTTAAATAAATCAGAATATAGTTTTACTACGCAATATATGTTTTTTTAAACGCTGCATTAGACAGGATTACCTAGACATACTGACCAGCTCAAATAGTCAGAAGCGTACTATATGGCAGACCAATCCAAACTCATCTCTCGGCATGTCCAGCCCACTCATTATCTCAGCCAATCTGTGGCTTTACCAACTAGCCTCGTAATTTAACAATTGTATTCATATTTATAGATGGCATACAAATTTGTTATTAAGACACAAGAAAGTTCACGTTTCAGAAGGCATTTCTTGCAGAATACGCATTTGGATTTTTTTTTAAAGTTTACGTTCAAACGGCTCTCCTGTGAAGTAATGACGCACTACATATGCATAGTTTCCTAAAATGGGTCACAAATGCCTTTTACATACAGTTTAAGTCGGAAGTTTACATACACTTAGGTTGGAGTCATTAAAACTCGTTTTTCAACCACTCCACAAATTTCTTGTTAACAAACTATAGTTTTGGCAAGTCCTTTAGGACATCTACTTTCTGCATGACACAATTCATTTTTCTAACAATTATTTACAGACAGATCTTATAATTCACTGTATCACAATTCCAGTGGGTCAGAAGTTTACATACACTAAGGTGACTGTGCCTTGAAACAGCTTGGAAAATTCCAGAAAATGATGTCATGGCTTTAGAAGCTTCTGATAGACTAATTGACATCATTTGAGTCAATTGGCGGTGTACCTGTGGAGGTGTACCTGTGGATGTATTTCAAGGCCGACCTTCTAACTCAGTGCCTCCTTGCTTGACATCATGGGATAATCCAAATAAATCAGCCAAGACATCAGAAAAATAATTGTAGACCCCCCCCCCACAAGTCTGTTTCATCATTGGGAGCAATTTCCAAACGCTTGAAGGTACCGCGTTCATCTGTACAAACAATAGTACGCAAGTATAAGCACAGCCTTCATCCCGCTCAGGAAGGAGATGCATTCTGTCTCCTAGAGATGAACGTACTTGTGCGAAAAGTGCAAATCAATCCCAGAACAGCAGCAAAGGACCTTGTGAAGATGCTGGAGGAAACAAGTACAAAAGTATCTATATCCACAGTAAAACGAGTTCTATATCGACATAACCTGAAAGGCCGCTTACATGGAAGAAGCCACTACTCCAAAACCACCATAAAAAGCCAGACTACGGTTTGCAACTGCACATGGGGACAAAGATCGTACTTTTTTGAGAAATGTCCTCTGGTCTGATGAAACAAAAATAGAGCTGTTTGGCCATAATGACCATCGTTATGTTTGGAGCAAGAAGGGGGAGGCTTGCAAGCCGAATAACACCATCCCAACCGTGAAGCACGGGAGTGGCAGCATCATGTTGTGGGGGTGCTTTGCTGTAGGAGAGACTGGTGCACTTCACAAAATAGATGGCGTCATGAGGCAGGAAAATTATGTGGATATATTGAAGCAACATCTCAAGACATCAGTCAGGAATTTAAAGTTTGGTCACAAATGGGTCTTCCAAACTACCCACCCTCCAGGACACCTACAACACCCGGTGTCACAGGAAGGCCAAAATTATCAGCAAGGACAACCACCACCCGAGCCACTGCCTGTTCACCCCACTACCATCCAGAAGGCGAGGTCAGTCCAGGTGCATCAAAGCTGGGACCGAGAAACAGCTTCTATCTCAAGGCCATCAGATTGATAAACAGCCATCACTAACACGGTGAGGCTGCTGCCTATATACAGACTTGAAATCCTTGGCCACTAATAAAAGGATCACTAGTCACTTTAATAATGCCACTTTAATAATGTTTACATATCTTGCATTACTCATCTCATAGTATGTATATATTATATTTTATACCATCTTATGCATCTTGCCTATGCCGCTCAGTCATTGCTCACCCATACATTTATATATTCTTATTCCATTCCTTTACTTAGATTTATGTGTATTAGGTAGTTGCTTTGGAATTGTTTGATTACTTGTTAGATGTGGCTGCACTGTCGAACTAGAAGCACAAGCATTTCGCAACACTCACAATAACATCTGCTAACCATGTGTATGTGACCAATAAAATTAGATTTGATTTATTATAGCACACAGAGTGAGTCCATGCAACTTATTATTTGATTATGTGTTATGTGATGTTTTTACTCCTGAACTTATTTAGGCTTTTGTTGTTGTAGGGATAGTTGTTTTTTTCCCAAATTCCAAATTCCATTTTTGTTTTTCCAGGTTTCAGATTTCCCCTATTTGTTTCTGTTTTTTTTCCACACTTTTTTTAATTATAGAAAAACAACAAATTAGATCAACATTCAGAACAATGCTTAAACCACATCAGGGTATGACTTTTGAGGTCTGGGAAAAATCTAAGAAACTTAGATTTTTGAGTGTAGTTGCCCTTTAATTCAGTGAGCATGTCCTGCACTGTTGTTTGGTTAGCGGGTTTTCAGTAAGCACACGTGATGTCATTGGTCGCAAATGGAATGGGTGGAGTATAAGGTCAGCAACACTCCGAATTTGATTTGATTTGAATTATTCAGAGCCCGATGAAATGACACCATATACTGTATACATTCTACAGACCATACTGAATATTTTCTACAATACTTTTACTGCGGCACCCAGAATAGTTCTTGCTCTAAGTCCTGTGTGGCTCAGTCGGTAGAGCATGGCGCTTGCAACGCCAAGCGTCGTGGGTTCGATTCCCGCTGGGGCCACCCATATGTAAAAGTAGTGGCCCCAGCCGACTTGTAAGTCGCTTTGGACAAAAGCGTCTGCTAAATGGGATATATTATATTACTAAGCCAATATGTACAGTATTCCGTATACAGGGATTCACATTGGGAGCATTTATTTTATTTTGGAACAAAACCCAAATTTAAACAAATGTCACTTAAAAATGAACACATATGAAACATTGTTAATGTGTAAACAATTATTTTTCATATGATTATTGACACTTTTCTGCTACTACATGGGGGACTTTTATTTAGAACATTTCAGAAGTTCCGTGATCTGGAAATACATTTTTAGTGTTGCTAACGGGACACTGATCATGTAATGAGTTTGCAAATCAAATGCCCCACTGGACAGCGAAAACAAATAAGTTAACCTTTATTTGTTGTAATTATATTACTTTGTACTAGTTAACCAGTTGAGCTGATAGACGTGTTGCACTGTTTTGCTATGACTTTTGAAAGCTATGACCTTTGGCTTTCACCTGGAATTGTTTATTTATGTCAACACATATGATCTAGTACACAATAAAATATAATAACACATACAAATATGTGAAGGAATAAGCTTTTTCAAACATTATAATATGTCCATATGTAGTTATAATCCATTTTAGAAACATCTACCCAAAATATTTTACATTCTTTATTACTTAACCAGACATGTCATGACATTAGTGATTGTCAAAATCTGTTACATTTGTGAACGTCTAAATCAACTATTTAAACAGTGTGTCCCTCTTATCGACAAGGGGAGAAGGGCTATGTAAAGGACTTGTATTGTGTCGTCCTGAACATATGCTATATGTCTGCGTCTGATGTTAAAAATGACTTCTTCACTTACACTTAGGTGTAAGAAAGTCTGCAGGTCATATTCTTTATTGTAGGGCTATGACAGTTATATATTTAGATATGCCTGCTCTATACAAATTCAGCTATTGCTTTGCCATGTCTGTGCCCTAAGGCAGTCAAGCTGGGGAAGTGTTTTTGTAAGGACCACCTGTTTGAGGTAACATTGCAGTGAAGTGATATAAATCAATGTAATGCTGCATCCGACCTCCAGAGGGAGCCAAAAATATGTTTATTTGAAAGAGGACGTTTTCGGGGTCCTTGGAAGGTATGGATGACGGTCTTCTTTTTATTTATTTTTTATTTAAACTAGGCACGTCAGTTAAGAACACATTCTTATTTACAGTGACATAAAACGGTGGGAAATCAATTTTTTTAAAGTAATGTGAACATATACATAGACTACCATTCAAAAGTGTGGTGTCACTTAGAAATGTCCTTGTTTTTGAAAGAAAGCACTTTTTTTTTGTCCACTTAAAATAATATCAAATTGATCAGATATACGGTGTAGACTTTGATAATGTTGTAAATGGCTATTGTAGCTGAAAACGGCTCGCAAAGCACCAGTCTCAACGTCAACAGTGAAGAAGCGACTCCGGGGTGCTGGCCTTCTAGGCAGCATTGCAAAGAAAAAGCCATATTTCAGACTGGCCAATAAAAAGAAAAGATTAAGATGGGCAAAAGAACAGACACTGGACACTGGACACACTGCCTATAAGGTCAGCATCCCGGAGTCGCATCTTCACTGTTGATGTTGTGACTGGTGTTTTGCGAGCCGTTTTCAGCTACAATAGTCATTTACAACTATTGAAGCTGCCAGTTGAGGACATGGGAGGCGTCTGTTTCTCAAACTAGACACTCTAATGTACTTGTTCTCTTGCTCAGTTGTGCACCGTGGCCTCCCACTCCTCTTTCTATACTTTTACTTTTGTTACTCAAGTAGTATTGTACTGGTTGTCTTCCACTTTAACTTGAATCATTTTCTATTTAGTATGACAATTGAGTACTTTTCCCACCACTGCCAAAATGTAGCTACCTAGCAGGCTCAGCTAAATACGAATCTCCTTAGATAAAGCCATGTCTCATAGTCACGTCATGAGGTTTGTAAATGATAGAGGAATATAATAATACAAATTTAATTAAGCCTCCCATTTAGAGTTTCTGGCGCAACATAGAAATGCCATTATCCAGGTGGTGTGACAGGCATTTCCGAACAGACATGCTAATTTTCTTTGTTGTTACTTTTAAGGTTGGAACCAACATGCAGTACCTCCAGCAGGAAGAGGCAAGAACCATTCACCACCAGCTCAGCGACAATATTCAGAGCCCTGTGTGACTTTTTCAAACTTAATGTATTTGAATTGTTTAAAAAAAGTGCAAATAAAAGGAAATGTATGGTTTAAATGTCTTTAATGATTATTTGTTTTAACTGTTAGTGATAATTCCCTAAGTGTTAATACATTTGTGTTTGCATCATTAAGCCTTTATGTATGTGTTATGAATGACCAAATGTGTCTGACTTTATAGTAAGTACAGCGCCATATGATATATGGCATTTATGTATGTGTTATAAATGACCGAAGGTGTCTGACTTAAGTACAGTGTCATGCAATACAGACTCTTTATGGATGTTTTATGAATGACCAAAGGTGTCTCACTTCAATCTAAGTATTACAGGATACTGAACAAAATTGTAAATAAAATGGTGATTAACCCTGTACTGATTAATGAAGGTTATCTCATGATCACAGGTTACTGTAGGGTGTGAGGGCTATTTAAATGGGTTGATAGACCTGCAAAACATATGTTGTTGTGTGGGTGATTGTGTACTGAGGAACATGTATCTTGGTTCCAGAGGAAAGACACTATCAATTTCTTTAGTTTTGGGGGCTTTCATCAAGGTAAGTGTTTCTTGGTAAAACGTCGTCCCTAGGCTATTAAACACACAGCACATATAAGCCGGGGATATTAACCATTCAAAGTTGGGCTTTGTAGGGTTGACAATAGAATTCTATAGGAGTGACCTTACCGAGTAAAGTATTTGACATTGTCACTACTTAACACAGTCAGAAATGCATAATTATTGTTAAATCTTGCCCATTTCCACAATTTATCTTCTTAATGAAGGACAAGTTTGATGTGTTGGTCCACCAGACCTTCCGTTCATTTGGGCGGAAGTGTCTGGGAATGAGATTAGGTGTAATGTGACGAACATGTCACTTTAGAGCGCATGCCATCCTTTATGAAGCACATGTTTATATCATATTCAACATAGTGGGATATGTCACATTTGACATGAGTGATTGTCACACAGTTATGCCACATTTAACCCTTTATAAAGCATGACATGTGATTATAGATGTTTTGTAACACATTTATGTAGTGCTTATGAGGGTATTATGAAGGCTTTATGAAGCCTGTATAAGCTGAATGTCATTGAAAGCGGGATACTTTTGGGGTTTATACCTGGACATGGTCCAGTTTGTGCAACTCAAAGAAGTTCATTGTCTCGTTGTCTAAATAAAACATTCTAAATACATCTGTGCTCCTCTTTTCCCATGTTTCTTTGATATCCTTTAAATGGTAATGTTTTGTGATTCTCAACTCATCTTGTGGTACAAGCACATTCATAGCTGCTTTATAACACCTCAAATTAATAACAATGTGTCTGTCTGTGCACAATCTATAATGGCATATGGCATGGTTTTGAATGACACACATCATTCCATTCAATGTAATAATGTGACACAGAGGTTGGTAAATGACATAACACCTTGTTATAACAGCTGGTATTTAGACTCTTATATACTGTTATATACTGTAGCATGTAATAACATGACATTTTTCATGTAGACAGTGTTATAGCAGTTATTATTAACAGTTGACATTAGAGCATATGACAACAGGATGAACAGTCATCTGTAACACAAATTGTAACTACTTTTGCAACATCTTATTCCATTACACATAACTATTTAAAACTACGTATGTCAGGGTATGACTAATGTTATAATGTGTTCCCTCAATGCTGGTTGGCCTACAGCCGTGGTATATCAGACTGTATACTATGGGTATGACAAAACATTCATTTTTACTACTCTAATTACATTGGTAACCAGTTTATAATAGAAATTAGGCACCTTGGGGGTTTATGATATATGACCAATATACCACGGCTAAGGGCTGTATCCAGCCCTAAGCGTGGTATATTGGCCATATACCAAACCTCCTTTGGCCTTATTGCTTAAACATAGCCGTTTTAAAGGCTTTATGAATGCATACATAAGGACACCAACAGTAAAGTGTTACTGAACATTACTTACACTTTATTAAGATTAGCACACACATTTTTTGTTTGTTTGTTTACATGATGGAAATGTATTTAATTGGGTTGTTACAGTAGACTAGGAAACACGCAAAACTGTCTCCATGAAATATTTATCAATTAAATTATTTTATAAAGTTTTTATTTGGATTTTGTATCTATCTTCTTGAACAATTTTATGCTTTATCCAAAGGGATATGGACTATTTTATCATCTTCCTGCCTATTTAATTGTACATGTTGGATTATTTAAATTAATCCGTGACAACACATCATGAATATCTATTCAGGTTTGAGTTGCAAAATGTGTTATGTAAAAATGAACAAAGAAGAAATACAGTGTACTACATACCCATGGTGAAAAAAGTAGCTGTCAGTTTGTGAGTCTTCATTCTGAACTCAGTTCATACAGTTATTTTCTGAATAGAAAGAAACATATAAATTAGATTGACAGGTCGGTCATTTTTCTTTTACAAACAAATTTGTTGTTTATGTAAATGGAATGTTATAGAAGGGGCAAGATATGTGTTTAGTGATTTCACATTTTTGAGAAAACTTAACCCAAACAGTAAATTACTTCCTCATCCTTGTGTAGTATGGGGACCCCAAAAAACATAAACAAAGGCTCCAAAAACAACCAAATGCATACTTTTAAACTGCAAATCTCTCAGTATAGTGATGCAGGTTATTCTGAACTTTATCTGCAACGTTATATGACATTTTATTGCAACTGGAGCAAAACTTCTCTGTCCATTCTACAGGTAACTGCCAAAATAAAGGAAACACATGAGAGATAGAAAGTATATTGAAAGCATGGTGTGCTTCTACACAGGAAGTTCCAGACACTGGTCGAATCTATGCCAAGCGCATTTAAGTTTTTCTGGCGGCTCGAGGTGACCCACGCCCTTTTAAGACACTTTGTTATGGTGTTTTCTTAATTTTGGGAGTTATCTGTTGCAGCAGGCTGCACAGAGAATGGAACAGCTGGATAGGGGAAATGGCACACGTTACGCAAAAGGGAATATGACATTGCAGATCAAATTCGGAATGACACAATTTCAAGTGTACAACATCTAAAGACCTGCATCACTATACTGAGAGCTGTCTCTAAAATGACATATTTAGGTGTTTTTGGAGCCATTGTTCATGTGTTTTCAGGTCCCCATACTAAGCAACCAGGATAAGGAAGTGATTTTCTGTTTGGGGTAAGTTTCTCAAAAATGTTAAATCACCAAAAAACAACCAAATAGAGTTTTGGTTGTAAATGTTTTTACTTATCCTTTAACCACTACTGTGACAAACTGCATTCAACTAAATGTGTAACTTGGTAAGGAAACATTTGCACTTGAACTAAATGCTAGATTAAATGCTAGAAAGGTGCTAGAAAGGTGACTAAATGCTAGAAAGGTGACTTTCAATTTAGCGTATGCAGAGTTTACCGTTAATGCATCCTGCAAACATAGGAACATTGTCTTTAAATTCCAATCGTTCTACAGCTCAGAACTTTAGCGGTAATACCTTTTTTTGCACTATTGGTTAGAGCCTGTAAATAAGCATTTCACTGTAAGATCTACTACACCTGTTGAATTTGGCGCACGTGACAAATAAACTTTGATTTGATTTGAATAGAATCTAGACTTAAATATGGTATGACATATCAAGTTGTGTGAATGCAATCAAGACATCTCAGTTAAAACATTTCCGATATTTCATTGTAGAGTAGCTTTTGTAGAACAAAATGAAAACTAGGGTGTGATTTATTTCACAACACCGACTATAACTGCTGTGAACATGAACAGGGCCTTTGGAATGTATTCAGACCATTTGAACTTTTCATCATTTTGCTACAGCCTTATAATAAAATGTATTAAATTGTGTCTTTCACCCTCATCAATCTACACACAATATCCCATATTGACAAAGCAAAAACTGATTTTTTGTTGTTGTTGCTGATTTATGATTTACAGAAATATAACATTTACATAAGTATTCAGACCTTCAGTACTTTGTTGAAGCACCTTTGGCAGTGATTACAGAATGTAGTCTTCTTGGGTATGACGCTACAAGATTGGCACACATGTATTGGGGGAGTTTCTCTCAGTTTCTCTCATTATTCTCTGCAGATCCTCTCAAGCTCTGTCAGCTTGGAAGAGAGTGGCTTCTGTCTGGCAACTCTACCATAAAGGCCTTATTGGTGGAGTGCTGCAGAGATGGCTGTCCTTCTGGAAGGTTCTCCCATCTCCACATAGGAACTCTAGAGCTCTGTCAGAGTGACCATCAGGTTCTTGGGCACCTCCCTGACCAAGGCCCTTCTCCCCCAATTGCTCTAGGAAGAGTCTTGGAGGTTCCAAATATCTTCCATTTAAGAAATATGGAGGCCACTGTGTTCTTGGGGACCTTCAATACTGCAGACATTATCGAAACAGGATGCAACTGAGCTCAATTTCAAGTCTCATTGCAAAGGGGCTGAATACTTATGTAAATAAGGTATTTCCGTTTTAAATAAATCAAACAAATCTAAAAACCTGTTTTCGCTGTGTCATTATGGGGTGTTGATCGTATATTGCGTTTGTAGAAAAAATACATATTTAATCCATTTTAGAATAAGGCTGTAACTTAACAAAATGTGTAAGAAGTCAACGGGTCTGAATATTTTCCGAGGGCACTTTACATCCTGGTGAAATTTCACAGTAAAATCAACATTTGTGTTAAACATTTTGTATGAGAAATCAGCCTAATTTTGCATCACTTCAATCGTGTTACTTTATAAAAAAGCTAAAGCTAAAGTAATTTTACGTTTTCAATTGGTCTGCAAGTGCCCAGAAATTCACTCTCAATTCTATACTTATTTTGTGACAGTAATTGGTGTAGTTCGTCAAAAGTGGAGGGTTTTTAAAATATAGCACATAATACATAAAATAATATAGTCAAATCCACATTAGCGTTGTATTTTTTTCAAGGTGAAATTAATATTTGATATGCTTTTAAAAAACATGTAAGTAAACTGTTACTGCCAAGTTCCATTTATATACTGTAAAATGTAAAAAAAAAATGTATTACTTACCTACAACAAACACCACTGCCAGCCTCCTTATTCCTTTAAATTCACCAAATATCAATTGAGGAAGGAATTTGCCTTGGACAAAAACAATCACAATATGCCTCTATTCTAAAAGCTCATCATCTGTCTAGTTCTGTTCTAAATGTTTTGTTGGAAATCTAACTTTTCATAATACATACGGTCATGCCAATGTATCTGTAGTTACTAGTTAAATCACTTCAGAGCTGATCTGATTCCAAAGTTCTTGTCTTGCCTGTAACTAAAATATTTTGGGAAGCACAAGAGATAATATGAAATAAGGGAGGAACAAAAATGGGCAGGTCAATCTATGTGGGAGGTCTTTAGGTTAATACCATCTTTGTTTTTTCCTTTGATACTAATTTGGTAAGAAAACTGGTCAGGTGAAAACTAGTTAGGTGTTCTGACACCACTAATTTTGTAATGCCTTGCAGGTGATGTACAAATCTTTTGGGAGGGACAATATGAAAAACGGGTGGGACAAAATATTGACAGGTGAATCTGTACGTGAATATAATAACATTTTTGGTTTTCAGCCAATTGTTTGACATTTGAAAATGTTTTTCAAGATTTAATATAGCAATAAATTTGCTTCACTGCACAGGGGGACAAGATAAGAGGAAGCAATTCATCTCGGGGGGCATTTTGTACCAGAAGAAGGGTTTTGATAGATACTGATTGTACTGTGTGTGTGTAGTGTGTGTAGTGTGTGTGTGTGTGTGTCTGACATCTTCACTTGTGTGAAGCCAGAACATTTAAAAGCCTTTAATTGCTTCCTGTTTCATGTCAGGGGTCGTGTTTGGAGCGAGCGGTCGCATCTACACTTCGGTCCGCAGGTAGTATAACCTTTCATTACATTTTCATTACATTTCATTATAGTACAACGGTTTGATTTGTCTAATCTTAGCAATTTCTTCTTAGCTAGCTACATAGCCGTCTTTGTATCAAAGATAATTGCGTAATTATCATATTTCGTCGTCCTAACGTAGTCTACACTGCTATCTGCCCAGCAGCTAGCTAAGCAACTAGCTAACGTCTAAGACAATTGTGTAGTCTAGAGCGATTTTCTAGGTTAGCTAGCCAGCTATTGTCGTTCTTTTAACGTAACGTAACGCAATCAACACTGCTAGCTAGCCAGCTAGCCCCCGACTAGCAGCACTGTAGAAACTATTACAGTACAACGGTTTGATTTGTTTGATCGTAGCTAGCTAGCTACATAGCCGTCTTTGTATCTAAGACAATTGTGTAGTCTAGAGCGATTTTCTAGGTTAGCTAGCCAGCTATTATCGTTCTTTTAACGTAACGTAACACAATCATCACTGCTAGCTAGCCAGCTAGCCCCCGAATAGCAGCACTGTAGAAACTATTACAGTACAACGGTTTGATTTGTTTGATCGTAGCTAGCTAGCTACATAGCCGTCTTTGTATCTAAGACAATTGTGTAGTCTAGAGCGATTTTCTAGGTTAGCTAGCCAGCTATTGTCGTTCTTTTAACGTAACGTAACGCAATCAACACTGCTAGCTAGCTAGCTAGCCCCAAATAGCAGCACTGTAGAAACTATTACACTCGACGGAACGACTTGATTAGTGTAGTGTCAACATCGCAGCCACTGCCAGCTAGCCTACTCCAGCAGTACTGTATCATTTCAATCATTTTAGTCAATAAGATTCTTGCTACGTAAGCTTAACTTTCTGAACATTCGAGACGTGTAGTCCACTTGTCATTCCAATCTCCTTTGCATTAGCGTAGCCTCTTCTGTAGCCTGTCAACTATGTGTCTATCTATCCCTGTTCTCTCCTCTCTGCACAGACCATACAAACGCTCCACACCGCGTGGCCGCGGCCAGCGCGCATGACCCACGTCCCAGCGCGCACGACCCACGTGGAGTTCCAGGTCTCCGGTAGCCTCTGGAACTGCCGATCTGCGGCCAACAAGGCAGAGTTCTTCTCAGCCTATGCCTCCCTCCAGTCCCTCGACTTCTTGGCACTGACGGAAACATGGATCACCACAGATAACACTGCTACTCCTACTGCTCTCTCTTCGTCCGCCCACGTGTTCTCGCACACCCCGAGAGCTTCTGGTCAGCGGGGTGGTGGCACCGGGATCCTCATCTCTCCCAAGTGGTCATTCTCTCTTTCTCCCCTTACCCATCTGTCTATCGCCTCCTTTGAATTCCATGCTGTCACAGTTACCAGCCCTTTCAAGCTTAACATCCTTATCATTTATCGCCCTCCAGGTTCCCTCGGAGAGTTCATCAATGAGCTTGATGCCTTGATAAGCTCCTTTCCTGAGGACGGCTCACCTCTCACAGTCCTGGGCGACTTTAACCTCCCCACGTCTACCTTTGACTCATTCCTCTCTGCCTCCTTCTTTCCACTCCTCTCCTCTTTTGACCTCTCACCTTCCCCCCCTACTCACAAGGCAGGCAATACGCTCGACCTCATCTTTACTAGATGCTGTTCTTCCACTAACCTCATTGCAACTCCCCTCCAAGTCTCCGACCACTACCTTGTATCCTTTTCCCTCTCGCTCTCATCCAACACTTCCCACACTGCCCCTACTCGGATGGTATCGCGCCGTCCCAACCTTCGCTCTCTCTCCCCCGCTACTCTCTCCTCTTCCATCCTATCATCTCTTCCCTCTGCTCAAACCTTCTCCAACCTATCTCCTGATTCTGCCTCCTCAACCCTCCTCTCTTCCCTTTCTGCATCCTTTGACTCTCTATGTCCCCTATCCTCCAGGCCGGCTCGGCCCTCCCCTCCCGCTCCGTGGCTCGACGACTCATTGCGAGCTCACAGAACAGAGCTCCGGGCAGCCGAGCGGAAATGGAGGAAAATTCGCCTCCCTGCGGACCTGGCATCCTTTCACTCCCTGCTCTCTACATTTTCCTCCTCTGTCTCTGCTGCTAAAGCCACTTTCTACCACTCTAAATTCCAAGCATCTGCCTCTAACCCTAGGAAGCTCTTTGCCACCTTCTCCTCCCTCCTGAATCCTCCTCCCCCCCCTCCTCCCTCTCTGCAGATGACTTCGTCAACCATTTTGAAAAGAAGGTCGATGACATCCGATCCTCGTTTGCTAAGTCAAACGACACCGCTGGTTCTGCTCACACTGCCCTACCCTGTGCTCTGACCTCTTTCTCCCCTCTCTCTCCAGATGAAATCTCGCTTCTTGTGACGGCCGGCCGCCCAACAACCTGCCCGCTTGACCCTATCCCCTCCTCTCTTCTCCAGACCATTTCCGGAGACCTTCTCCCTTACCTCACCTCGCTCATCAACTCATCCCTGACCGCTGGCTACGTCCCTTCCGTCTTCAAGAGAGCGAGAGTTGCACCCCTTCTGAAAAAACCTACACTCGATCCCTCCGATGTCAACAACTACAGACCAGTATCCCTTCTCTCTTTTCTCTCCAAAACTCTTGAACGTGCCGTCCTTGGCCAGCTCTCCCGCTATCTCTCTCAGAATGACCTTCTTGATCCAAATCAGTCAGGTTTCAAGACTAGTCATTCAACTGAGACTGCTCTTCTCTGTATCACGGAGGCGCTCCGCACTGCTAAAGCTAACTCTCTCTCCTCTGCTCTCATCCTTCTAGACCTATCGGCTGCCTTCGATACTGTGAACCATCAGATCCTCCTCTCCACCCTCTCCGAGTTGGGCATCTCCGGCGCGGCCCACGCTTGGATTGCGTCCTACCTGACAGGTCGCTCCTACCAGGTGGCGTGGCGAGAATCTGTCTCCTCACCACGCGCTCTCACCACTGGTGTCCCCCAGGGCTCTGTTCTAGGCCCTCTCCTATTCTCGCTATACACCAAGTCACTTGGCTCTGTCATAACCTCACATGGTCTCTCCTATCATTGCTATGCAGACGACACACAATTAATCTTCTCCTTTCCCCCTTCTGATGACCAGGTGGCGAATCGCATCTCTGCATGTCTGGCAGACATATCAGTGTGGATGACGGATCACCACCTCAAGCTGAACCTCGGCAAGACGGAGCTGCTCTTCCTCCCGGGGAAGGACTGCCCGTTCCATGATCTCGCCATCACGGTTGACAACTCCATTGTGTCCTCCTCCCAGAGCGCTAAGAACCTTGGCGTGATCCTGGACAACACCCTGTCGTTCTCAACCAACATCATGGCGGTGGCCCGTTCCTGTAGGTTCATGCTCTACAACATCCGCAGAGTACGACCCTGCCTCACACAGGAAGCGGCGCAGGTCCTAATCCAGGCACTTGTCATCTCCCGTCTGGATTACTGCAACTCGCTGTTGGCTGGGCTCCCTGCCTGTGCCATTAAACCCCTACAACTCATCCAGAACGCCGCAGCCCGTCTGGTGTTCAACCTTCCCAAGTTCTCTCACGTCACCCCGCTCCTCCGCTCTCTCCACTGGCTTCCAGTTGAAGCTCGCATCCGCTACAAGACCATGGTGCTTGCCTACGGAGCTGTGAGGGGAACGGCACCGCAGTACCTCCAGGCTCTGATCAGGCCCTACACCCAAGCAAGGGCACTGCGTTCATCCACCTCTGGCCTGCTCGCCTCCCTACCACTGAGGAAGTACAGTTCCCGCTCAGCCCAGTCAAAACTGTTCGCTGCTCTGGCCCCCCAATGGTGGAACAAACTCCCTCACGACGCCAGGACAGCGGAGTCAATCACCACCTTCCGGAGACACCTGAAACCCCACCTCTTCAAGAAATACCTAGGATAGGATAAAGTAATCCTTCTCACCCCCCCCCCTTAAATGATTTAGATGCACTATTGTAAAGTGGCTGTTCCACTGGATGTCAGAAGGTGAATTCACCAATTTGTAAGTCGCTCTGGATAAGAGCGTCTGCTAAATGACTTAAATGTAAATGTTAAAGGATAAATCCACTCAAAAACTATATTTTGGTATTTAATTCATTAGTCCACACTTGATACAGTCCTAAAATGTTTTGCATGTCTTTGATCAACTTTGCAAGATAAACAACTTTCAAAATCCATAAAAATAGCCGGTATGATGCGCTTTGTATCATATGAGGCATTTTGCGTCATACCGCCTGTATTTTCTGCCTGAGTGAACGACAAGAGCTCAGACACACATGAAAACATGAAATGAACCTGGGAATCGATATAACATGCATTGCTCAGAGAAGACCAAACATTATGTAACAAATCAAAATGGATTAATCTTTCCTTTAATTTACATAACTTTTGAGAAATGTGGAATGAACTTGTAAATGTACTGTATGTTGTATTGATTTATTTAAGTATTATTACTATTATAATTATTACATTATTATTATGTTTTAAGTAAAATATTGTTTGCTCTGTGGCCTGAAGTGAGTGCCAAGTCTGTTTCACAGTCCTCAATCCCACTCACACACCTATCTCAAGAATGACTCAAGGAAGATTTTTCAGATGCTTAAATCACTTGACATTATATGACGGAAAGTGACCACCATCGTGTGAGAGATACATTCTTAAATAAAAAAAAACAGGGCCTGTATTTATAAAGAGTGCTGCCGTTGCCCCGTAGGTTTACCGTTGCCCTTGCTTTTAACATTTTTACTTTTAGCTTTTGCCTTTTTGATCTGAGAAGCTTCCATCTCCCTGAGACAATCCAGACGCTCCTCCAGACCCGTATCTACAGGATCCTAACAGAGGCTGGAGAACAGCCAGAAACACCGTCCCCAACACCACCCTCCATTTCTTCCCTCCCAAGAACTGCATCCAGGTAGACTGAGCTACACCCAAACCGTTCACAGACCCAGAGGCCCTATGCAGAGACTGGATACTGGGCCACTTCTGCCCTCCATGGCACCCCCAAACCTGCAAAAGGAGCCACAACCAGGCAGGTTGACCTATGCACAGGCTGTTTGCCGACCCAGAAACTCCCCTGAGAGAATGGAGCATGGTCAGCCACTCCGACCACCTGCAGCCGTCCACTCTTGCAGCAGGAGCCTCATCCAATCAGACGAAGCTATACCGGGCCCCTCACCAATCTAACAAATGCTCAGTCTACCCTGCTTTCATCTATTTAGTCAGGGACCTTGGCAAAGAGTCAGCATACTTTATTTTATTTATTTATTTATTTCACCTTTATTTAACCAGGTAGGCTAGTTGAGAACAAGTTCTCATTTGCAACTGCGCCCTGGCCAAGATAAAGCATAGCAGTGTGAACAGACAACACAGAGTTACACATGGAGTAAACAACTAACAAGTCAATAACACAGTAGAAAAAAGGAGTCTATATACATTGTGTGCAAAAGGCATGAGGAGGTAGGTGAATAATTACAATTTTACAGATTAACACTGGAGTGATAAATGATCAGATGGTCATGTACAGGTAGAGATATAGGTGTGCAAAAGAGCAGAAAAGTAAATAAATAAAAACAGTATGGGGAT
Source organism: Oncorhynchus masou masou (assembly GCF_036934945.1). NCBI lineage: Eukaryota > Metazoa > Chordata > Actinopteri > Salmoniformes > Salmonidae > Oncorhynchus > Oncorhynchus masou. The sequence goes on along the minus strand of NC_088224.1, from coordinate 33,844,638 downwards.
GAGGTAGGTAAAAATGGGTGGGCTATTTACCGATAGACTATGTACAGCTGCAGCGATCGGTTAGCTGCTCAGATAGCAGATGTTTGAAGTTGGTGAGGGAGATAAAAGTCTCCAACTTCAGCGATTTTTGCAATTCGTTCCAGTCACAGGCAGCAGAGAACTGGAACGAAAGGCGGCCAAATGAGGTGTTTAGGGATGATCAGTGAGATACACCTGCTGGAGCGTGTGCTATGGGTGGGTGTTGCCATCGTGACCAGTGAACTGAGATAAGGCGGAGCTTTACCTAGCATGGACTTGTAGATGACCTGGAGCCAGTGGGTCTGGCGACGAATATATAGCGAGGGCCAGCCGACTAGAGCATAGAGGTCACAGTGGTGGGTGGTATAAGGTGCTTTAGTGACAAAACGGATGGCACTGTGATAAACTGCATCCAGTTTGCTGAGTAGAGTGTTGGAAGCTATTTTGTAGATAACGTCGCCAAAGTCGAGGATCGGTAGGATAGTCAGTTTTACTAGGGAAAGTTTGGCGGCGTGAGTGAAGGAGGCATTGTTGCGGAATAGAAAGCTGACTCTAGATTTGATTTTCGATTGGAGATGTTTGATATGAGTCTGGAAGGAGAGTTTACAGTCTAGCCAGACACCTAGGTACTTATAGAGGTCCACATATTCAAGGTTGGAACCATCCAGGGTGGCGATGGTAGTCGGGCGTGCGGATGCAGGCATCGAACGGTTGAAAAGCATGCATTTGGTTTTACTAGCGTTTAAGAGCAGTTCGAGGCCACGGAAGGAGTGTTGTATGGCATTGAAGCTCGTTTGGAGGTTAGATAGCACAGTGTCCAAGGATGGGCCGGAAGTATACAGAATGGTGTCGTCTGCGTAGAGGTGGATCAGAGAATCGCCCGCAGCAAGAGCAACATCATTGATATATACAGAGAAAAGAGTCGGCCCGAGAGTTGAACCCTGTGCCCTCCGATTTGACACACTGAACTCTGTCTGCAAAGTAGTTGGTGAACCAGGCAAGGCAGTCATCAGAAAAACCGAGGCTACTGAGTCTGCCGATAAGAATATGGTGATTGACAGAGTCGAAAGCCTTGGCAAGGTCAATGAAGACGGCTGCACAGTACTGTATTTTATCGATGGCGGTTATGATATCGTTTAGTACCTTGAGCGTGGCTGAGGTGCACCCGTGACCGGCTCGGAAACCAGATTGCACAGCGGAGAAGGTATGGTGGGATTCGAGATAGTCAGTGACCTGTTTGTTGACTTGGCTTTCGAAGACCTTAGATAGGCAGGGCAGGATGGACATCGGTCTGTAACAGTTTGGGTCCAGGGTGTCTCCCCCTTTGAAGAGGGGGATGACTGCGGCAGCTTTCCAATCCTTGGGGATCTCAGACGATATGAAAGAGAGGTTGAACAGGCTGGTGATAGGGGTTGCAACAATGGCAGCGGATAGTTTCAGAAATAGAGGGTCCAGATTGTCAAGCCCAGCTGATTTGTACGAGTCCAGGTTTTGCAGCTCTTTCAGAACATCTGCTATTTGGATTTGCGTAAAGGGGAACCTGGAGAGGCTTGGGCGAGTAGCTGCGGGGGGGGCGGAGCTGTTGGCTGAGGTTGTAGTAGCCAGGCGGAAGGCATGGCCAGCCGTTGAGAAATGCTTGTTGAAGTTCATGGATTTATCGGTGGTGACCGTGTTACCTAGCCTCAGTGCAGTGGGCAGCAGGGAGGAGGTGCTCTTGTTCTCCATGGACTTCACAGTATCCCAGAACTTTTTGGAGTTGGAGCTACAGGATTCTTTCTGCCTGAAGAAGCTGGCCTTAGCTTTCCTGACTGACTGCGTGTATTGGTTCCTGACTTCCCTGAACAGTTGCATATCGCGGGGACTATTCAATGCTATTGCAGTCCGACACAGGATGTTTTTGTGCTGGTCGAGGGCAGTCAGGTCTGGAGTGAACCAAGGGCTATATCTGTTCTTAGTTCTGCATTTTTTGAACGGAGCATGCTTATCTAAAAATGGTGAGGAAGTTACTTTTAAAGAATGACCAGGCATCCTCAACTGACGGGATGAAGTCAATGTCCTTCCAGGATACGCAACCCCAGCAAATACTGATCACAAACAGAGTACAAAGAACTGCAGATGACCCTCTGATAATATATCAATCTCCCCATGTGGCTGATTTCATTGTTGATCAAATGTATTATTTGCTGTGCTTGACAGAGACTTTGCAACAACCAAATGATAACATGCTACTAAACCAGGCCACAGCCCTTGGCTTTCAGCACATTGCTCAGCCTTGCAACACTGGCCACCGAGAAGTTGGGATAGCAATGATCTGTTGCTCAGAATTGAAAGTAAAGTGAATTCCAATAGAGAACCCAGCCTCATTTGAATGCTTTGTTTATAAATGGATTACTACTACTGAAAATGCAGTGCCAATTGTGGTCTATTGCCCTCTTAAACTGAATGCCTGATTTAAGTGACGATGGAGTAATTTAGTTTACGAAAGTTTAATCAGGAAGGCTGGTCTGAATGGTGTTTAACTTCATCCAGTAATCATAACAAATCATTTAATTTCCTATTCTACAGGTATAGTGGGAATGAATAGGAACGTATCAGCTGTGTAAGGGCTATTTGACCAAGAAGGAGTTCTGCGTCAGATGACCTGGCCTCCACAATCACCTGACCTCAACCCAATTAAAGAATGGTTGAGCTGGACGGCAGAGTGAATGAAAAGCAGTCAACAAGTGCTCAGCATATGTGGGAACTCCTTCAAGACTGTTGGAAAAGCAATCCAGGTGAAGCTTGTTGAGATAATGCCAAGAGTTTGCAAAGCTGTCATCAAGGCAAAGGGTGGATACTTGATTAATGATTCCATATGTGTTATTTCATAGTTTGGATGTCTTCACTATTAATCTACAGTGTAAACCCTTGAATGAGTAGGTGTGTCCAAACTTTTGACTGGTACTGTATATTACTTCAATGAAAAAACAAGTGCCATTGAAGATTAATGTATTGAAACTGTAATATCAACTGGTTATATCCTGGAACAAAAAGGTATTAACCTCAGCAGTGTGGCGTTTGCTTGTAGAAGCTTATGGCTGTGCAATGGCAAAGCCTTGTTTTGTTAGTTTAGCAGACAAGACGCTCATATTTCCAGAGCCCTTATCACAGTCAAGACACCTATTTTATAGTAAAAACATGATGTAACATAAGGGAATATAATAGAACAGAATAGTGTGAAGGGATTCACATCTTGCTTTTTAAACAGTTATTCTCAGAGTGATCATTTGAAATAAGGTCAATTTGGCATGTTGAAAGACATTTTTCAGGGTTACAAACCAAAATCTTTCGATATACATACCTTAGATTTAGTTTATTATGCCTGTTCCTTGGAATTTTCTAAATGGATTAAATTGTCCTAAATGGACAGTACTTCAGTGAACACTCAAGGGGACGAATTAAGGCCATGGATTTAGTTTTGTGTGTAGGCCTAGGCTTACTGATTCTGATGAAAATGCTCTCTTTGTCTTTATCAAACAAATGTTTTGCATATTATCCATGTGGATCCTGTCTATCTTTAGAGGGGTAATAATCTAGGTTTACTTTAAATGCCACTCGCAGATCGCAAAGTATGGTCTTCACTAACGTTAGTTGCCACAGCCACAAAATTATAAACCCTGCCTCTTTCTACAATTTTGCTTCTTAAAATCTGATTATAAACCTAACCCTTAACACTAACTTTAACTAAACTGTTAACATTATGCCAAACCTTTTAAATTCATGACTTTGTATAATATTTCCAAATTTTACTTACTGTCTGTGGTAACTAGTGACAACCGCAAAGTGGCCGTAGTGGAAAAAGACCCAATCATTCCAAAACTGCAGCTCATTATTGAAACACATATTTCCCTACTTCAGTCAACCAGTCCATTTGGAATGTGTGATAAAACTGTCATTATTTGGCAAGGAATTTTGCTTGTGTATCCCATCAGTTAAATGTGTTTTTTTTAAGCATTTATCAGCACAAGTGTGTAGAGGGAGCAGTTGGGACATTGAAATGCAATTGAGTGAGTGAGACTGAGGGGAAAGGGTATTTAGGGAGCAGAACTGTGTGATGCTTGGTTTATTTTTTGTGTCCTGCAAATGCACATGTGCAAATGTAACACTAGAGTCAAAGCAAATTAACGTTGTCTTCAAGACTAAAAAAAAATGTATCCCTGGTTAAAGATTGAGTTTTGATGTCAGTTTGAGTACCCGATTACTCATACCCATCTCTATCTCACAGCACTTATGAAATCCAGCCTCACTCTTCTCAGTCCAACTATAACCAAACTCATAAATTACTCTCTTGATTCAGGTACTGTGCCTAATTCCCTGAAAACGGTATCCATTACACCAACCTTGAAAAAAACTGGACTTGACCCCAAAACCCAACGCAATTACAGACTAATTTTCAACCTGCTCTTTCTATCAAAGATCATTGAATGTGTGGTCTCAATACAGCTACAGAACTACCTTTCAACCAACAGTCTCCATGAATCCTTCCAGTCCGGCTTCCATGCATGGCAGATCATAGGGGCAGCTGAATTGTTGATGGCAGCTGATGATGGAGACACTGGCATCCTTTCGTTCTGGACATGACAGCAGCCTTTGACACCGTGAATCATGACTTTCTCATCAACAGACTGAAGACCTTGCTCAAATACTTTAGCACAGCTCTCCAGCGGTTTCGCTCCAAGCTGACTGATAGAGAATAATTTGTGGCACTTGCCAATTATAAATCCAACCTTGCCACAGCCACAGGGCTCTGTTCTGGGGCCACTCCTGTTCTCTACATACAGTGCTTTCGGAAAGTATTCAGACCCATTGACTTTTTCCACATTTTGTTACATTATAGCCTTATTCTTAAACACTTCTGAATCAAGTGCACCTACCACCTACCAGCGCGAAATGAAAACAAAAAAAATAAACGCATTTATCGTTGGGTTTTTTAAAGATATGTTTGGTAATCAACTAGAAATGCTTTGGAGATCGACCAGTCCATACCGATGGACCAGTTGGTGACCCCTAAGCTAGAGCGTTCCAGTGCTGAGGGACCACATGTGAGGATCTCCTGTCACTCATGCTGTGAAGGGTTGTGGCCGGTATGACCAGGCTGTTTGAGCATGATGATCATAGAGTACGTGCTGGGGAATATATCTCTAGAAGTTGGCATATGTATTTAGGTGCATCATCCTTGAGGACCTTAAAAGGTGAGCAGAATGATCTTCCATTTGATCCTATATTGAACAGGCAGCCATGGGAGGTTGAATAAATCAGGTGTTATTTTTCTGGGGTGGTATGTGAGATTATTCTCGCAGCTGCATTCTTGATCATCTGGAGTTGAGACAGGAGCCTTACTGGGATTCCTGCCAGCAGTTCATTGCAGAAGTCAAGATGAGATGTTACCAAGGCATGCACAAGCTTCTCAACATCCACAGCGGACAACAGTGACCTGATCCAATCAATGTTACATAGATGAAAAAATGACACTTTCTTGATGTTGTGGATGTGTGCTTCAAATGAGAGGTTACAGTAAAGGATTTCACCAAGGAGTCTGGTGGTGGGGAAGCTGCGATGCTGTCATCATCCAGAGAAAGGGAGAATGTCCTCAGCCAGCTCTATGCACTCTTAGAGCCAATATGCCAAGACATGTTTTGATGCACTTAAGTTTCAGGAAGTTCAACTGCATCCATCTCTTGATTGCATCTAGACAGTCTGCCAGTTATTTGTTACAGTCCCTATTTGTCCTTGTATATATTTGTGTCAGCAGAAAAATGACAGTTCAGTCCAAATCTATGGATAAGTATACCATCTGGGAGCAAGTACAGCGCATTCAGAAAGTATTCAGATCCATCGACTTTTTACTCATTTTGTTATGCTACAGCCTTAATCTAACATTGATTAAATATTTTTTTACCTCATCAATCTAAACACAATACCCCACAATGACAAAGTGAAAACAGCCCCTCAGCACTGGGAAGCTCTAGCTTAGGGGTCACCAACCGGCCGATCGGTATGGACTGGTCTAGCATTTTTAGTTGATCACCAAACATTTCTATAAAAAGAACAACGATTAAGCGTTCCTTTTTTTGTATTCGTTTCGTGCTGGTAGGTGGTAGGTGCACTTGATTCAGCAGCCCTGGCGTCTGGAAGGCAAAGTGTTCCCATTCTGAACCTTTTCATGTGTCTCAACTCCACATGGGCAGGCCCAGAGAGCAAATCAATTGCACCTATACACTTTTATAAAAAAGGGATCTAGAAGGGTTCTTCGGCTCTCCCCATAGGATAAACCTTTTTGGTTCCAAGTAGGACCCTTTTTGGTTCTAGGTAGAATCCTTTTAGGTTCCAGATAGAACCCCTTTTGGTTACAGGTAGAACCCTCTGTGGAAAGGGTTCTACATGGAACCCAAAAGATTTCTACCTGGAACCAAGAAGGTTTCTTCAAAGGGTTCTCCTATGAGGGCAGCCAAATAACCCTTTTAGATCGAACCTTTTCTTAGAGTGCAGGCCTACAGCTGGCCAATTCGATCGCTCAGATCACTCACATGTTTTATCCCCTTTTCTCAGCAGAGGGAAGGAGGGCGGAGGGACAATGAGTCAGGTGAGACGCAGCCTCACCGCTGCTCCCTCCCTTCACTAAGACGGGCCATCAAACAAGTAAAAACAATAGAAGGAAACTATTATGCTTACTTAGCTGTGCCTCTAGTAATACAACAAATGATCCCATTACCAGTGTGAACATATACATAAATCGTTTTAAAAATAATGTATAGAATTTCAAAATGGTCTGGGAAGATTAAATTCAAGCGGAGCAAATATGTAGTGATAATGTATTGGGCCTATAGGCTGCTGCAGAAACTTTCTTGCTACATAACTGTTTTTAATTGTTTAATGTTGAATAGGCTTACATTAGACATACTGTTTTTAATTTTTAAGTCTGATTGTTGATCTCGGCCTGTATTTTGACTCAAAGTGATCTTGCTCTAGTTGTACATGTCAAGGAGGCAGCTTCAAGTTCCTCATTCAAAAAATAACTAATGCCTGATTGCTTAAAGTCTACCCTTTTCATTAGTAGGCAATTTTTTTAATGCACTGTGATCTTTGTTTCTACTTTTTGATGTATTGATGCTGTTTTTAGTTGTTTTTTTCCCCCTACATTATGTTAATTGAGCTTGGCAAATGCACTCTACATATGAAATGTGTTTATTATCAGTATAATAACCCAGGTTTAATTAATAATGGTGTAGTTGCTTTTAAAGATTGTGCCCTTTAGCTGGGCACTATGCTCCGAAGTGGTCAATACAATAGTTGAATTAAAAACAAATGATTTAGTGCAACTTGTTTCTAACCAGCAACATGTATCACTTCTGAAGTTCTACACGCTCTCTGAGGAGGATAGCTGACTCAACTTGTCTAATTGTTTAAATCAGCTCCTTCTTGGCTATTAAGAAATGTTGTTATACCTGCTTGGCAAAGAGAGCATGTTTGTTTGTTTAGGGTGTGGAAGTTTTAGTTTGAACGGCTTGTATTGCCCAACCTATTCACAGAGACAGTGCAGGGAAAGAATATCATTGTTGTAATATGAAATTTCACATTCAACAAAACCTGAGATGACATAGTCTCGGATATCCTAAACCGTGGAGCATTTTAAGCTATTACCTGGCTACCCTTCTACATCACCACGGCCAACTGATGTTTCTTCTCCTCTATGAATCTGGATTTGCCTCCCTCCTCAATGATTTCTAGAACCCAAACACATTCTGACCGTTCTGATTCGTCCCAGAAACCGACGGGTCTGCATGATGACGATATCAACTTTGATACTCTGATTGGTTGGATTTGTTAGAAAACCAATCGCCAATGAGTTTTTGTACAATGCCGCTCATTTTGAAGTCACAGAAACGATTTTTGGTATGGCAGTTTCAGACTGAATGTAGAATGTATGCAGCAATTGATAGAGCAGCAGAAATACATTCAGGGGGAATCGTCAGGCAACGTAAGCTAGGTAACAGCAGAAGGTCTGGGGAGAATGTCGTCTTCTCTCTGACGTTTCGAAAGGGGAAATGTGTTTAGGGGAAGATCCTCTTCAGATAGACAACTCTTTTATCTATTTTGGGAAGGCAGGGTTTAAAATACAGGTAGGAATTCTGCCCATGTTTAGAAGCAGATCCGACAGTGACGTTACACATGACGTGTTTCCCATTTCCAACTCGTCCTTTCTGTCCCATGTGACCCTGGAACATCTACACACGTGTTAAACTGGATTATTGGTACGTTGCCGGAAGCAACCAGTCTGTCTAGTGAGAGATGACAGTCTCAAGCCCAAGCCAAGGTCGTCCTGTATGTGACAATCGGTTTTGGTGTTGATCATTAAATCATCCTGCATCTTCATTATGATTAGTATGCATAGTTGATATTTATTTCTGAACGTTATAATGGAACCATTGTTAAGACATGGAACTTCTTTCATGTCATGTGTTTCATGATAAATTGTGTAATATATGTTGGAGCAAACCCTTCAAAATAAGGAGAAATCTATCATATGCTTAGCTTACAATATGTGAACTATAAATTAATAATATTTTATCATAAAAACTAACACTTGTGTGATATCTAATTTCTTTCCTTGACATATTTGTGTCAGTGAATGAGGACCTCACCTGAACATGCACATCAATCCAGAATTACTTCAGGCATTTTATCCATCTTAAATATACTGAACAAAAATATCAATGCAACATCTAAAGCGTTGGTTCCTTGTTTAATGAGCTGAAATATGAGGCCAAGAATGTTCCATAAGCACAAAAAGCTTCTGTCAAATTTTGTGCACAAATTTGTCGACGTCAAAATCTAATTTTTCAAATGTAATTTTATTAGTCACATGCTCCGAATACAGTGAAATGCTAACTTAAGAGCTCCTAACCAACAATACAGTTTAAAAAATATATGAGTACGAATAAGTAACTAAAGAGTGGCAGTAAAATAACAATAGCCGAGACTATACACAGGGGGGTACCTGTACAGAGTAAATGTGTGGGGGCACCGGTTAGTTGAGGTAATACGTGTAACAGAGGAAAAGTCATTAATGTGACTATGCATTGATGATAACAACAGAGTGTTGCAGCGGTGTTAAAAAGGGGGGGAGGGGAGTGCAAATAGTCTGGGTAGCCATTCGATTAGATGTTCAGGAGTCTTATGGCTTGGGGGTAGAAACTGTTTAGAAGCCTCTTGGACCTAGACTTTGCGCTGCGGTACAGCTTGCCGTGAAGTAGCAGATTTTTAGGGTCAATTCTTAGGGCCTTCCTCTGACACCAGGTGTAGAGGTCCTGGATGGCAGGAAGCTTGGCCCTAGTGACGTAGTGGGCCGTAAACACTACCCTCTGTAGTGCCTTGCGGTCGGAGGCCAAGCAGTTGCCTTACCAGGCAGTGATGCAACCAGTCAGTATGCTCTCGATGTTGCAGCTGTAGAACCTTTTGAGGATCTGAGGACCCATTCCAAATCTTTTCAGTCTCCTAAGGGGTTATAGGTTTTGTCGTGCCCTCTTCACGACTGTCTTGGTGTGCTTGGACCATGTTAGTTTGTTGGTGATGTGGACACCAAGGAACTTGAAGCTCTCAACCTGCTCCACTACAGCCCCGTTGATGAGAATAGGGGCGTGCTCGATCCTCTTTTTCCTGTAGTCCACAATCATCTCCTTTGTCTTGATCACGTTGAGGGAGAGGTTGTTGTCCTGGCACCACACGGCCAGGTCTCTGACCTCCTCCCCATATGCTGTCTCGTCGTTGTCGGTGATCAGGCCTACCACTGTTGTGTCATCGGCAAACTTAATGATGGTGTTGGAGTCGTGCCTGGCCATGCAGTCATGAGTACAGGAGGGGTCTGAGCACGCACCTCTGAGGTGCCCCTGTGTTGAGGATCAGCGTGTAGGATGTGTTGTTACCTACTCTTACCACCTAGGGGCAGCCTGTCAGGAACTCCAGGATCCAGTTGCAGAGGGAGATGTTCAGTCCCAGGGTCCTTAGCTTTGCATGCTCCCCCATCCCTGTTCGTATTTGTAATTTGCCTAGATAGTCCATCCACCTGAAAGGTGTGGCAAATCAAGGAGCTGACTGAACAGCATGATATATTACACAGGTACACCTTGTGCTGGGGACAAAAAGCTGCTCTAAAATGTGCAGTTTTGTCACTGCCAGCGAGTTGCTGTGAAAACTCACTGGGAACAGTATAGCCGTTGATTATTGAAAAATATAACTTGTAAATTCCAAATGCGCTTAGTACAACTGTCATGCATGGGGGGAACCCAAAATACAAGCTAGTTTTACTCCTTTGTTTGGAAATAATGTATAGTTTAAAACAGTTAAAATTTACTTAAAACAGTTAACATTTACTTTACTTTACAAGTACTTGCATGAGAGGAAATGTCTATGAGAGGTATAACATTTGCCGAGCCTCATCCCTCAGTTATTTACCAAGTGGCCGAGCCACTGTTCTTTGGTTTTAAAGAGATTCTTCTGTACTTTGTACAATTAATAAAGCCAGCAGTTCTGAAAGTAGATCTCACGAACCAAACGTTGTGTGCTACTTCACATAGATAGTCCCTGTGCACCAGAATGCCAAGGTAACCCGTCTAAATGACTATTGCCCCATACCACTCACATATGTAGCCATGAAATGCTTTATAAAGCTGGTGATGGCTCACATCAACACCATCATTCCAAACAACCTGGACCCACTCCAAATTGCATAACGTCCCAACAGATCCATTGACGACACAATCTCTATTGCACTCCATACTGCCCTCTCCCACCTGGACAAGAGGAACACCTATGTGAGAATGCTGTTCCTTGACTACAGCTCAGCGTTCAACACCATAGTGCCCTCTAAGCTCATCACTAAGCTCAGGTCCCTGGGACTGAACACCTCCCTCTGCAACTGGATCCTGGATTTCCTGGCGGTCCGATGTCAGGTGGTATGGTTAGGCAACAACACATCTGCCACACTGACCCTCAACATGGGTGCCCCTTAGGGGTGCTAGCTTTGTCTCCTCCTGTACTCCCTGTTCTCCCACGACTGCGTGGGCACGGATGATTCCAACACCATGAAGTTTGCTGACGATGCGACAGTGGTAGGCCTGATCATCAATGATGATTAAACCTCCTATGAAGAGGTCAGTGACCTGGCAGTATGGTGCCAGGAAAACAATCTTTCCCTGAACGTCAGCAAGACAAAGGTGCTGATAGTGGATTACAGGAAGGGGCTGTAGTGGAGCAGGTCGGAAGCTGATGCTTCTGCATATTCTCTATCCTATTGAATTGCGTTTGGTAAATAACGATTATGGTAATATTTCAATCAGTGCAGAAATCTGTAGGTGGCTTAACTTACCCCTTAGCCAGGGTATGTTGTGCCAAGAGACCACTGTCTGTGGGTAAGCCATATTTTCAAAACTGTAATGTTTACATACATTCTGATTATTTCCAGGGATACACAACATTCAGAAATGTAGATATCTTTGTTAGAAAGAATACAATATTTCCTTTGACAGAGTGATGCTGAATGTAACAAATGTCTCAACTTAATATATAATTATTTTTAAATTTATTTAATTGTCATGTTTTTGTAAAAATATGCCAAAATAGTCCATGGTCAAAGTGGAAAACAATTCTAATATTTGTAAAACATTTAGGAAAAGTAAAACACTAATATCTTGATTACAGCTGTGTTTCTTAGGGAAAATCTAAGAGCTTTCCACACCTGGATTGTGCAACATTTGGCAATTATTATTTTCAAAATTCATCAAGCTCCGTCAAATTGATTGTTGATCATTGACAGCAGTCATTTTCAAGAGCTTGCCATATATTTTCAAGCAGATTTAAGTCAAAACTATAATTTGGCCACTTTAGTTTATAAGGATCCCCATTAGCTACTGCACATACAGCAGCTATTCTTCCTGGGGTCCACATAAAATGTACAAAAGAGTAAAAGACAAGAACAACTTAAAAACACAAAATGTAAATGAAGTTATATACATATACATACAGTTATTTCGGAAAGTATTCTGACCCCTTCCCTTTTTCCACATTTTGTTACGTTAGAGTCTTATTCTACACACAATACCCATAATGACAAAGTGAAAACAGGTTTGTAGAAATGTTTGCAAATAAAAAACAGAAATATCTTATTTACAAAAATATTCAGACCCTTTGCTAAGAGACTTGAAATTGAGCACAGGTGCATCCTGTTTCCATCCTTGATGTGTCTACAACTTGGAGTCCACCTGTGGAAAATTCTATTGATTTGACATGATTTTTAAAAGGCACACACTTGTCTATATAAGGTCCCACAGTTGACAGTGCATGTCAAAGCAAAAACCAAGCCATGAGGTCGAAGGAATTGTCTGTAGAGCTCAGAGACAGTATTGTGTCGAGGCACAGATCTGGGGAAGTGTACCAAAAGACTTCTGCTGCATTGAAGGTCTGCATGAACACAGTGGCCTCCATCATTCTTAAATGTAAGAAGCTTGGAACCGCCAAGACTCTTCCTAGAGCTGGCCGCCTGGCCAAACTGATCAATCGGGGGAGAAGGGCCTTGGTCAAGGAGGTGACCAAGAATCTGATGGTCACTCTGACAGAGATCCAGAGTTCCTCTGTGGAGATAGAAGAACTTTCCGGAAGTTAATTAAAAATGTTGCTACATTTTTAATGCTTTCCGACCGAATCGAGGCGGCCGTTCACAATTGTGCAAAAAATATGTAGAAAAATAAGCTTTTTGTGATTATGGAACATGTCTAGGATATTTTTTAATTTCAGCTCATGAAACATGGGACCAACACTTTACATGTTGTGTTTATATTTTTGGTCAGTGTATATACACAAACCATGTGCAACAATGCCTAATTTACCTTAACCACTACAGATAACAAATCCTAACTGCTAAATTGCCTCACCTATATTGCACCATTTCAAAATGGATTAACAATACTACAGTGAACACTCAAGAGGATGAATTATGGCCACGACTAGTAGGCCTAGGCTTAATGATTCTGATGAAAATACGCTCTTTGTCTTCATCAAACGAATGTTTTTGCATATTTTCCGTGTGGATCCTATCTATCTTTAGGGGGGTAATAACCTAGTCTGACTTTAAATGCCACAAGCAGTACGCAAAGTATGGTCGTCACTAATGGTAGTTGCAACAGCCACAAAGTTATAAACCCTGCCTGTTTCTACAATTTCGCTTCTTAAAATCTTTATTTTAATTTAAGCTTTATTTAGCCAGGAAAAGCCCATTGAGACCCAGTATCTTTTTCAAGGGAGACCTGGCCAAGAAGGCAGCAATAAACAATACATTACATAATTAAAACATGATCCTGTCTAAAAAAAATAATTGACACTACTCTGTAACTGAGTCTCCCTTCAATATTTTAGATTAATTCAGTTGTACTAACATATCTAGATGAAGCGTGGATTGCAGATTATTCCATGCGTCTGGTGCAGAAGAAGAGAAGGCAGTCTTGCCTAATACTGTGAATGTCCTGGGGACTTTAAGTAGCAACCACCTAGCAGACCGGGTATGGTAACTGCTGGTGGTGAAGGAGACCAGACTACAGTGGTAAAAAGGGAGTTTACCCAAAAGGGCATTGTACAGTCCTGACCAAAATTTTGAGAATGACACAAATATTAATTTCCACAAAGTCTGCTGCCTCAGTGTCATTATATAATTACGCTAGTGTCGGGAATGGCGGTCTCCTGGGCTACGGCAGTGTGGGAACAACAATCTGCCATTTGCAGGCATTTAGAGGAATTCATGGCAGAGGTGAGAAGTTTTTGAGTCTCCGGTATCCAGGAGAAAGGCTGCCAGCAAACTGCTTGATCAACGTCAAAACTCCAGTATTGTGGCAGACTACGCAGTGGACTTTCACACGTTTGCCGCTGAGAGTGCCTGGAATCCGTAGTCTCTTTTCGATACATTTCTGCACGGATTATCTGAGGAGGTTAAGGATGAACTAGCTGCTCCAGGAACTGCCGGTGGACTTTGACTCCCTTATTTCTTTAACCATTCAAATTGATGGACGCCTAAGGGAACGCAAGAGTGAGAGGTCTGGTCTAGGGCACACTTGTGCACCCGATATGGCGCGAAGGCAGCTCTTCCGAGCGGAGTCGAAGCCACCCGAGCTCTCTCGTGAATCTACGACAGGTACTCCTGAGCCTATGCAGTTGGGAAGAACTAGGATATCAGTTTGGGAGCGCTCACGGAGGATGAATAATAACTATTGTCTGTACTGTGGAGGGGCAGGACACTTCATAGCTACCTGCCCTATTAAGAAACCCCTGTCTCCAGTCGGTACCAGTACTATGTTGAGTCAGACTGGGAGTTCCCTAATTTCCATCACCCGCACATCCCTTTTTGCTCTTGTGCTGTGGAGAGACCAATCTACTCTCCGAGTGCTCATTGACTCTGGGGCTGATGAAAATCTTAAGGATGCCAAGATAGCTTTGGAGCTTGGAATTCCCACTCAGCCTCTCTCTGTGCCCATGGATGCTGGATGGCCGCTCTATAGGGGAAGTCACCCATAGTACTGGTAACCACAGTGAGACAATACAGTTCCTCCTCATTACTTCTATGTATGTGCGGTGGTTTTGGGATTTTCCTGGTTTCAAAAGCACAATCCGAATACTGCTTGGACTACAAGCTCCATCCTGGGTTGGAGCCCATTTTGCCATTCCCACTGCATTCAAGCAGCACAGTTTTCCTCAAGTCATCTTCCTCAGAATGTTGGCAAGACTGGATGTCTCTGCTATCCCCAAAGAATACCATGACCTTCTGGAAGTATTCAGTAAGGCACGTTCTACTTCCCTTCCCCTCACCATCCTTATGATTCTCCCAGGCGCTACACCACCTCGGGGTCGGTTGTATTCTCTGTCTGGACCAAAGCTATGGAGGAATACATAGGAGTCTCTGGACACTGGGGCCGTCCATCTGGGTTTTCTTTGTGGAGAAGGACAAGACCCTGCATCCGTGCATTGACTACAGGTGACTTAATTACATTACTGTCATTATTCCCTACCTCTCCTCAGCATTTGAACCTCTCCAAGGGACCACCATATTTTCCAAGTTGGACCTTCAAAATGCCTACCATCTGGTTTGGCTATGCGAGGGGGATGAGTGGAAGACAGCCTTCAACACAGCCAGTGAACATTATGAGTACCAGGTCATGCCATTTGGACTCACCAACGCCCACACTGTTTTCCAGGCTTTGGTCAATTATGTGCTTCAGGACATGCTAAAACGGTTTGTGTTTGTGTGCCTTGACGTCATCCTGTTTTTCCCCCCCGATCTGCACAAGAACATGTTCATGTTCTTCAGCGCCTCCTGGAGAACCAACTGTTTGTGAAAGCCAAGAAGTGTGAGTTCCACTGCTCTACTATCACCTTAATGGGATATGTCATTGCTGAGGGCAATGTTCAGATAGAAAGGTGAAAGCAGTGGTGGATTGGCGTCAAGCAACGTCCAGGGTGCAGTTGCAATGGTTTCTTAGTTTTGCAAACTTCTACCACCGTTTCATTCGGGACTACAGCACCCTGGCGGCCCCCCTCTCGGCACTCACCTCTCCCAAGGTACTGTTCAAATGGTCTCCAGCTATCGACAAAGCCTTTGAGGACCTGAAGCATCAGTTCACAACAGCACCCATCCTCATCCATCCGGACCCCTTGCGTCTGGATGCTTCGGATGTTGGACTGGGGGCCATCCTGTCCCAGCGATCTGCCCAGGACCAGAAGCTTCATCCCTTTGCATTCCTGTCCCATCGTCTCAATCCTGCTGAAAGGAACTATGATGTTGGCAACCGAGAACTCCTGGTGGTGAAGATGGTGTTGGAAGAGTGGAGGCACTGGCTGGAAGGAGCAGAACAGCCATTCCTGGTCTGGACTTACCATAAAAACTGGAATATCTCCGTACAGCCAATTGCCTAAACTTCAGGGTCAAAGAATGTGAAGCCTGATGCCCTCTCCCACCTATACAGTTCCTCTGCCACACCCTCGACTTCTGAAACCATTCTCCCTACCTTGTGCCTTGCTGCCACTGTGGATTGGAGGAATTGAGAACCTGGTCTAGGAGGCACAATGCTCCCAGCCTGGACCTGAAGGGAGCCCAGCTAACCGGCTGTTTGTCTCTAATCCAGTCCGGTCCCGGGTCCTGGAATAGGCTCATTCCTCCAGGCCGACCTGTCATCTAGGGTCCCGTCGTACACTAGCCTTCCTTTGACAACGTTTCTGGTGGCCCACAATGGTCCCTGACGTCTCTGCATTCCTCACCGTATGCACTGTGTGTGCTCAAAAGAAGGCTCCAAGCTCTTTCTGGCCTCCTGCAGCCGCTACTGGTTTCTCATCATCCCTGGTCTCATATATTGCTGGACTTTGTCACTGGGCTCCCGCCGTCTGATGGCAACACTGTCATTCTGACGGTAGTTGACCGGTTCACCAAGGCCGCCGATTTCATCCCTCTCCCCAAACTACCTTCTGCCAAGGAGACGGCCCAGCTTATGCTGCATCATGTCTTCCGGATCCATGGACTCCCGGTAGACATGGTCTCCGATTGGGGTTTTCGTCTCAGTTCTGGAAGGCATTCTGCACACTTATTGGGTCGTCGGCCAGCCTGTCTTCCGGATTCCATCCCCAAACTAATGGTCAGTCAGAGCGAGCCAACCAAGCCCTGGAGAACACCTTAAGGTGCCTGGTCTCAACCAACCCCACTACCTGGAGCCATCAACTGGTCTGGGTGGAGTATGCCTGGAACACTCTTCCCAGTTCTGCCATGGGACTCTCCCCTTTCGAGTGCTCCATGGGGTATCAGCCTCCACTCTTCCCTGAACAAGAGCAGGAGGACCCTCGGCCTAGATGTTTGTCCGCCGCTGTCGACGTATCTGGAGAAGAGCCATGGCGGCTATTCTCAAGACCAACTCCAGGTATTGTTGACAAGCGGACCGTTGCCGGACCCCAGCTCCCACTACCGCATTGGGCAGAGGGTATGGCTGTCCACTTCGGGTAGAGTCCCGCAAACTGTCCCCTCGTTTCATTGGTCCTTTTCCCATCTCCAGAGTTCCATTGCTGTCCATCTTGTGTTGCTCCGTACCCTCCTTATTCACCCTACCTTCCATGAGTCTAAGATTAAGCCCTTGTCTCACTGTTCTTTGTCTTCTGTCCCTGGGCCCCCACGTGTCATTGATGGCCACCCGTCCTATACAGTAAAACGTCTCCTGGGTGTTCGACCACAGGGCAGGGGTTTCCAGTACATGGTTACGGCCAGGAGAGGAGCTGGGTTCCCGCTAGAGACATCCTGGATCCAGCCCTCATCAATGACTTCCACCGCCGACACCCCGGTCAACCAGGTATGCGCCCAGGTAGGACACCAGGTGGCTTCCCTAGAGGGGGAGGGGTACTGTCACACCCTGATCAGTTACACCTGTCCTCGTTATTGTCTCCACCCCCTCCAGGTGTCGCTTGTTTTCCCCAGTGTATTTATCCCTGTGTTTCCTGTCTCTCTGTGCCAGTTCGTCTTGTATGTTTCCAAGTCAACCAGCGTTTTTCCCGTTCTCCTGCTTTCTACATTCTACTTTTTCTAGTCCTCCCGGCTTTGACCCTTGCCTGTTTCTGGACTTTGGTCAGGCAGGTAGGTACCTTTTGCCTGCCTTGACCATGAGCCTGTCTGCCACTCTGTACCTCCTGAACTCTGATCTGGTTTTGACCTTTTGCCTGTACATGACCATTCTCTTGCCTACCCCTTTGGATTGATAAACATTGTAAGACTCCAACCATCTGCTTCCTTTGTCTGCCTTTGTTTCAAGCCTTGATATAAAATGTATCCTTTTCCATTTGTAGGTCATGTTTTTATGTATTGTGATCGTTGTTTCTACTTTTTGAAGTATTGATTATTTGTTTCCTACATTATGTGCATTGAGTGTGGGAAATGCGCTCTACAAATTAAATATTATCATTATATAATAACCCAGGTGTAATAATGGAGAAGTAGCTTTTAAAGATAGTACTCAGCTAAAGGGCACAATGCCCAAAAGTGATCAATACAATAGTTGATCTGAAAACAAATGATTTAGTGCTACTTTTTTTCTAACTAGCAACATGTATTACTTCTGAACTTATACAAGCTCCCTCAGATGGATGGCTGACTCAACTTGTCTAATTGTTCAAATCAGAGCCGCCTTTACTAATATGGAATGTTGTTATACTTGCTATGCAAAATCATGTTAGTTTGTTTAGGGTGTGACAGTTTAAGTCTAAGATTTAGTGGTACCTTTTTTGTAACTAGCAACATGTATCACTTCTGAACTTATACAAGCTCCATCAGATGGATGGCTGACTCAACTTGTCTAATTGTTCAAATCAGAGCCGCCTTTACTAATATGGAATGTTGTTATACTTGCTATTCAAAATCATGTTTGTTTGTTTAGGGTGTGACATTTTACGTTTGAAAGGCTTATATTACCCAACCTATTCAGAGTGCAGGGAAATAATTTCATTGTTGTAATATGAAATTTCATATTCAACAACCTGAGATGACAGTCTCGGATATCCCAAACTTTGGAGCATCTTAAGCAATGGCCTGACTACCCATCTACATCACTCCGGCCAATTGATCTTCTGAGTCATCTCCCTAATGATTTCTAGGACGCAAACACATTCTGACTATTTTGTTTGGTCCCCAAAACCGTGGCCTACATGATGATGTTATCAACGATGATACTCCGGTTAGTTAGGTTTGTTAGAGACAATCAATCGCTGATGAATTTTTGTGTAACGCCACTCATTTTGAAGACACAAACGACTTCTAGGATAGCTGTTTCAGACCATGTATGTAGCAATCGATAGAGCAGGGAGAATCGTCAGGCAACGTAAGCTAGGCAATGGCAGAAGGTCCAGGGAGGATGTCGGCTTCTCTCTCTGACTTTTCAATAGGGGAAATGTGTTGAGGGGAAGATCCTCTTCAGACAACTCTCTCAATTGGTTTGGATAGGCAGGGTTTAAAAAACAGGCAGTAATTCTGCTCATGTTTAGAAGCAGATCTGGCAGTGACGTTACCAGTGACGGGCTTCCCATTTCCGACTCATCTTCTCTGTCCCAACTTATACCGAAACACACATCTACATGTGTTAAACTGAGGCATTGGTACATTGTCAGAAGCAACCAGTCTGTGTAGTGAGAGATGACAGTCTCAAGCCAAAGTCATCCTGCATGTGACAATGAATTTTGGTGATTGATCATCCTGCATCTTCTTATGATGAGGCGGCAGGGTAGCCTAGTGGTTAGAGCATTGGATTAGTAACCAGAAGGCTGCAAGTTCAAATCCCCGAGCTGACAATGTACAAATCTGTCATTTTTCCCCTGAACAGATAGTTAACATTTAAGACATTTACATTTAAGTCATTTGGCAGACGCTCTTATCCAGAGCGACTTACAAATTGGTGAATTCACCTTATGACATCCAGTGGAACAGCCACTTTACAATAGTGCATCTACATTTACATTTACATTTAAGTCATTTAGCAGACGCTCTTATCCAGAGCGACTTACAAATTGGTGAATTCACCTTCTGACATCCAGTGGAACAGCCACTTTACAATAGTGCATCTAAATCATTTAAGGGGGGGTGAGAAGGATTACTTTATCCTATCCTAGGTATTTCTTGAAGAGGTGGGGTTTCAGGTGTCTCCGGAAGGTGGTGATTGACTCCGCTGTCCTGGCGTCGTGAGGGAGTTTGTTCCACCATTGGGGGCCAGAGCAGCGAACAGTTTTGACTGGGCTGAGCGGGAACTGTACTTCCTCAGTGGTAGGGAGGCGAGCAGGCCAGAGGTGGATGAACGCAGTGCCCTTGTTTGGGTGTAGGGCCTGATCAGAGCCTGGAGGTACTGCGGTGCCGTTCCCCTCACAGCTCCGTAGGCAAGCACCATGGTCTTGTAGCGGATGCGAGCTTCAACTGGAAGCCAGTGGAGAGAGCGGAGGAGCGGGGTGACGTGAGAGAACTTGGGAAGGTTGAACACCAGACGGGCTGCGGCGTTCTGGATGAGTTGTAGGGGTTTAATGGTACAGGCAGGGAGCCCAGCCAACAGCGAGTTGCAGTAATCCAGACGGGAGATGACAAGTGCCTGGATTAGGACCTGCGCCGCTTCCTGTGTGAGGCAGGGTTGTACTCTGCGGATGTTGTAGAGCATGAACCTACAGGAACGGGCCACCGCCTTGATGTTAGTTGAGAACGACAGGGTGTTGTCCAGGATCACGCCAAGGTTCTTAGCGCTCTGGGAGGAGGACACAATGGAGTTGTCAACCGTGATGGCGAGATCATGGAACGGGCAGTCCTTCCCGGGAGGAAGAGCAGCTCCGTCTTGCCGAGGTTCAGCTTGAGGTGGTGATCCGTCACCCACACTGATATGTCTGCCAGACATGCAGAGATGCGATTCGCCACCTGGTCATCAGAAGGGGGAAAGGAGAAGATTAATTGTGTGTCGTCTGCATAGCAATGATAGGAGAGACCATGTGAGGTTATGACAGAGCCAAGTGACTTGGTGTATAGCGAGAATAGGAGAGGGCCTAGAACAGAGCCCTGGGGGACACCAGTGGTGAGAGCGCGTAGCGGGAGACAGATTCTCGCCACGCCACCTGGTAGGAGCGACCTGTCAGGTAGGACGCAATCCAAGCGTGGGCCGCGCCGGAGATGCCCAACTCGGAGAGGGTGGAGAGGAGGATCTGATGGTTCACAGTATCGAAGGCAGCCGATAGGTCTAGAAGGATGAGAGCAGAGGAGAGAGAGTTAGCTTTAGCAGTGCGGAGCGCCTCCGTGATACAGAGAAGAGCAGTCTCAGTTGAATGACTAGTCTTGAAACCTGACTGATTTGGATCAAGAAGGTCATTCTGAGAGAGATAGCGGGAGAGCTGGCCAAGGACGGCACGTTCAAGAGTTTTGGAGAGAAAAGAGAGAAGGGATACTGGTCTGTAGTTGTTGACATCGGAGGGATCGAGTGTAGGTTTTTTCAGAAGGGGTGCAACTCTCGCTCTCTTGAAGACGGAAGGGACGTAGCC
The DNA here is from genome assembly GCF_036934945.1 of Oncorhynchus masou masou. NCBI lineage: Eukaryota > Metazoa > Chordata > Actinopteri > Salmoniformes > Salmonidae > Oncorhynchus > Oncorhynchus masou. The sequence goes on along the minus strand of NC_088224.1, from coordinate 33,823,515 downwards.
AGCGGTCAGGGATGAGTTGATGAGCGAGGTGAGGTAAGGGAGAAGGTCTCCGGAAATGGTCTGGAGAAGAGAGGAGGGGATAGGGTCAAGCGGGCAGGTTGTTGGGCGGCCGGCCGTCACAAGAAGCAAGATTTCATCTGGAGAGAGAGGGGAGAAAGAGGTCAGAGCACAGGGTAGGGCAGTGTGAGCAGAACCAGCGGTGTCGTTTGACTTAGCAAACGAGGATCGGATGTCGTCGACCTTCTTTTCAAAATGGTTGACGAAGTCATCTGCAGAGAGGGAGGAGGGGGGGGGGAGGAGGATTCAGGAGGGAGGAGAAGGTGGCAAAGAGCTTCCTAGGGTTAGAGGCAGATGCTTGGAATTTAGAGTGGTAGAAAGTGGCTTTAGCAGCAGAGACAGAGGAGGAAAATGTAGAGAGGAGGGAGTGAAAGGATGCCAGGTCCGCAGGGAGGCGAGTTTTCCTCCATTTCCGCTCGGCTGCCCGGAGCCCTGTTCTGTGAGCTCGCAATGAGTCGTCGAGCCACGGAGCGGGAGGGGAGGACCGAGCCGGCCTGGAGGATAGGGGACATAGAGAGTCAAAGGATGCAGAAAGGGAAGAGAGGAGGGTTGAGGAGGCAGAATCAGGAGATAGGTTGGAGAAGGTTTGAGCAGAGGGAAGAGATGATAGGATGGAAGAGGAGAGAGTAGCGGGGGAGAGAGAGCGAAGGTTGGGACGGCGCGATACCATCCGAGTAGGGGCAGTGTGGGAAGTGTTGGATGAGAGCGAGAGGGAAAATGATACAAGGTAGTGGTAGGAGACTTGGAGGGGAGTTGCAATGAGGTTAGTGGAAGAACAGCATCTAGTAAAGATGAGGTCGAGCGTATTGCCTGCCTTGTGAGTAGGGGGGGAAGGTGAGAGGGTGAGGTCAAAAGAGGAGAGGAGTGGAAAGAAGGAGGCAGAGAGGAATGAGTCAAAGGTAGACGTGGGGAGGTTAAAGTCGCCCAGGACTGTGAGAGGTGAGCCGTCCTCAGGAAAGGAGCTTATCAAGGCATCAAGCTCATTGATGAACTCTCCGAGGGAACCTGGAGGGCGATAAATGATAAGGATGTTAAGCTTGAAAGGGCTGGTAACTGTGACAGCATGGAATTCAAAGGAGGCGATAGACAGATGGGTAAGGGGAGAAAGAGAGAATGACCACTTGGGAGAGATGAGGATCCCGGTGCCACCACCCCGCTGGCCAGAAGCTCTCGGGGTGTGCAAGAACACGTGGGCGGACGAAGAGAGAGCAGTAGGAGTAGCAGTGTTATCTGTGGTGATCCATGTTTCTGTCAGTGCCAAGAAGTCGAGGGACTGGAGGGAGGCATAGGCTGAGATGAACTCTGCCTTGTTGGCCGCAGATCGGCAGTTCCAGAGGCTACCGGAGACCTGGAACTCCACGTGGGTCGTGCGCGCTGGGACCACCATATTAGGGTGGCCGCGGCCACGCGGTGTGGAGCGTTTGTATGGTCTGTGCAGAGAGGAGAGAACAGGGATAGATAGACACATAGTTGACAGGCTACAGAAGAGGCTACGCTAATGCAAAGGAGATTGGAATGACAAGTGGACTACACGTCTCGAATGTTCAGAAAGTTAAGCTTACGTAGCAAGAATCTTATTGACTAAAATGATTGAAATGATACAGTACTGCTGGAGTAGGCTAGCTGGCAGTGGCTGCGTTGTTGACTTTGTAGGCTAGCTGGCAGTGGCTGCGTTGTTGACACTACACTAATCAAGTCGTTCCGTCGAGTGTAATAGTTTCTACAGTGCTGCTATTCGGGGCTAGCTGGCTAGCTAGCAGTGTTGATTACGTTACGTTACGTTAAAAGAACGACAATAGCTGGCTAGCTAACCTAGAAAATCGCTCTAGACTACACAATTGTCTTAGATACAAAGACGGCAATGTAGCTAGCTAGCTACGATCAAACAAATCAAACCGTTGTACTGTAATGAAGTGAAATGAAAATGTGATACTACCTGTGGAGCGAAGCGGAATGTTGACCGGGTTGTTGAAGTTCTATTCGGTAGACGTTGGCTAGCTGTCGGCTAGCTAGCTAGCAGTATCTCCTACGTTAAGGACGACAAATAGCTGGCTAGCTAACCTCGGTAAATTAAGATAATCACTCTAAGTCTACACACTCTAAACTACACAATTATCTTGGATACGAAGACAGCAAAGACAACTATGTAGCTAGCTAACACTACACTAATCGAGTCGTTCAATTGAGTGTAATAGTTTCTACAGTGCTGGAAGACGGTGGACGTTAGCTAGCTGCTGGGCAGATAGCAGTGTAGACTACGTTAGGACGACGAAATACGATAATTACGCAATTATCTTTGATACAAAGACGGCTATGTAGCTAGCTAAGAAGAAATTGCTAAGATTAGACAAATCAAACCATTGTACTATAATGAAATGTAATGAAAAGTTATACTACCTGCGGACCGAAGTGTAGATGCGACCGCTCGCTCCAACCCGGAACCGTTAACCCACTTTTCCTAGGCCGTCATTGAAAATAAGAATTTGTTCTTAACTGACTTGCCTAGTTAAATAAAGTTTTTTTTTATTTATTATTTGCTATTTATTTCTGAACGTTGTAGGGGAACCAAAAATAAGACGTGGAGCTGCAGATTCTCATCAAATTTTGTCTAAATTCTTTGTCTTCAAATAAAATGATTGTTAATTAATATTTGTTGGCACTAACCATTCAAATATATTGAGAAAGCTATCATATCTAGCTATCAATATTTGATCTTAACACTTGTGATATTAATGTCTAATTTAATACTTGACATATTTGTGTCAGTGAATGAGGACCTCACCTGAACAGCCATGTACGTCAATCCAATTACTTCAGGAATTTTAGGCATCTTAAAAATATTCAATGACTCTCAATCTGTTTTTGAACACTGGTTTCCATGGATTCGTTTTATACACAGAGATAACAACCCTTCGGCATTAATGATGTAAAACAGTGTAATTGTACTGCTCACAGAGAAGATATTCCACTATGAAGAGAAACACATCACTTGCGTTTGAAAATGTCACAAATAATTTTGAATTGATCGCTGTATACAGATTGGATGTGTTTAATGTCTGAGAGAAACAAACAAACTTAGGTCATGACATTTAAAGCCAACAATCTCACAAACTCATTGCTTTTTTCAACGTTTGTCCAAAATGGTTTAAAAAAAATATATACGCACATCAATCCAGAATTACTTCAGGCATTTTAGCCATCTTATAATGATGAGGCAGTGAGTCAGAAGCATGTGAACTGTTTTAATAAAACAACAAAACCAAGAACACGACACTGACATAAGGCAGTACGCTGAAACACAAGAACAATACCAACTGGTGAGTGAACATGGCAGAGTGACATATAAAGGGGGGGAAATGATGAAGGTAACGGAGTCCAGGTGTGAATCATAATGATTAACAGGTGAGCGTAATGATGAATCCCAGGACTGGTGGTTAGTATTCTGCCGATGTTGTACGCCGGAGTGGAGGAGAAGGAGCAGACGTGACACATCTTAAATATACTGAACAAAACTATAAACACATAATCTAAAGTGTTGGTTCCATGTTTAATGAGCTGAAATAAACGAGCACAAAAAGCTTATCTCTCAAATTGTGCGCACAAATTTGTCTACATTCTGTTAGTATTTGTCCTTTGCCAAGATAATCCATCCACCTGACAGGTGTGGCATAACAAGGAGCTGATTAAACAGATGTCTCATGTTTTGAGGGAGTGTGCAATTTGAATGCTGACTGCAGGAATATCCGCCAGAGCTGTTGCCAGAGAATTCAATGTTAATTTCTCTACCGTAAGCGGCCTGCAACATTGTTTTATTGAATTTGGCAGTATGTCCAACTGGCCTTACATCCGCAGACCATGTGTCACCACGCCAGCCCAGGACCTCCATGTCTGCCTTCTTTACCTGCTTGGTCGAGACCAGCCATTCAGACAGCTGATGAAAAAGGAGTATTTCTGTCTGTAATAAAGCCGTTTTGTGGGCTTTTCTGACTGGCTGGACCTGGCTCCACAGTTAGTGGGCCTATACCCCAAAAAAGTTTTGTTAAAGGTGCAATTATTGGAATTTCTTTCATTCCGAATGACTTTGAGACAATATGTTCTGTTGTGACAAAGTAGAGGTGGTAAAAGGCAGCCCTATTTGGTAAAAGACCAAGTCCATATTATGGCAAGAACAGCTCAAATAAGCAAAGTGAAACGACAGTTCACCATTACTTTAAGACATGAATGTCAGTCAATGCGGAAAATGTCATGAATTTTTTAAGTTTCTTCAAGTGCAGTCGCAAAAACCATCATGCGCTATGATGAAACTGGCTCTCATGGTGATCGCCACAGGAAAGGAAGGCCCAGAGTTACCTCTGCTGCAGAGGATAAATTCATTAGAGTTAACTGTATCTCAGATTGCAGTTCATTAGAGTTAACTGTACGTCAGATTGCAGCCCAAATAACTGCTTCAACGAGTTCAAGTAACAGACACATCTCAACATCAACTGTTCAGAGGAGACTGCGTGAATCAGGCCTTCATGGTTGAATTCCTGCAAAGAAACCATTACCAAAGGGCACCAATAATAAGAAGAGACTTGCTTGGGCCAAGAAACACGAACAATGGACATTAGACAGGTAGAAATATATTTTCTATATCAATGCAAAGTTTAAGTCAGACGTTTACATACACCTTAGTCAAATACCTTTAAATTCAGTTTTTCACAATTCCTGACATTTAAGCCTAGTAAAAATTCCCTGTCTTAGGTCAGTTACGATCACCACTTTATTTTAAGAATGTAAAATGTCAGACTAATAGTAGAGAGAATGATTTAATTTCAGCTTTTATTTCTTTCATCACATTCCCAGTGGGTCAGAAGTTTACAGACACTCAATTAGTATTTGGTAGCATTGCCTTTACAATGTTTAAGTTGAGTCAAACATTATATATATATGTGTATATATACACAGTATTGTAATTCACTTTGGACACATTTTGACAGGTACACACATTACCGTGAAATGCTTACTTACAAGCCCTTAAACAACAATGCAGTTCTAGAAATAGAGTTTTGAAAATATTTGCTAAATAAACTAAAGTAAAACAAACTAAAAGTAAAACATAAACTAAAAAGTAACACAATAAAATGACATAACAAGGCTATATACAGGGGACACCGGTACCGAGTCAATGTGCAGGGGTACAGGTTGGTTGAGGTAATGTGTAGATGTAGGATAGTCCAGGTGGCCATTTGATTAATTGTTCGGCAGTGTTATAGCTTGGGGGTAGAAGCTGTTAAGAAACCTTTTGGACCTAGACTTGGCGCTCTGGTACCGCTTGCCGTGCAGTAGCAGAGAGAAAAGTCTATGACTTTGGTGACTGGAATCTTTGACAATTTTTTGTGCCATCCTCTGACACCACCTAGTATATAGGTCCTGGATGGCAGGAAGCTTGGTCCCAGTGATGTATTGTGCCGTACGCACTACCCTCTATCGCGCCTTACGGTCAGGTTTGGAGCAGTTGCCATACCAGGCGGTGATGCAACCAGTCAGGATGCTCTCGACAGTGTAGCTGTAGAACCTTTTGAGGATCTGGGGACCCATGCCAAATCATTTCAGTCTCCTGATGGGGAAAAGGTGTCGTCGTACGATTGAGAATCAGTGTGGAGTGCGATTGAGATTGCATTATCTGTGGATCTGTTGATGTGAGCCAAAGGTTGTCAGTCCTGATCCGCACCCAATCCTGGGCCTTCAGGCTTAGTTGTTTGGCAGGAAGCACTGTTTGATGTGTCATAACATTGTTTCGTCCGTTGCTGTGCCACTCCAACATAGGCTTGCCTTGCTTCCGCAAGCTTGTTCTTTTGTTTTGGGCAGAAGCAGTCCAAAGGGAGTTTCCGTTCCCTGCCAATCATCATAGAGGCAGGAGACACCTCAGTTGTGGAGTGCTTGGTTGCCCTGATGTGGAGTAGTGTAAGGCCCAGAGCCACATCAAAAGGTCGTCCCTCAGCCAAGTAGGCCCATAATCCTAACTTCAGGGTACTGTTCAAGCATTCCACCGCCGTTTGCTTGAGGGTGGTACACAGCCGTCCGGATGTTCTTGATGGATTGCTTTTCAAGGTACACATACAGATCATTTGTGACAAACTGGGGACCATTGTCTGTTGTAATGGTGCTGGGCAACCCCCGCTGACAGGACAGCTTTTCTAGTGTTTGGATGATCATCTACGAGGTGGTAAATGACAACGGCATGGCTTCTGCCCATTTTGAATGTAAGTCATGAAATACCAGTAGGTATCTTGCGTGTGCTGGGGCCCCGTGCAACTCTCCACAGATATACACCTCCAGTTGGTCCCAGGGAGCCTTTGGCCATTCCACTGGTGTCAGGGGTACAGGAGTGGGTCTGCCCGATTTCCCACTCATCGGGTATGCTGTGTAGTCGTTCACAAGGGACTCAATGTCTCTGTCAATATTGTGGCGTCCCGGGGAGAACTAAGATTGAAATTGTACTGGTTCAGAAGGTCTGCCCATTTGAAAAGCCGTAGAGGTTTTTTTTCCAGAAGCCTGTGTGGCCAGAAGTGCTGTGAGGGGAGCCAGGGCCTCCCGCTCTCCCACAGAGTACTTTTGATGAGGCATCACTGGTGACAATCGTTTGCCCTGGCTGGAGAGCCTGTATCCAAGGAACTGAAAGTCTGACACCCCAAACACACTTTTCAGTTTTGAGTCTGGCCCCGTTCTCGAAGAGCTGATGAAACACCTGCTGCAACAAGAATCGTGCGCTGTCTGTGATACACCATCACCACAATGTCACCCAGATAGATTGACACTCCAGGGATGCCTGCCAGGAGAGGAGTCATAATCTTCTGGAAACAGCTGTGCACGGAGCTGAGTCTTAATGGCATGCGTTTGTACCTGAACAGTGTGTTATGAATGCGGTGAGATCTCGACTCTCATGTGCCAGGGAAACCTGGAGGTATCCATGCCTTAGGTCAAGTTTGCTGAATACTGTAGACCCATTAAAATGGGTTGTGAGCTCCTCAGCGGTTGGTAGGGGGTACTTGTCAGGAATAATCACTTTGTTCATGGCCCTAAGGTTCATGCAGATCTGAAGATTGACATTTTCTTGGGCGCAATGACCAGGTTTGAGACCCATGGCGAGGCGTCAGTGGGCTCGATGATGTCATCCTACAGGAGATTGTCAAGTCCCTTGTCAATGGGCTCCCAAAGGGTCAGCGGAACACTCCACAATGGCGGGATTACTGGCTTGACATCTCTTTGTTGACTGTAGCCGATGGACGAAATCTCTGAGGTGACCTAGCCCCTCAAAAAGTTGTGAGTACTCCATAGGCACTGGTGTAAGTGGCTTTGTTCAAAAGTGACAATTGTGCTCCAGTGTCAATCACCAGTGAGGTTTAAACACCCTTGATGTAGCAGTCACAACTGAGTCATCATGTACAGAGTTAATGGAGACTGTTGAACTTTGACCTGAATTTGTTTGATGCTGCCCTGCCGCTGCTGAATGACAACAACGGGAAAAATGATTGTATTTGTTGCAGTTCTTGCATCATTGCCCCTTTGCTGGACATGTTTCCTGACAAGTGGTTTCCTGCACATTTTGCACTGGTGCCTCAGCCAGCGTGTGAAGCCCTGCCCCCTGTAGTTTATGTAGGTCAGCGAGTGCTGACCTACATAAAGTGCTTTCTCCAGCGTCAGATCATCGGTCTCTCACAACAATTTCTCCCTCAGTGGAGCACATGATGTTTTGATAGCTACCATATATAACTAAAAGGATTGAAACCATCGATTCAATGGAACAGAGAGAAATGGAGATGGTGGAGGTAAGCTAAACTCGGCCATCCTCATTGACATATGTTACAAATACAAGGAGGCTTGTTGTGCAATTAAACTGAATGTCTTTACTTCAGATGTTAACCACTCGTGCCAAACTCACTCATCCAATCCTCATCAATGATGCATTTAATACACAGAGATAACAACACTTAGACATTCAAGATGTAAAACACTGTAATTGTTCCTCTCACTGAGAAAGATATTCCCCTCTGAAGGCAAAACATCACTTGTGTTGAAAATGTCACCATATGTGAAATAATCCATTGTAGAGTCCAGTCCAAAAAGTTTTGGATTGATTGCTGTATACAGATTGGATATCTGTTTACAACACATTTTGTAAAATATTTCCTCTATCTCAGAGAAAGAAACAATTTAGGTCATGACATTTAAAGCCAACGTAATCTCACAAACTCACTGCTTTTGTCAACGTTTAGCCCAAATATTTTTTGAAATAGAAAAATTGTTGATATAGTTTTGCATCAACTGTTATAAAAATTCTGCAGTACTCACAATTGTCTTCATTACATGACATTTTTCTTACCCAACAAAGCATGTCATCAACAATCTTCACATACTCTAGGGCCAGGCCTACATTCTTGGGACAGGCCTTGATATGATTATCACTTAAACTATGTGAAGATTGATGACACATCTTCTGTTATGTAAATAAAAAAGAATTTGAAAGACATTTGCATTGGAAAATCAAGAGCTTTCGTTTGTACAAAAGAGGAATCAGATGAATCTCACAAAGAATGTTTAATGTTTTGTAACAAGATTAAGTAAATTGCTGTGAAAACTCACTGGGAACAGTATAGCCGTTGATTATTGAAGAATATCACTTATAAATTCCACATGCGCTCAGTACAACTGTCTTGCATGGAAGGAACACAAAATACAAGCTGGTTATACTCAATGTTTGTAAATAATGTATAGCTTAAACCAATATATACCAATGTATAATGTATTTTCATCTTAAAGCAGATGAAAGTACTTGCACGAGAGGAAATGTATATGAGAGGTATAACATTTGCCTAGCCTCATCCCTCAGTTATTTACCAAGTGGCGGAGCCACTGTTCTTTGGCTTTAAGGAGATTCGTCGGTACTTTTTTGTATAATATTTTTCCCAGCAGTTCTGAAAGTAGAGGTCACGAACCAAAAGTTGTGTGCTACTTCACATAGTCCATGTGCCCAAGAACGCCAAGTTAACCCGTCTAAATGACTATTGCCCCATACCACTCACATCTGAAGCCATGAAATGCTTTGAACGGCTGGTGATGGCTCACATCAACACCATCATCCCAAACAGCCTGGACCCACTCCAATTCGCATACCGCCCCAACAGATCCATTGATGACACAATCTCTATTGCACTCCATACTGCCCTCTCCCACCTGGACAAGAGGAACACCTATGTGAAAATGCTGTTCCTTGACTTGTCCCCTCCTGTACTCCCTGTTCTCCCATGACTGCGTGGCCACGGATGATTCCAAAACTATTAAGTTGGCTGACGATGCGACAGTGGTAGGCCTGATCATCGATAAACCTCCTGTAAAGAGGTCAGTGACCTGGCAGTGTGGTGCCAGGACAACAATATTTCCCTCAACGTCAGCAAGACAAAAGGTGCTGCGGGTGGGTGCTGCTATGGTGACCAGTGAACTGAGATAAGGAGGGGTTTTACCTAGCAAAGACTTGTAGATGACCCGGATCCAGTGGGTTTGGCGATGAGTATGAAGCGAGGGCCAGCCAACAAGAGCATATAGGTCGCAGCAGTGGGTAATACATGGGGCTTTGGTGACAAAACAGATTGCACTGTGATAGACTGCATCCAATTTGTTGAGTAGAGTTTTGGAGGCTATTTTGTAATGACATCGCTGAAGTCGAGGATCGGTAGGAAAGTCAGTTTTACGTGGGTATGTTTGGCAGCATGAGTGAAGAATGCTTTGTTGCAAAATAGGAAGTCGATTCTAGATTTAATTTTGGATTGGAGATGCTTAATGTGGGTCTGGAAGGAGAGTTTACAGTCTAACCAGACACCTAGGTATTTGTAGTTCACACCTAAACCCATAGGGGAGGGTCTGGGTGGGCGTCTGTCCATGGTGGCGGCTCTGGCGCGGGACGTGGACCCCACTCCAACATAGTCCGCTTACTCCGCGTCCTTAGATTGGCGACCCTTGCCGCCGATCTTGGCCTAGTAACCCTAACAAAGGGCCCCACTGGACTGAGGGGCAGCTCCGGACTGAGGGACAGCTCGGGACTGAGGGGTAGCTCGGGACTGAGGGGTAGCTCGGGACTGAGAGGAAGCTCAGGACTGATAGGAAGCTCAGGACTGATAGGAAGCTCAGGCAGGTTGATGGCTCTGGCAGATCCTGGCTGACTGGTGGTTCTGGCAGATCCTGGCTGACTGGCGGCACTGACAGATCCTGGCTGACTGGCAGATCCTGGCTGAATGGCGGATCCTGGCTGAATGGCGGATCCTGGCTGACTGGTGGATCCTGGTTGACTGGCGGCTGTGGAAGATCCTGGCTGACTGGCGGCTCTGGCTTCTCCATGCTGACTGGCGACTCTAGCGGCACATGACAGACGGGAGACTCTGGCGGCACATGACAGACGGGAGACTCTGGCGGCACATGACAGACGGGAGACTCCGGCAGCGCTGGAGAGGAGGAAGGCTCTGGCAGCGCTGGACAGGCGAAGCGCACTGTAGGCCAGGTGCGTAGTGCTGGCACTGGTGGCACTCAGCCGAGGACACGCATAGGAAGCCTGGTGCGGGGAGCTGCCACCGGAGGGCTGGTGCGGGGAGGTGGTACTGGATTGACCGGACCGTGCAGGCGCACTGGAGCTCTTGAGCATCGAGCCTGCCCAACCTTACCTGGTTGAATGCTCCCGGTCGCCCTGCTAGTGCGGCGAGGTGGAATAGCCCGCACTGGGCTGTGCAGGCGAACCGGGGACACCAAGGCTGCTGCCATGTATGCCGGCCCAAGGAGACGCACTGGAGACCAAATGCGTAGAGCCGGCTTCATGGCACTTGGCTCGATGCCCACTCTAGCCCGGCCGATACGAGGAGCTGGTATGTACCGCACCGGGCTGTGCACCTGCACTGGGGACACCGTGCGCTCCACAGCATAACACGGTGCCTGCCCGGTCTCTCTCGCCCTCCGGTAAGCACAGGAAGTTGGCGCAGGTCTCCTACCTGGCTTCGCCATACTGCCTGTGTGCCACCCCCAATACATTTTTGGGGCTGAATCTCGGGCTTCCATCCACGCCGCCATGTACGTCTCTCCAACTCCATTCTCCTATAACCTTCCTCGCACTGCTCCAGCGAATCCCAGGCGGGCTCCGGCACTCTCCCTGGGTTGACCGCCCACCTGTCTATTTCCTCCCAAGTCGCATAGTCCATACTTTGCTGCTCCTGCTGCCGCTGCCTGTCACCACGTCGCTTGGTCCTGTTGTGGTCGGTGATTCTGTTACGGTTGTCTTCTGTTAAAAGAGAGAAGGACCAAAAGGCAGCGTGGTTATCTTTATAAGCATCTTTAATAAAGATGAAAATACGAACAATATTCAAAAACAACAAACGTGAAAAACCGAAACAGCCCTATCTGGTGCAACAAACACAGAGACAGGAACAATCACCCACGAAACACTCAACGAATATGGCTGCCCAAATATGGTTCCCAATCAGAGACAATGATAAACACCTGCCACTGATTGAGAACCACTCTCGGCAACCATAGACTTACCTAGACTACTTCACTAAACCACAATCCCATAACCTACAAAAAAAACCTAGACAAAACACACCACATAAATACCCATGTCACACCCTGGCCTGACCAAAATAATAAAGAAAACACAAAATACTAAGGCCAGAGCGTGACAATACTTCAGTGAACACTCAAAAGGATGAATTATGGTCACGACTTCTGGTTTGTGAGTAGGCCTAGGCTTAACGATTCTGATGAAAATATGCTCTTTGTCTTCATCAAACTAACGTTTTCGCATATTTTCCAAGTGGATCTTGTCAGTTGCACTAACATATCTATATGAAGCATGGATTGCAGATTATTCCATGCGTCTGGGGCAGAAGAAGAGAAGGCAGTCTTGCCCAATACTGTGAATGTCCTGGGGACTTTAAGTAGCAACCACCTAGCAGACCGGGTATGGTAACTGCTGGTGGTGAAGGAGACCAGACTACAGTGGTAAAAAGGGAGTTTACCCAAAAGGGCTTTGTAGATGAACACATACAACTGTATCTTTCTGCGCATATAAAGTGAGGTCCAACCTACCATTTGGTACAATGTGCAATGGTGGGTGAAAATCTGATTATAAACCTAACACTTAACCCTAACCTGGTGATTAGCATGAGAAAGAGACGGCGGTATCGGGGACGTAGCTCGGGGTGCCTTGTAAGAATCCGACGGCGAGTGGGTAATCTGCATCCACTATCAGTTCTATTAACCTCTTGAAACTCCCCATCCCGGATCCGGGATTGTGACTAAGCCTCAGGCTCATTAGCATAACGCAACGTTAACGATTTCTGAAAATCGCAAATAAAATTAAAATAATGCGTTTGCTCTCAAGCTTAGCCTTTTCTTAACAACACTGTCATCTCAGATTTTCAAAATATGCTTTTGAACCATAGAAATTGACTAATTTGTGTAAGAGTATGCAAAGCTAGCATAGCATTTTGTGTAGCATGTAGCACGCAACATTTTCACAAAAGCCAGATAACCAAATAAATAAAATCATTTACCTTTGAAGAGCTTCTGATGTTTTCAATGAGGAGACTCCCAGCCACATACCAGATGCGCAGTGTTTCCTGAAAGCGTCTGTGTGTAGGAGAAATCGTTCCGTTTTCTACATTGCGCCTGGCTACCGAAACGAACCGAAAATGCAGTCACCTACAACGTGAAACTTTTTCCGGATTAACTACATAATATCGACCGAAACATGGCAAACGTTGTTTGGAATCAATCCTCAAGGTGTTTTTTCACATATCTCTTCATTGACATGCAGTTCGTGGAAGCTTGCTTCTCTCTCTGTGCCCCATGGAAAAATACTGGCAGGTGACTTTTGCGCACCAATTTCGGTGAAGGACACCGGGCGGACACGTGGTAAATGTGGTCTCTTATGGTCAATCTTCCAATGATCTGCCTACAAATACGCCACAATGCTGCAGACACCTTGGGGAAACGACAGAAAGGGCAGACTCATTCCTCTTGCGTTCACAGCCATATAAGGAGATCATGAAAGACAGAGCCTCAAAAATCCTTGTCATTTCCTGGATGCCAAGTCATCTTGGTTTTGCCTGAAGCTCACGTTAAAGGGCACGCACAGAGAAGATATTTGTATTTCTGGACACGTCAGAGTGTTTTCTTTCGAACAGTAGCAATTATATGCATAGTCGAGCATCTTTTTGTGACAAAATATCTTGTTTAAAACGGGAACGTTTTTCTTCCAAAAATGAAATAGCGCCACCATAGGTGTAAGAGGTTAACCAACGTAAAATCAATGGATAACAAAATAGACAAACTACGATCATGAATATCCTACCAATGGGACTGTAATAAAAACTGTACTAATTTATGTTTCACTGAGTCGTGCCTGAACGACAACATGAATAACAGACAGCTGGCAGGGTTTACGCTGTATCGGTAAGATAGAACAGCCACCTCCGGTAAGACAAGGGGTGGCGGTCTGTGTATATTTGTAAACAAAAGCTGGTGTACGAAATCTAGTAGCAAGGAAGTCTCAAGGTTTTGCCAACGCCTGAGGTAGAGCTGTCTATTTATCACCACAAACCGATGCTGGCACTAAAACCGCACTCAATGAGCTGTATACGGCCATGAGCAAAAAGGAAAACACTCGTTAAGAGGCGGCACTCCTGTGGCCGGGGACTTTAATGAAGGGTACCTTAAATCCGTTTTACCTCATTTCTACCAGCATGTTAAATGTGCAACCAGAGGGATTTTTTTTTACTCCACACAGAGATATGTACAAAGGTCTCTTTCACCCTCCATTTGGCAAATTTGACCATAATTATATCCTCCTGATTCCTTCTTAAAAGCTAAAACTAAAGCAGGAAGCACCAGTGACTCTGACATTAAAGAGATGGTTACTGTTGACAGGAATCCCGGCAACACTCCTGCCTCAACTCCAGATTATCCAGAATGCAGCTGTCAGAATAATCTCACACACCACACAAAATAAAACACATCACCCCTGTTTTATTCAACCTCCAATGGCTGCCTGTTCAATATAGGAAATTCAAGATCTTTCTGCTCACCTTTAAAGGTCCAAATGTGATTCACCTAAATGCATATGCCAATTTATGGAGAACTATTCCCCAGCCTATGATCATTATGCTCAAAGAGCCTGGTCATACCAGCCACAACCCTTCACAGCATGAGTGACAAGAGCTCCTCACATGTGGCCCCTCAGCACTGGAACACTCTAGCTTAGGGTTTTACCAACCGGTCAATCGGTATGGACTGGTCGATCTCCAAAGCATTTCTAGTTGATCACCAAACATTTCTGTAAAAAACCCAACCCAAAACCCTTGCATTCCTTTTTTTTGTGTTTGTTTCGCAACAGGTGGTAGGTGCACTTGATTCATCAGCCCTAGCGCCTAGAATTCAAAGTGTTTCCTTTCTGAATCATTTAATATGTCTGAAGGTAGAAATACACATACCCAGCAGGCCCAGAGAACAAATCAATTGCAGATATACACTTAGACAAAAGGGTTCCAAAAGGGTTCTTTGGCTGTCCCCATAGGAGAACCCTTTTTGGTTCCAGGTAGAACCCTCTGTGGAAAGGGTTCTACATGGAAACCAAAAGATTTCTACCTGGAACCAAAAAGGTTTCTTCAAAGGGTTCTCCTATGGGGACAGCCAAATAACCCTTTTAGGTTTTAGATACCACCTTTTCTAAGCGTGCAGGCCTACAACTGGCCAATTCGATAGCTCACATCACTGTGTCTGCACAGTTTCCTCGAGTCATAAACTGGAAAAAGAAGTCTTGAATGCACAACAAAGTTCATACTAAGATGTCAATACTTTTAAAACATGACTAGAAAGAGACTCAACAAATACAACAAATATCTGCTGTTTTCATGTGTACGTTCATGTTTACGTTGTTATTCAGCACTGTCAACACTTTGTTCAACAACTTTATATTCCATAAAATGCACATTCTCCCTACTTCCACACATTTCAACCATCACTGCAACTGCAATGACTGAGTATAGCAAAGTGTTCCGGCTTGTGTTTAATATCGGGGAATGTTTCACTTTTTTCACTTTCTCTGGTCATAAGAGTAACATGAATTTGTGCATGATGCATAAATAATGCTGGAAGACTGTCCCCTTTTCTCAGCGAAGGGAAGGAGGGCGGAGGGACAATGAGTCAGGTGAGACGCAGCCTCACCGCTGCTCCCTCCCTTCACTAAGACGGGCCATCAATCATGTAAAAACAATAGAAGGAAATTATAATGTGCCTCAAGTAATACAGCTATTTATCCATTAATTATCCATTGTGATCATATACATACATACACATTTATAACTTCAAAATGTGTCACGCCCTGACCTTAGTTATCTTTGTTTTCTTTATTATTTTGGTTAGATCAGGGTGTGACAAGGGTGGTTTGTTTAGTGTTTGTGTTGTCTAGGCGTTTATATGTCTATGGTTGCCTAGATTGGTTCTCAATCAGAGGCAGCTGTTTATCGTTTCTCTGATTGGGGACCATATTTAGGTAGCCATATGCCTTGGATAGTTTGTGGGTTATTGTCTATGTGTAGTTACATGTCAGCACTCGTTGTTATATAGCGTCACGTTCATTTTGTTTCTTTATTAGTTTGTTTAGTGTTTTTTCTTTCATTAAAAGAAGCATGTATGCTTATCACGCTGCGCCTTGGCCTCATCAATATGACGAACGTGACAGAATAACCCACCAAACCAGGAAAAGGAGCGTGAAAAGGAGGAACCGCGATCAATGGGGAAATAGACCTGGGAGGAGGTATTAGATGGAGCGGGACCCTGGACACTGCCGGGAGAGTATTGCCATCCTAAGGAGGAGTTAGAGGCAGCGAAAGTGAAACGGCGATACTACGAGGAGAAATACAGGAGAATAGAGGAACAGCGACGATATGAAGGTACACGGCTAGCACGGAAGCCCGATAGGCAGCCCCAAGATTTTTTTGGGGGGGAGGAGGCACACGAGGAGCTTGGCACACGAGGAGCTTGGCTGAGTCAGGTAGGAGACCTGAGCCAACTCCTCTTGCTTACTGTGGGGAGTGTGTAACTGGTCAGGCACAGTGTTATGCAGAGATGCTGCACGGTGTCTCCAGTGCGCTATTCTAGTTCGGTGTGCTCTATTCCAGCTCCTAGCATTTGCCGGGCTATAATGGGCATCCAGCCAGGACGCACTGCGCCAGCTCTATTTTCTGGATCTCCAAAGCGTCTCCACGGTCCAGTTTATCCTGCTCCTCCTCCCTGCAACCGCTCTGAGGTGCCTCCAGTGCCAGCCCAGTACCACCAGTGCCAACACCACGCACCAGGCTTCCCGTGCGCCTCCCGAGTCCAGTACACCCTGTTCCCCTTCCCCGCACTCACCCTGAAGTGCGTGTCCCCAGCCCAGTACCACCAGTTCCGGCACCAGGCCTCCAGTGCACCTCCAGGGTCCAGTACGCCCTGTTCCTGATCCTCGCATTCGCCCTGAGGTGTGTTTCTTCAGCCCGGTACCACCAGTGCCGGTACAAGGACTATGGTGGTCTGCTTGAAACGTCTCGGTATGGGAAAGGTTCAAAATGCCAGTAAAGACATTTGACAGTTGGTCCGCGCATCGGTCTGGCCCAGCGGCCTTGTGAATGTTAGCCTGTTTATTAAAGGTCTTGCTCACATCGGCTACGGATAGCTTAATCACACAGTCGTCTGGGACAGCTGGTGCTCTCATGCATGCTTTAGTATTGCTTGCATAAAAGCGAGCATAAAATTAATTTAGCTCATCTGGTAGGCTCGTGCCACTGGGCAGCTCGTGGCTGGGGTTTCCTTTGTAATCCGTAATAGTTTGCCACATCTGACGAGCATTGGAGCAGGTGTAGTACAATTTAATCTTAGTCCTGTATTGATGCTTTTCCTGTTTGATAGTTCGTCGGAGGGCATAGCGTCGATGACGTCGTAAGTGCATTGATGACGTCGTCCCCACAGTGACTGTACGTACATACTGTACGTACAAATCCTTCTAATAACCGTCCGGGTTAGAGTCCCGCTCCTTCAAAGAGGCAGCTCCACCATTTAGCTCGGTGTGGATGTTGCCTGTAATCCATGGCTTCTGATTGGGGTATGTACGTACAGTCACTGTGGGAACGACGTCATCGATGCACTTATTGATGAAGCCTGTGACTGATGTGGTGTACTCCTCAATGCCATCGGAAGAATCATGGAACATATTCCAGTCTGTACTAGCAAAACAGTCCTGTAGCTTAGCATCTGCATGATCTGACCACTTCCTTATTGAGCAAATCACTGGTACTTCCTGCTTTAGTTTTTGCATGTAAAGCAGGAAACATGGTCAGATTTGCCAAATGGAGGGCGAGCGAGAGCTTCGTACGCATTTGTTTTGTAAAGGTTGTCGAGAGTTTTTTTTTGTCTGGTTGCACATTTGACATGCTGGTAGAAATGAGGTAAAACGGATTCCATTCTCCTGCATTAAAGTCCTCTGGCACTCGGAGCTCCGCTTCTGGATGATCATTTTGTTGTTTGCTTATGGCCTTATACAGCTCGTTGAGTGCCGTCAGCGCTTGCTGGTGGTAAATAGACAGCTATGAAAAATATAGATATAGAACTCTCTTGGTAAATAGTGTGGTCTATAGCTTATCATGAGATACTCTACCTCAGGCAAGCAAGACCTAGAGACTTTCTTAATGTTAGATTTCGTGCAGCAGCTGTTATTTACAAATCGACACAAACCCCCATTTTATTATCCAATTATTGCACGTTGATTCATATGACTGATGGTAGAGGTGGATTACTCACTCGCCATCGGATCCTTACAAGGCACCCTGACCTACACCACCGTTCAAAAGTTTGGGGTCACTTAGAAATGTCCTTGTTTTTTGTAATGGACTATGGACAAAAAAAATGATTTTCTTTCAAAAACAAGGACATTTCTAAGTCACCCCAAACTTTTGAATGGTAGTGTATGTCCCCGTTATCTCCATCTCTTCATAATGTGAATGACGGGGATTTGGGCCTTTTCGGGTGTCTGTAAATATTTTGTGTCCGACTCATTAAAGTAGAAATCTTCATCCAGTACGTGAGTAATCGCTGTCCTGATATCCAGAAGCACTTTTCGGTCATAAGAGACAGTGGTAGAAAGTATATGTGTTATGAACTTGAGTGAAGACCCAAAAGCGGTTTTAACAGAAAACAGAGTTCTTTAATGAAAAACAGGAATGGCATAAATCCTCTTCCAACGTTGTCAATGGAACAAAAAGAACGTTAGTAAAGTGCAGGATGCACCTGCCAGGCAGACTCCGACAGGATAGGACAAGGTGGAAGCAAACGAGACGACAGCTTGCTTCTGGCATCAAAAACACAAACAAGAATCAGACACTGAAAGTAGCAGGAACAGAGAGAGAAATAGAGACCTAATCAGAGGGGGAAGAGAGAACAGGTGGGAAAGAGTGAATGAGCTAGTTAGGGGAGATGTAGAACAGCTGAAGAATGAGAGACAGAGAAGGTAACCTAAAAAGACCAGCAGAGAGAGACAGAGTGAAGAGAAAGGACAGGAACAGACATAACAAGACATGACAGTACCCCCCCCCACTCACCGAGCGCCTCCTGGCGCACTCGAGGAGGAAACCTGGCGGCAACGGAGGAAATCATCGATCAGCGAACGGTCCAGCACGTCCCGAGAGGGAACCCAACTCCTCTCCTCAGGACCGTACCCCTCCCAATCCACTAGGTACTGATGACCACGGCCCCGAGGGCGCATGTCCAAAATCCTACGAACCCTGTAGATGGGTACGCCCTCGACAAGGATGGGGGGGGAGGGACGAGCGGGGCGCGAAGAACGGGCTTAACACAGGAGACATGGAAGACCGGGTGAACGCGACGAAGATAGCGCGGAGAAGAAGTCGCACTGCGACAGGATTAATGACCTGAGAAATACGGAACGGACCAATGAACCGCGGGGCCAACTTGCGAGAAGCTGTCTTAAGGGGAAGGTTCTGAGTGGAGAGCCATACTCTCTGACCGCAACAATATCTAGGACTCTTGGTCCTACGCTTATTAGCGGCCCTCACAGTCTGCGCCCTATTACGGCAAAGTGCCGACCTGACCCCCTTCCAGGTGCGCTCGCAACGCTGGACAAAAGCCTGAGCGGAGGGGACGCAGGACTCGGCGAGCTGAGATGAGAACAGCGGAGGCTGGTACCCGAGGCTACTCTGAAAAGGAGATAGACCGGTAGCAGACGAGGGAAGCGAGTTGTGGGCGTACTCTGCCCAGGGGAGCTGTTCTGACCAAGACGCAGGGTT
Organism: Oncorhynchus masou masou; assembly: GCF_036934945.1. Taxonomy (NCBI): domain Eukaryota; kingdom Metazoa; phylum Chordata; class Actinopteri; order Salmoniformes; family Salmonidae; genus Oncorhynchus; species Oncorhynchus masou. The sequence continues at coordinate 33,804,100 of NC_088224.1, read as the reverse complement.
ACGAAAAGAAAGACTGCGTAAAATGCGACCAACAGTCTGATTGGCCCGTTCGGCTTGACCGTTAGACTGGGGATGAAAGCCGGACGAGAGACTGACGGAAGCCCCAATCAAACGGCAAAACTCCCTCCAAAATTGAGACGTGAACTGCGGGCCTCTGTCGGAAACGACGTCAGACGGAAGGCCATGAATTCGGAAAACATTCTCGATAATGATCTGAGCCGTCTCCTTAGCAGAAGGGAGCTTAGCGAGAGGAATGAAATGAGCCGCCTTAGAGAATCTATCGACAACCGTAAGAATAACTGTCTTCCCCGCTGATGAAGGCAGTCCGGTGATAAAATCTAAAGCGATGTGAGACCACGGTCGAGAGGGAATGGGAAGCGGTCTGAGACGGCCGGCAGGAGGAGAGTTCCCAGATTTAGTCTGCGCGCAGACCGAACAAGCGGCGACAAATCGACGCGCGTCACGTTCCCGAGTGGGCCACCAGAAACGCTGGCGAATGGAAGCGAGCGTACCCGAACGCCGGGGTGGCCGGCTAACTTGGCAGAGTGGGCCCACTGAAGAACGGCCGGACGAGTAGGAACGGGAACGAACAGAAGGTTCCTAGGACAAGCTCGCGGCGACGGAGTGTGAGCGAGTGCTTGCTTTACCTGCCTCTCAATTCCCCAGACAGTCAACCCGACAACACGCCCCTCAGGGAGAATCCCCTCGGGGTCGGTGGAGACCTCAGAAGAACTGAAGAGACGAGATAAAGCATCAGGCTTGGTGTTTTTGAGCCCGGACGATAAGAAATAACAAACTCGAAACGAGCGAAAAACAGAGCCCAACGAGCCTGACGCGCATTAAGTCGTTTGGCTGAACGGATGTACTCAAGGTTCCTATGGTCAGTCCAAACGACAAAAGGAACGGTCGCCCCTCCAACCACTGTCGCCATTCGCCTAGGGCTAAGCGGATGGCGAGCAGTTCGCGATTACCAACATCATAGTTACGTTCTGACGGCGATAAGCGATGAGAGAAAAACGCGCAAGGATGGACCTTGCCGTCAGAGAGAGAGCGCTGAGAAAGAATGGCTCCCACGCCCACCTCTGACGCGTCAACCTCAACAACAAACTGACTAGAGATGTCAGGTGTAACAAGAATAGGTGCGGATGTAAAACGATTCTTAAGAAGATCAAAAGCTCCCTGGGCGGAAACGGACCACTTAAAGCACGTCTTAACAGAAGTAAGGGCTGTGAGGGGAGCTGCCACCTGACCGAAATTACGGATGAAACGACGATAGAAATTAGCGAAGCCCAGAAAGCGCTGCAGCTCGACGCGTGACTTAGGAACGGGCCAATCAATGACAGCCTGGACCTTAGCGGGATCCATCTTAATGCCCTCAGCGGAAATAACGGAACCGAGAAAAGGGACAGAGGCGGCATGAAAAGTGCACTTCTCAGCCTTCACATAAAGACAGTTCTCCAAAAGGCGCTGGAGGACGCGTCGCACGTGCTGAACATGAATCGAGAGAGATGGTGAAAAAATCAGGATATCGTCCATGTAAACGAAAACAAAAATGTTCAGCATGTCTCTCAGGACGTCGTTAACTAGTGCCTGAAAGACAGCTGGAGCGTTAACGAGGCCGAAAGGAAGAACCCGGTATTCAAAGTGCCCTAACGGAGTGTTAAACGCCGTCTTCCACTCGTCCCCCTCCCTGATGCGCACGAGATGGTAGGCGTTACGAAGGTCCAATTTGGTGAAAAACCTGGCTCCCTGCAGGATCTCGAAGGCTGAAGACATAAGAGGAAGCGGATAACGATTCTTAACTGTTATGTCATTCAGCCCTCGATAATCCACGCATGGGCGCAGGGACCCGTCCTTCTTCTGAACAAAAAAACCCCCGCTCCGGCGGGAGAGGAGGAGGAGACTATGGTACCGGCGTCGAGCGAAACCGACAAATAATCCTCGAGAGCCTTACGTTCGGGAGCCGACAGAGAGTATAATCTACCCCGGGGGAGTAGTTCCCGGAAGGAGATCAATACTACAGTCATACGACCGGTGTGGAGGGAGAGAAGTGGCCTTGGAACGACTGAACACCGTGCGCAGATCGTGATACTCCTCCGGCACCCCTGTCAAATCGCCAGGCTCCTCCTGTGAAGAAGAGACAGAGGAAACAGGAGGGATAGCAGACATTAAACAGGTCACATGACAAGAAACATTCCAGGATAGGATAGTATTACTAGACCAATTAATAGAAGGGTTATGGCGCACTAGCCAGGGATGACCCAAAACAACAGGTGTAAAAGGTGAACGAAAAATTAAAAAAGAAATGGTTTCGCTATGATTACCAGAGACAGTGAGGGTTAAAGGCAGCGTCTCACGCTGAATCTTGGGGAGAGAACTACCATCTAAAGCGAACAAGGCCGTGGGCTCCCTAACTGTCTGAGAGGAATGTCATGTTCCCGAGCCCAGGTCTCGTCCATAAAACAGCCCTCCGCCCCAGAGTCTATCAAGGCACTGCAGGAAGCAGATGAACCGGGCCAGCGGAGATGGACCGGAAAGGTAGTGCGTGATCCAGAAGGAGAGGCCTGAGTAGTTGCGCTCACCAGTAGCCCTCCCCTTACTGATGAGCTCTGGCTTTTACTGGACATGAGGTGACAAAATGACCAGCGGAGCCGCAGTAGAGACAGAGGCGATTGGTGATTCTCCGTTCCTTCTCCTTGGCCGAGATGCGGATACCCCCAGCTGCATAGGCTCAGCATCCGAGCCGGCGGAGGAGGGTGGCAGTGATGCGGCAGGTGGCAGTGATGTGGAGAGGGAGCAACGGAGAACGCGAGCTCCTTTCCACGAGCTCGGCGACGAAGATCAAACCGTCGCTCTATGCGAATAGCGAGAGCTATTAAGGAGTCCAGACTGGAAGGAACCTCCCGGGAGAGGATCTCATCCTTAACCTCGACGAGGAGACCCTCAAGAAAACGAGCGAGCAAAGCCGGCTCGTTCCAGTCACTAGAGGCAGCGAGAGTGCGAAACTCAATAGAATAATCCGTTATGGATCGATTCCCCTGACATAGGGAAGACAGGGCCCTGGAAGCCTCCTCCCCAAAAACAGAACGGTCAAAAACCCGTATCATCTCCTCCTTAAAGTCCTGATACTGGTTAATACACTCAGCCCTCGCCTCCCAGATTGCCGTGCCCCACTCACGCGCCCGTCCGGTAAGGAGAGAAATGACGTAGGCGATGCGGGCTGCGCTCCTGGAGTAAGTGTTGGGCTGGAGAGAGAACACCACGTCACACTGAGTGAGGAATGAGCGGCACTCAGTGGGCTCCCCAGAGTAACAGGGCGGGTTGTTGATCCTGGGCTCCGGAGACTCGGAAACCCTGGAAGTGGGCGGTGGATCGAGGTGGAGTTGGTGAACCTGTCTTGTGAGGTCGGAGACTTGGACGGCCAGGGTCTCAACGGCATGTCGAGCAGCAGACAATTCCTCCTCGTGTCTGCCTAGCATCGCTCCCTGGATCTCGACGGCGGAGTGAAAAGGGTCCGGAGCCGCTGGGTCCATTCTTGGTCTGATTCTTCTGTTATGAACTTGAGTGAAGACCCAAAAGCGGTTTTAACAGAAAACAGAGTTCTTTAATGAAAAACAGGAATGGCATAAATCCTCTTCCAACGTTGTCAATGGAACAAAAGAACGTTAGTAAAGTGCAGGATGCACCTGCCAGGCAGACTCCGACAGGATAGGACAAGGTGGAAGCAAACGAGACGACAGCTTGCTTCTGGCATCAAAAACACAAACAAGAATCAGACACTGAAAGTAGCAGGAACAGAGAGAGAAATAGAGACCTAATCAGAGGGGGAAGAGAGAACAGGTGGGAAAGAGTGAATGAGCTAGTTAGGGGAGATGTAGAACAGCTGAAGAATGAGAGACAGAGAAGGTAACCTAAAAAGACCAGCAGAGAGAGACAGAGTGAAGAGAAAGGACAGGAACAGACATAACAAGACATGACAATATGTGCAAAATAAATAACACAAAAAACACACGCAATAGCACAATTGGTTAGGAGTCAGTAAAACGGCAGCCATCTCCTCCGGCGCCATTCTTGGAACGACTAGGCTCATAATCAGGTGTTTCTTTTATGCCTGTTACGTTAGGTTAATGGTCCTTTTTACACATAACCTGTCCAGACTATTCATGGGGAACACTCAACCATATGTGATTTGTTTCAGTAAACTAGGCATACACGTAAACATTTTTTTGTCATCAAAATGCATTTTTTGGTAGAAATGCCTTCTGGAACATGTGAACTTTCATGTGCCTTATTAAACTCGTATGCCATCTGTAAAAACAAATACACATTTTTAATTACGAGCCTAGTTAGCCTAGTTAGCCTACTTTCCACTAGCCATGATTGGCCATGTCACATGATTCTGTCTATAACAAAGGCAGCTCATTATGTATAGGTTATCTTTTCTTTTTGGAAAGATATCACAAATAACTGCAAACCTGTTGCTCTCCAATTTCTGGAGGACAGAGTTTTGGAATCAGTGGAATGCCTGGTGGAAGTACAGTCGTGGCCAAAAGTTTTGAGAATTACACAATTATTAATTTGCACAAAGTCTGCTGCCTCAGTTTGTATGATGGCAATCTGCATATACTCCAGAATGCTATGAAGAGTGATCATATGAATTGCAAAGTCCCTCTTTGCGATGCAAATTAACTGAATCCCCCAAAAACATTTCCACTGCATTTCAGTCCTGCCACAAAAGGACCAGCTGACATCATGTCAGTGATTCTCTCGTTAACACAGGTGTGAGTGTTGATGAGGACAAGACTGGTGATCACTCTGTCATGCTGATTGAGTTCGAATAACAGACTGGAAGCTTCAAAAGGAGGGTGGTGCTTGGAATCATTGTTCATCCTCTTTCAACCATGCTTACCTGCAAGGAAACACGTGCCGTCATCATTGCTTTGTACAAAAAGGTGCTTCACAGGCAAGGATATTGCTGCCAGTAAGATTGCACCTAAATTAACCATTTATCGGATCATCAAGAACTTCAAGAAGAGAGGTTCAATTGTTGAGAAGAAGGCTTCAGGGTGCGCAAGAAAGTCCAGCAAGCGCCAGGGCCGTCTCCTAAAGTTGATTCAGCTGCGGGATCGGAGCAGCAACAGTACAGAACTTGCTCAGGAATGGCAGCAGGCAGCTGTGAGTGCATCTGCACGCACAGTGAGGTGAAGACTTTTAGATGATGGCCCGGTGTCAAGAAGGGCAGCAAAGAAGCCAGACTGATATTCTGCAAAAGGTACAGGGATTGGACTGCTGAGGACTGGGGTAAAGTAATTTTCTCTGATGAATCCCCTTTCCGATTGTTTGGGGCATCCGGAAAAAGCTTGTCCGGAGAAGACAAGGTGAGCACTACCATCAGTCCTGTGTCATGCCAACAGTAAAGCATCTTGAGACCATTCATGTGTGGGGTTGCTTCTCAGCCAAGAGAGTGGGCTCACTCACAATTTTGCCTAAGAACACAGCCATGAATAAAGAATGGTACCAACACATCCTCCGAGAGTAACTTCTCCCAACCATCCAGGAACAGTTTGGTGACGAACAATGCCTTCTCCAGCATGATGGAGCACCTTGCCATAATTGGCTCAGGGAACAAAACATCAATATTTTGGGTCCATGGCCAGGAAACTCCCCAGATCTTAATCCCATTAAGAACTTGTGGTCAATCCTCAAGAGGCGGGTGGTCAAACAAATCCCCAGAAATTCTGACAAACCCCAAGCATTGATTATGCAAGAATGGGCTGCCATCAGTCAGGATGTCACCCAGAAGTTAACTGACAGCATGCCAGGGCGGATTGCAGAGGTCTTGAAAAAGAAGGATCAACACTGAAAATATTGACTCTTTGCATCAACTAATTGTCAATAAAAGCCTTTGACACTTATGAAATGCTTGTAATTATACTTCAGTATTCCATAGTAACATCTGACAAAAATATCTAAACATACTGAAACAGCAAACTTTTTGGAAATTAATATTTGTGTCATTCTCAAAACTTTTGGCCACAACTGTAGATTATAGCTTAGGAGATGGATGTAATTCTGGCGTCTGATTGCAAATATGTAGACCGAGTCGAAAGAGAATACACAGAAGGTTGTTATATAAAACACCTGTCTCTGAATTGCATCTTCAAAATAAAGTCAACCATGGCATCCGTGACAGAGAGGGAGAAGCGCTCATCCATGTATACGGTAAGAGAGTCTAGCTAGCTACATTTTCAGATATTATACATTTCAAATTTTGTCAGAAAGTTGCTGTCATTGCAAGTTAAAGCGCACTGTTAGCTAGCTGGCTAACGTTAGCTGGCTGGCTCGTTAGCTAATGTTACATGTATGATATGTATAGTAATATTTGTATCTCAAAGTTGTTTACATTGCTAGGTATAGCCTAATGTTAGCTTGCTAGCTAATAATAAATCTAGTTGGTTAGCTACCTGCAGATTCATGCAGGATAGTAACATTATGGTTCATTGTTTTAGCTACATGTCTAAACAAAAGACAACACTATGCAAGGTACAATTTCACTGTACCATTTACATGTTCTGTATCTTGTGCATGTGACAAATAAATGTTGATTTTATTTGATATAGTGGGCGTTTAGCAGAGACGGTAATATGAGGAACAACATGACCTGCACCAAAGTCAAATTAGGATGTAATGTTAGGCCAAAGAGACAGTGTCCAAGTTCTAAAATGATTTGGTAGAATGCCATGCTTTTATTTCGTCACACTGACAACCGTAAGCTATTTTCTGTAATTAGCTTGCCGTTAACTCGTGAAAAATTATCTTCTTGTGAGTTTATTTTTCTGTAATAATGAATAGAAAAGGTTAATACGTTGTCAGCTAACTTAACGTTAGCTAACAAGCTAGAAACTAACCAAAACACTATTTAGAAAGTTAATTTTAGTTAACTGATTCTAGATTGACATATACTAAATTCATTTTTAAACGGATGGGTTAATTTGTGTTAAAATACAACAGATATGCTATTTTGGACCCCCGGGCTTCTGTTGTCATGCATGTGAATCCTTAAAGAGATGGGTGGGGCTAAGGCTTAAGAGGGTGTAAACGGTGCTGACAGGGTGTAGACAAAGAAGAGCTTGCCAATAAGTGTACCAAAACATCAAAGGCCATTTTCTTAAAAGTGGGGTTACAAGTTCATCAACTTTCAAAGCAGAATTACTTTTCCATTGTTCCTCAACTGTAGTCCATGATAATTATAAAATTCTCCCTCTGAGTCTCTACTTTTAATCAATGTAAAAAAAAAAATTATAATCTAATTTTGCTACGTAAGTCCTAATCAAGCCGATCGGTCACATATGGGCTTTCTTTATATTTGGGATTCATATTCACTATCCATAATATTTACTATTTACAGTTTAACAAACAATGTTGTCTTGTGTCATAAACTTTATTTTCCAAAGAGCGTATGGAGTTATTTCCAAATATAACTATCCACTGCAGGGACAAAGGCAAAAAAGGCTACTGGCAGTGGCTCACAAGTATAATTCATGATTAGCCTATATTTACATGACAATATTAATTTGTTACCCATATTCACTTCATTCTTATAATGCATAGGCATAATTATTATTATATTGCCTTCATTGTAGCTGCTATCGTGCATTTACAAATCAATCAAATACAATTATATTTAATATGTACAGGATACACGTGGTGTAGACTTCACAATTCAATTAAATGCTTACTACTGGCAATCTTATTCACTCATCGTGGGGCAATTTCTGTTTTTATCATGGCATGCTGTTCTAGCACAATCCTAGTTCACATTTTCAGTCTAGGCTTTACAGTGCATTCAAAGTATTCAGACCCCTTGACTTTTTATACATTTTGTTAGGTTACAGCCTTAATCTAAAATGGATTAAATTGTTTCCCTCATCAATCGACACACAACACCCCATAAAGAAAAAGAAAAAACAGGTTTTTACATTTTACATTTTTGCAAATTCATTAAAAATAAAAAACGGATCACATTTACATAAGATTTCAGACCCTTTACTCAGTACTTTGGCAGCAGAAACAGCCTCGAGTCTTCTTGGGTATGACGCTACAAGATTGGCACACCTGCAATTGGGGAGTTTCTCCCATTCTTCTCTGCAGATCCTCTCAAGCTCTGTCAGGTTGGATGGGTCACTGCACAGCTATTTTCAAGCCTCTCCAGAGATGTTAGATCGGGTTCAATCCCGGGCTCTGGCTGGGCCACTCAAGGACATTCATTGGCACGAAGCCACTCCTGCATTGTCTTAGCTGTGTGCTTAAGGTCGTTGTCCTGTTGGAAGGTGAACCTTCACCCCAGTCTGAGGTCCTGAGTGTTCTGGAGGTTTTCATTTAGGATCTCACTGTACTTTGCTCCGTTCATTTTTAACCCAATCCTGATGAGTCTCCCAGTCCCTACTGTTAAAAAACATCCCCACAGCATGATGCTTCCACCATGCTTCTCCATAGCGATGGTGCCAGGTTTCCTCCAGACATGACCATTGCCGACCAGTCATTCAGGGCAACCCCCCCCCCCGACCCATTTTTTGTTAATAAATCCGCATAAAAAAATATTTTTTCCTTTCTTGAGTAAGGCAGCTCCAAAATGCAGGTGTTTCAGCCTCGATCAGTGCTTTCTGTGGTGGTGGGGCAGCTAGTGGAAAATACGGAGGGGTTGGTAATGTTCTCTTGTTTTCAAGCTGCAGGTAGCTTAGTGGTTAGAGCATTGGGCTTGTAACCAAAAGATTGCTCGATCAAATCCCTGAGCTGATGAGGTGAAAATCTGTTCTTCTTCCCCTGAACAAAGCAGTTAACCCACTGTCCCCTGCTAGGCTGTCATTGTAAATAAGAATTTGTTATTAAATGACTTTCCTTGTTAAAGAAATGTTATATTTGTTGTGTTGGGATTGGCTCAGTGTTCTGTCACTCATGGGGACACTACGTCACCACCAAGTCTGAGGGTAGAGCTTGAAGATTTAAGCCCCATGGGTGCTACCATGAAGTTAAATTCCAAGTGCCATTCAAGAAGGCTCAAGGTCATTGGCCACAGATAAAATATTTACAGTATCTTTAATTGGGCTGATCATGTCAACATCATACTTTAAACATTTTAGCTAGCAGTCATCATACTGAATCAAGTAGACAATCTACCTGCAAATCCTTTTTAATCCTTGTCATATGAATATACATAATAAAGATAAATTATAGATACCAAATTCAACAATGAGTAGTTTGGAAGGAATCAGTGGCTAATTGCAAGCATTGCAAAGCAATCACTAGCCCGGTATTCAGTAGTGTGGCTGTGTGGTCCCAAGTCTGGTTTTAAGGGTCTCTTTTCCAAGCTTAAAATTATAAACATTCAACATGAGCCACGCTGTCAGTGAAGCATGATTTGAGCTCCTTTCAAAAATCTGTTAACTCGGAACTGGGAAATCTAACTTCACTGAGTTCAAGACAACTGGGAAAATATGTTTTGAACGGTCATCCAACTCAGAATTCTAAGTCGGGAACTCGGCCACTTTCTAGAGCTACGACCTGAAGGTCAGTGATGTCCTCATGATTCGACCTTGTTTTTTCCAGCTTTACCAGTTGTCTTGAAAGCAACATAAATCCAGAGAATGCCAGACTTTGCCCACGATCCTACGGTTCTGACTTGGTGTACAGGGAGAACACTGTAAAAACAGCCCATGTTCTGAATTCTGTCGCTGTACATTTCAAAGTGTTGAACAAACAGTTATATTGACTATGTCCATCCAAGCTCGCTTACTTATGTCTTCATTGAAATTACGGATTGCCTCTTATCCGCTTGTTGTCCCCTTATGGCTTAGTTTGTACATCTCAATTGTCAGTAGAAACCACATTTGTTAAGCAAGTCAACCATGTCAGCTATGTTTTTTTAAAGGCAGTAAATGAGGCTGAATGAACTGTTTTGCTGCCAGACAAGGCTCAGCCGATAGCCAGGTGTAGCAGTGGTAAACTGTTGGGATTCTGCTGTTGGGACAGGTTTATGGAGGCCCTAACAGCTTGTTAGGGACTCCATAACAAGCTTGTCACTGTTATAGCGCAATTAATGCATTGTTTGTGTTGTGTTGTGGCATGTATCTGAAAATGTATTTATTTTTTTGCCCCACCAGGACTTACATGCTGAAATCGCCACTGGACTTGACTCTTGCCATTCAGTCCAAAGAGTTCAATCTTGCTTTAATCAAACCAGAGCATCTTGTTTCTCGTGGTCTGAGAGTCCTTTACGTGCCTTTTTTGCCAACTCCAAGCAGGCCTTGTGCCTTTTACTGAGGTGTAGCTTCCGTCAGGCAACTCTAACATAAAAGTTTCCCCATTTCCACAAAAGAACATCTGGTGTTTGGTCACCTACTTGACCAAGGCCCTTCTCCTTAGATTGCTCAGGTTGGCCGGGCGGCCAGCTCTAAGAAGAGTCTTGGTGTTTCCAACCTTCCTCCATTTAAGAATGATGGAGGCCATTGTATTCTTGGGGACCTTCAATGCTGCAGAAATTGTTTGGTACACTTCCCCATATCTGTGTCTTGACACAATCTTGTCTCGGCACTCTACTGACAATTTCTTTGACCTCATGTTGTTTTTAAATCTAACATGCGCTGTCAATTGTGGGACCTTATATCGACAGGTGTGTGCCTTCCCAAATCATGTCCAATTAAGGTGGACTCCAATCAATTTTGAGCCTCATAGCAAAGGGTCTGAACACTTACGTACGTAAATAAGGTATCTGTTTTTTAATTTGTAATACATTTGCAAAAATGTATCACAATTGGTACCCTTCCCCAATATTCTAAACCTGTTTTTGCTTTGACATTATGGGGTATTGTCTGTAGATTGATAAGGGGAAAAAACTATTTAATCAATTTTAGAATAAGGCTAAATACTCTGAATAGTTTTCAAATACACTGTATAACAACATGCACCTTTCATTGTCATTCCCAGCCGATATAGATACTGTGTCTATCGCCGTTTTGTCTATGGGCAATGGAATGGGGGCTTCCTTGGAAACATGTCAGAGTCATATCGTCCTATGCAGTGTCCCATTTACAACAAGAGTTCTCTGATCCTAGTGCATAATACACAGGGTTTCTCCCTCCACATAGCGAATGATACCATTAAATAATACTAAAAGAAATACAGTCAAAGTTGTCTTGTAAAATGTTAATGCCAAGTGCCAGGTCTCTCTCCATTCAGAGACATCAGTACCAAGCCTGTCTGTCAGTCTGGACTTCATCACATCGTCTTGCAAGTCTCCATGTGCTGGCTCTATTTGTTTTTATGAACACATATACACATCGCCAATGTTCTATTACCATAGGCAGTTTGGATAGGTAATATCTGACACAATTTGAGCAGGTCAGATAAAACTTACCCAATTATCATCTCCCCTGCTGTTGGTGAGCAAGCAAGAAGTAAGGCTGGAGGTAAGGTCTTTGCCAGAGCCCCATTGATGGGTATAGCAGCGTAGGTAAGCTTCTGGTACCTCAAAGATACTGGTCAGTAACACACACACGATGCTGATGAGGGACCAATTGATGGTCTTCTCCATGCTGCATGTTTGGCTGCAGACTGGACATCTCTCGAACAACTGCAGGCTGCATCTTATGCGATGTTGTTGACTGGGAGGGCCTGTGAGAGGGTGATATAATAGACAGCCAAGTGGTAAATTACATTTTGTTCTAAAGAAAGGACAAAGCTTTTTGCTAATGCACTTCACAACCAAAATGACTACTGGTTGTATCTGCATGGCTGTGGAATAAGCCTAATAGTTTATCAAGACATTTTTTTTATGGAACTTTTCAAATATACATAATGAGATGCACAACCAGCAGTCTATGGTCTAGCTACCGGTATACTCACCACCACTGCACTGGGGATCAATGATCTCCAACCACCTATTCTGCATGATAGGGTCCTTCAGCAGGGCATGCAAACCATAGTTGGTCAATACGCATAGGGCTTTTCAGTCTCAGATGGCCGTGATGTTTTGAATGCATTGGGTGTGATAAAACAACAGAGCCCCATTCATTGAAGGGAAGCAAAGTGGGTGGAGGGGCACAATAAGAGCTAGGATGCTAATATTTGTTACGTGAGTCTCACTGAGTAAGCCGATGCCAGTGGATACTGCTGAGGGCAGGACAGCTCATAGTAATGGCTGGAATGGAGTTAATGCAAATGATATCAAACACGTGGTGTCCATGTGGTTGATACCATTCCATTGACCCAATTCTAGCCATTACTATGAGCCAACCTTTCCTCAGCAGCCTCTACTGGCTGATACCCCATTTCATGGGTGCACAATCCATAGGTAAGTCTGTACAGTATTAGTATGTCCACAATGCAATTGTAAAGTCTATTACATTCACATTGTGATTCAACATATTTTTGTTTTGTTTGTCAAATTAACTAATTGTCATTTGCTGAATTTATATAACAACATCCTGATCTTGGACAGACAAAGAGACGCCTTCAAGACCGCTTAGCAGAACACAAGTACGCCATACGGGTAGGCAATGAAGACTACCCCATGGCAAGGCACTACAAGTCCTTACACCATGGCAACCCTGCCTCCTTACAAGCTATGGGTATTGATCATGTTCCGGCCTCTATTAGAAAAGGGGACCGTCTTAAACAGTTAAACCAAAGGGAAAGTTTTTGGATTTACAAACTACAGGCCACAAAATACCCTGGTTTAAATGAAGATATGTATTTACAAAGTACAGGCCACTAAATAGCCTGGTTTAAATGAAGATATGGATTTCTCACCCTTCCTGTAGGGTCGTGATGGGTCCATTGGCTGTCATCTAGTGGACATTTTGCTCAATTGCCCTCAGCTATGTTTAGACTGTTGTTGTTCATGTTTTGCTGTTTTCTAGTGTACTATGGAATATATTGCTTTCTTATTTTTGACACTTCTCCCAGTCATATTTAAGGTTAGAACTACCTTTCTAAGTGTTCTGATACTTCTAGCTTGGAGTTGTATCTTTATGATAACATAGCTACATCATTTCACCTTTTAATGTGTATATTATTGTTTATTAGGTGTGTCCAATCAATTTTGTAACCACTCCTTCTTTCAATTAGGGCTAATTGGAAAAGCTGTTCAAAAGAGAACATTGTATTCCTTTTTTTTGTACTCCCTGATGAAGGCCATGCACCCCGAAACGCGGCGGTTTTTAAAACGTTGTTTCTATTGAACATGCCATACTAATAAAGGCATTTTAATTAATTATATGAAGAGTGCCTTGGTCCTCCTTTCTTTTTGATGACCAATTTACCCCTTTTACCAAAGAGCACCTTCTATCTATGAAAATGTACTATTGTGTACCTTAGTAGCACTTCCCTTCCTCCTCTTTCTACTAGTTAAACATCCCAACCTTCTTTAGCATTTGTCCAGATATGACGATTTCACTATTTGTGTCCGTCTGAATCACTTTCAATGGGGAAATTTTATTTTGAAGGCAAACCGCAAATTCCACTATTGTGGCTAGTCTTTATTGTAGCTAGCTTCACACAGGTGTACACTGCAGAGTGGTTGACATATCTCAAATCAAACTTTATTTGTCACATGCGCCGAATACAACAAGTGTAGATCTTACCGTGAAATGCTTAATTACAAGCACTTAACCAACAGCGCAGTTCAAGAAGTGTTAAGGAAATATTTCACAAATAAAATATAGTAAAAAATAATAAAAAGGAGCACAATAACGAGCCTATATACAGGATAACGAGGCTAACGCTTCGATCACACCGACAGTGTCTTGCATTTTGGTACAACAGAATTACATTAATTTCCAATGAAACGTTGCATGTGCCTTGCAGCATTGTGTTGCACAGGCAGTTGCAGTTGTTTCGGTGTGGTGCATACCTTGGATTTATCAAACATATGAGTCAAACTGTATGCATAGATGGCTTGACAGAAAGGGTAGCAGAAGGTGAATGTTGAACTTTTGTTGCATACATATCCAGATGCTGGCAACTATTTTGGTGTGTTTGAAGAGTAACACAAATCAAATCAAATTTTATTTGTCACACACATGGCAGATGTTAATGTGAGTGTAGCGAAATGCTTGTGCTTCTAGTGCCGACAATGCAGTAATAACCAAGAAGTAATCTAACCTAACAATTCCACAACTACTACCTTATACACACAAGTGTAAAGGGATAAAGAATATGTACATAAAGATATATGAATGAGTGATGGTACAGAGCGGCATAGGCAAGATGCAGTAGATGGTATCGAGTACAGTATATACATATGAGATGAGTAATGTAGGGTATGTAAACATAAAAGTGGCATAGTTTAAAGTGGCTAGTGATACATGTATTATATAAAGATGGCAAGATGCAGTAGATGGTAAAGAGTACAGTATATACATATGAGATGAGTAATGTAGGGTATGTAAATATTATATTAAGTGGCATTGTTTTAAGTGGCTAGTGATACATTTATTACATCCATTTCCATTATTAAAGTGGCAGGAGTTGAGTCAGTACCACTCAATGTTAGTGGTGGCTGTTTAACAGTCTGATGGCCTTGAGATAGAAGCTGTTTTTCAGTCTCTCGGTCCCTGCTTTGATGCACGTGTACTGACCTCGCCTTCTGGAACAAAGCGGGGTGAACAGGCAGTGGCTCGGGTGGTTGTTGTCCTTGATGATCTTTATGGCCTTCCTGTGACATCGGGTGGTGTAGGTGTCCTGGGGGGCGTCCTGGGGGGTGTCCTGCCCCCGGTGATGCGTTGTGCATACCTCACTACCCTCTGGAGAGCCTTACGGTTATGGGCGGAGCAGTTGAACGTACCAGGCGATGATACAGCCCGATAGGATGCTCTCGATTGTGCATCTGTAAAAGTTTGTGAGTGCTTTTGGTGACAAACCAAATTTCTTCAGCCTCCTGAGGTTGAAGAGGCGCTGCTGTGCCTTCACAACGCTGTCTGTGTGGGTGGACCAATTCAGTTTGTCCATGATGTGTACACAGAGGAACTTAACTTACTACTCTCTCCACTACTGTCCTGTTGATGTGGATAGGGGAGTGCTCCCTCTGCTGTTTCCTGAAGTCCACGATCATCTCCTTTGTTTTGTTGACGTTGAGTGTGAGGTTATTTTCCTGACACAACACTCAGAGAGCCCTCACCTCCTCCCTGTAGGCCGTCTCATCGTTGTTGGTAATCAAGCCTACCACTGTAGTGTCATCCACAAACCTGATGATTGAGTTGGAGGCGTGCATGGCCACGCAGTCGTGGGTGAACAGGGAGTACAGGAGAGGGCTCAGAATGCACCCTTGTGGGGCCCCAGTTTTGAGGATCAGCGGGGTGGAGATGTTGTTACCTACCCTCACCACCTGGGGGCGGCCCGTCAGGAAGTCCAGTACCCAGTTGCACAGGTCGGGGTCGAGACCCAGGGTCTCGTGCTTGATGATGAGTTTGGAGGGTACTATGGTGTTAAATGCTGAGCTGTAGTCGATGAACAGCATTCTCACAAAGGTATTCCTCTTGTCCAAATGGGTTAAGGCAGTGTGCAGTGTGGTTGCGATTGCGTCATCTGTGGACCTATTGGGGGGGTAAGCAAATTGGAGTGGGTCTAGGGTGTCAGGTAGGGTGGAGGTGATATGGTCCTTGAGTAGTCTCTCAAAGCACTTCATGATGACGGAAGTGAGTGCTACGGGGCGGTAGACGTTTAGCTCAGTTACCTTGGCTTTCTTGGGAACAGGAACAATGGTGGCCCTCTTGAAGCATGTGGGGACAGCAGACTGGGATAAGGATTGATTGAATATGTCCATAAACACACCAGCTAGCTGGTCTGCGCATGCTCTGAGGACGCGGCTGGGGATGCCTTCTGGGACTGCAGCCTTGCGAGGGTTGACACGTTTAAATGTTTTACTCACGTCGGCTGCAGTGAAGGAGAGTCCGCAGGTTTTGGTAGCGGGCCGTGTCAGTGGCACTGTATAGTCCTCAAAGCGAACAAAGAAGTTATTTAGTCTGTCTGGGAGCAGGACATCCTGGTCCGTGACAGGGCTGGTTTTCTTTTTGTAGTCCATGATTGACTGTAGACCCTGCCACATACCTCTTGTGTCTGAGCCGTTAAATTGCAACTCTACTTTGTCTCTATACTGACGCTTAGCTTGTTTGATTACCTTGTGGAGGGAATAGCTACACTGTTTGTATTCGGTCATGTTTCCGGTCACCTTGCCCTGGTTAAAAGCAGTGGTTGGCGCTTTCAGTTTCGCGCGAATGCTGCCATCAATCCACGGTTTCTGGTTTGGGAATGTTTTAATAGTTGATGTGGGTACGACATCGCCGATGCACATTCTAATGAACTCGCTCACCGAATCAGCGTATTCGTCAATGTTGTTGTTGGACGCAATGCGGAACATGTCCCAATCCACGTGATCGAAGCAGTCTTGAATCATGGAATCAGATTGGTCGGACCAGCATTGAACAGAACTGAGTGCGGGAGCTTCCCGTTTTAGTTTCTGTCTGTAGGCAACAAAATGGAATCGTGGTCAGCTTTTCCGAAAGGAGGGTGGGGGAGGGCCTCATATGCGTCGCGGAAGTTAGAATAACAATGCTCCAGGGTTTTACCAGCCCTGGTTGCACAATCAATATGCTGATAGAATTTAGGGAGTCTTGTTTTCAGATTAGCCTTGTTAAAATCCCCAGCTACGATGAATGCAGCCTCAGGATATGTGGTTTCCTGTTTGCAAAGAGTCAAATAAAGTTCATTCAGGGCCATCAATGTGTCTGCTTGGGGGGAATATATACGGCTGTGATTATAATCGAAGAGAATTCTCTTGGTAGATAATGCGTTCGACACTTGATTGTGAGGTATTCTAAGTCAGGTGAATAGAAGGACTTGAGTTCCTGTATGTTGTTATGATCACACCATGTCTCGTTAATCATAAGGCATAACCACCGCCCCTCTTCTTACCAGAAAGATGCTTGTTTCTGTCAGCATGATGCGTGAATGAGCCATGTTTCCATGAAGCAAAGAACGTTAGTCTCTGATGTCTCTCTGGTAGGCTACCCTTGCTCGGATTTCATCAACCTTGTTGTTAAGAGACTGGACGTTGACGCCTGACCAGAAGACCGCTTCGTTTGCCCCTTTTATGGTGACATTGTTTAGGTTCGCCGGCGGGGATCCTGGGTGGTGGGCAAAACACAGAAGTCGTAATGATGGTGAGTTGACGTTGCTCTTATAGTTCCTCCCGACTGTATGTAATGAAACCTAAGATTACCTGGGGAACCAATGTAAGAAATAACACGTAAAAACAAAATACTGCATAGTTTCCTAGGAACGCGAAGCGAGGCCGGCCATCTCTTTCGGCACCGGAATAGGATGTCACATGTCGTCAGGGTTGTTAGTTCGGCACTGTTGATCCGCACACATTTGGATGAAAATGTCAAGAAGACAGGAGAAGGAGCGAACTGGAATGTATTATCCTCTTGATACTCCCCACCCCGGATCCGGGATCGTGAATAAAGCCTCAGGCTCATTAGCATAACGCAACGTTAACGATTTCTGAAAATCGCAAATAAAATGAAAATAATGCGCCTGCTCTCAAGCTTAGCCTTTTCTTAACAACACTGTCATATCAGATTTTCAAAATATGCTTTTGAACCATAGCAAATCACTAATTTGTGTAAGAGTATGCTAAGCTAGCTTAGCATTTTGAGTAGCATTTAGCACGCAACATTTTCACAAAAACCAGATAACCAAATAAATAAAATAATTTACCTTTGAAGAGCTTCGTATGTTTTCAATGAGGAGACTCTCAGTTACATAGCAAATGTTCAGTTTTTCCTGAAAGAATCTTTGTGTAGGAGAAATCGCTCCGTTTTGTACATCACATTTGGCTACCGAAACGAACCGAAAATTCAGTCACCAAAACGTCAAACTTTTTCCGAATTAACTCCATAATATCGACCGAAACATGGCAAATGTTGTTTAGAATCAATCCTCAAGGTGTTTTTTCACATATCTCTTCATTGATATGCCGTTTGTGGAAGCCTGCTTTCCCCTCAGAATCCCATGGAAAAATACCAGCAGCTGAAAATGACGCACCAATTTTGACGGAGGACACCGGGCGGACACCTGGAAAATGTAGTCTCTTATGGTCAATCTTCCAATGATATGCCTACAAATACATCACAATGCTGCAGACACCTTGGGGAAACGATAGATAGGGCAAGCTCATTCCTGTCGCATTCACAGCCATATAAGGAGACAATGGAAAACAGAGCCTCAAAAATCCTGCTCATTTCCTGGTTGCCGTTTCATCTTGGTTTTGCCTGTAGCTCCTGTTCACTCACAGACAATATCTTTGCAGTTCTGGAAAATTCAGAGTGTTTTCTTTCCAAAGCTATCAATTATATGCATAGTCGAGCATCTTTTTGTGACAAAATATCTTGTTTAAAACGGGAACGTTTTTCATCCAAAAATGAAATTGCGCCCCTAGAGGTTAATTAAGAATGTTAGAAACTGGTGAGTTTTTCCTGATACTAACAATCATACATTTGTACACTGCAGTCAGTGCACAACAAAGCCACAAAGGCTGTTTGTTTACATGTAACCAGATGCATGCCAGCAAAGCCACAAAACAATACATTAATTGCACTTTAACGGAGACAAACGGTGCCCACAAACTGTTAGGGCCTAAATAAAGCTGTCCCGACAGCAGAGCTTTCTTTTCAGCACCATGGAGTGAATTCTTACCACCGCTACACCTGGCTATCAGCGAAGCAAACATTTCTAAAAACCTGTTTTTGCTTTGTCATCATGGGGTATTTTGTGTTGATTGATTAGGAAAATAAACAATGTAATACATTTTAGAATAAGGCTGTAACATAACAAAATGTGGAAAAAGTCAAGGGGTCTGAATACTTTCTGAATGCACTGTATAATCTGATTTGATGTCATTTTATCTGTGGCCAATGACCTTGAGCCTTCTTGGATGGGAACTTCTAATGTAAATCTATGGTAGCACTCAGGGGGTTGAACTTTCTAGCTCTCCCTGTAGATTTTGCAGTGACGCAGTGTCCCCATGAGTGACAGTACACTGAGCCAATCATGGTGCAACTAGAGAACATTACCAAGCCCCTACGCTCTGTATTTTTTGCTGGCTGCCCCACCACCACAGAAAGCACTGAGATAGGCTGAAACACCTGCATTTTGGAGCAGCTTTACTCAAGAAAGGAAAAAAGAGATCATGTTTGTATGCAGCTTTATTAACATTTGTACATTGTTTGCAAACTGATGTGACACATATTAATGCCATAATAACATGTAAAACAGGCAACAACAAAAAAAGAAATGTATACAGTACCACTCAAAAGTTTGGACACACCTACTCATTCAAGTTTTTCTTTATTTTTACTATTTTCTACATTGTAGAATAAAAGTGAAAACATCAACAATATGAAATAACACAAATGGAATCATGCAGTCACCAAAAAAGTGTTAAACAATTAAAAATCTATTTTATATTTGAGATTGTTCAAAGTAGCAACCCTTTGCCTTGATGACATCTTTGCACAATCTTGGTATTCTCTAAACCAGCTTTGTCTGGAATGATTTTCCAATCGTCTTGAGGGAGTTCCCATATATGCCGAGCACTTGTTGGCTGTTTTTCCTTCACTCTGCAGTCCAAAGCATCCCAAACCATCTCAATTGGGTTGAGGTCAGGTGATTGTGGAGACCAGGTCATCTAATGCAGCCCTCCATCACTCTCCTTCTTGGTCAAACAGCCCTTACACAGCCTGGAGGTGTGTTGGGTCATTGTCCTGTTGAAAAACAAATGAAAGTCCCACTAAACACAAACCAGATGGGATGGCATATCGCTGCAGAATGCAGTGGTAGCCATGCTGGTTAAGTGTGCCTTGAATTCTAAATAAATCACAGATAGTGTCACCAGAAAAGCACCCCCCCACACCATCACACCTCCTCCTTCTTGTCTCACAGTGGGAACCACACATGCAGAGATCATCTGTTCACCTAATCTGAATCTCACAAAGACATGGCGGTTGGAACCAAAAATCTCAAATGTTGACTCATCAGACCAAAGGACCGATTTCCACCGGTCTAATGTCTATTGCTCGTGTTTCTTGGCCCAACCTAGTCTCTTATTCTAATTGGTGTCTTTTAGTAGTGGTTTCTTTGCAGGCATTTCGACCATGGTTGCCTGATTCATGCAGTCTCCTCTGAACAGTTGATGTTGAGATGTGTATATTACTTGAGCATTTATTTGGGCTGCAATCGGAGGTGCATAATCTAAAATCTAAAATATATTTTGATTTGTTTAACACCTTTTTGGTTACTACATGATTCCACAAGTGTTTTTTCATAGTTTTGATGTCTTCACTATTATTCTACAATATAGAAAATAGTAAAAATAAAGAAAATCTTTGAATGAGTAAGTGTCTAAACATTTGACTGGTAATAAATGTCAGGCTTGAAATCGCCATGCCGAAAGGTTTGCCCCAGGTGCATGAACAGTAATGTTATGAACTGCAATTTTGATGAGAACCTCATGGTGAAGTACTGAAGACAGCGTTGGTACAAACTACTTCCTGCTAAACATTGTTTCTTTAATTTGATTACATTGTGAAAGATGTCTTCAATGATCACACATGGTATACAAATGATGGAAATTTGGTGTTCAGTCAATTTGAATGTGTATAATGTGTATTGTCTAATGTGAAAACATGGCAATGTACTGTACTATACTTTACAGTACTCTAGGATACTACATTCAAAGGGCAATTTTGAAACATGTATCTTAATCATTTGTTTGATAATGGATTAACTTGTTGTTTAAAGAACTACATTGAGACGATATCATTTATGTTGTGTTTGGTGATGTACTCATTATATTTCACAGTAAACTCGGGGCTGCCAACTTTTGGAGAAAGCTTTGAGTGAGATTTTGTCGAGAAGTGTTTCTGGGGTCAAAATTTGGAGCAAATTTCCTGGAATTCTATGTAATTTTTTTAATGGCTTAGGCCCAATATCAGGGTGGGGGTAAAAAAACATAGGTCAGGTGTATTCAGAATGCTTTGAAAATTCAATGAAATCAAAGAATTTGACAATGTTGTTACTTTGAACATTTTGGGGGATCAAATTTAAAGTATGTTAATATTTTAGGAATTTTTTTTAGGTGGTTTTACACTTTATTCAGACAGTGATTAAATTAGACGGGGAGACAGGCAAATTGGAGAAACAGTGGAAAGGTCATTGGGAATGCTCTACACACAAAATACTCATTAATTGTTGATGGCAGTGGCAAACCAAATAATTTGTCCATATACAAAGAGCACAAACATTTTGTAATTTTGGAGAACAATATCTTCAAAATAGGGCTGGAAGAAAATCCTGCTTGCTCTCCAGGAGAGTTGGCCACCTGGTTATGTGTTTCCCAAGTGCTGGGTGTTTGAAAGTGTTCCTGTTATAACAATGGATTTCTCAATCACCCAACCTTCAAAAAATGAATATCAATATTCAGTTGGTTTATACTTACTAGTTGAAGATCCTTGCCGTCATCTTACTCTACATAGACAAAATCTATAATGTGTTTATGAGTTATGAGTCCTCCTCTGCCATTTCTGCCTAACACATGCACCAATGTTCCCTCAAAACATTTTCGGCACTGAGCAAATTTTAGGTCTGCTGAGCGCAAACCTGAACATTTTGTCAATTCTGTGCAACTTCCAGCACACATTTACTGTGAACACTGAGGCTGTACCTGATTTAAGTTACAGTTTCAGACAGTGGTCAAGTAAATATAATGGCTAACGTGGCTGTTTGATCATAATGTAGACCTACCAGTGTGGCCTATCATCAAAAACAATGGAAAAATGGATCCCGTAACATTTTACCATGGAAATAGATGTTCTATCATCCAACCAACACTGGTGTCCAATGTTGGCCTTTGAAAAAAACATGCAGGGCTTAACATTAACGTGTTCATCCACTTGTCCTTCAGACGTGGAGGTGACTGAACATGTTGGGGTGTTTGATGCAATAAACCACTTACAAAAAAATGCATTGTTATTCCCATACCATTATCATAGAGAATCAGACAAATTATGCTACCATCTGCCTATTGGCTCCTTCGTTTATTCAAGCCTGTCTCAAAATGTAAAAATGTTGTGCTCTTGTAGAATCATATCACTCTCCCATTGCTGACTACAAATGATCTATAACTGTGCTAATAACTCAATAACTAGCAAAGGATATGAACAAATGTGCACACGTGGCTACATGTACTATATCTCTCGCTTTGATCTCAAAACGGGCTGAGTGGTGCATGTCAATGTAATAGAATCCTCTTCCGATGCTTTCTGCCTAAAACAAAATTTCTTGCCTATTTAAAAAGGAAAGAACATTCTAACTCTACCACCCCTTCCCTAATTGGACTAAACAAATGGACAACTACACTTTGGCTTCTACTTCCAGCTTATACATAATATATACATTTTATGGGACACAGTGTATTTTACAATAGTTATCTTTTGTTTGTTTATAATCCCATTCAGCTAACCTCAACCCCTCCAATCTATCTCTGAAGACTATCCAGTTCTATTTGCCATATTTTTAACTGTGCTGTTTCACAAAAGTTCTGAACCTATATACATTTTACGAACACAGTATATTTTACAATAGCCTTGTTGTTGGTTTTAGTCCGACCCTTCAGCTCCTCTCCTCATCTATCTCAACGCCATCCATTTACTTTCTTCTAATTACCATAACTGACATTATATAGACAGGTATGTGCCTTTCCAAATCATGTCCAATGAATTGAACTTTAAACTATAAAAATAAAGAGTCACACCCTCCATATATAAACTCCAAGTAATTTATTGGGTATTTACCAAAGTTTTGGCATCACAGTGCCTTCTTCGGGGTAATGTCATGAATACTTGAACCAGGTTGTGTAGACAAACAGTGCAATTAGAGCAACCAATGACAATAGTGAAGGGTGTGTCATAATGATTAAGTTAATTACAATGAATTAGTGAAACTGTTAAACTATTTTTTTATGGCATAATAAATGTATTAGCATATTGTCATCACATAAAAACATTATTTAATATTGTACATACTATTAGCATTAACATACATTATTGTTTATTTCAATTTCACATATTTAATTGTTTCGTATTTCATTTCATATTTGTTGCACATAATCTTTTGGTTGAACCTTAATGCATAATAAGCATCATCAACAAGGGGAACATTATTAGATGTACGCTAATAAGCTGTAGAAAGAAAGAAAATCAAATTATACGACTTATTCATAAAAGAAAGAATTGTTCATAAGAAGGGTAAAAAACATTGACCCTTAGTGGTCTGAATATTGACTTTGATCTCAAATACAGGTGTATAGCAGATGTTATTGCGGGTGTAGAACAATCATTGTGCTTCTAGCTCCGTCAGTGCAGTAATATCTAACAAGTCATATCTAACAGTTTCACAACATATACCCAAAATACACATAAATCTAAGTAAGGAATGGATTAAGAATATATATACATATAAGTCAGAGTGCCATTGGACTAAGATACAATGGTATAGTATAGAATACAGCATATACATATGAGATGGTTGATGCAATATTTACAAACAATTAAAGTGACTAAGATACAGTAGAATTGTCACGGCTTTCGTTGTGGGAAGGAGGAGCGGACCAAAATGCAGCGTAGGTGTGATTCATTTTATTTAATACGGAAACTATACACGACAAACTAACAAAATAACAAACGTACGAAAACCGAAAACAGCCCTATCTGGTGCAAAACAGAGAGACAGGAACAATCACCCACAAACACACAGTGAAACCCAGGCTACCTAAATATGGTTCCCAATCAGAGACAATGTCTAACACCTGCCCCTGATTGAGAACCATATCAGGCCAAACACAGAAATAGACAAACAAGACATCCAACATCGAATGTCCACTCAGATCACACCCTGACCAATCAAAACATAGAAACATACAAAGTAAACTATGGCCAGGGCGTGACAAGAATAGTATAGAGTACAGTTTACACATACACTACCATTCAAATGTTTGGGGTCACTTAGAAATGTCCTTGTTTTTGAAAGAAAGGCGCATTTTTCGTCAATTAAAATATCAAATTGATCAAAAATACAGTGTTGTAAATGACTTGTAGCTGGAAACGGCAGATTCTTAATGGAATATATATAAAGGCGTACAGAGGCCCATTATCAGCAACCATCAGTACTGTGTTCCAATGGCAGGTTGTGCTAGCTAATCCAAGTTTATAATTTTAAAAGGCTAATTGATCATCAGAAAACCCTTTTGCAATTATGTTAGCACAGCTGAAAATTGTTGTGCAGATTAAAGAAGTAATAAAACTGGCCTTTAGACTAGTTGAGTATCTAGAGCATCAGCATTTGTGGGTTCAATTACAGGCTAATTTTCTTCTGAAATTCATCAGTCTATTATTTTTCTGAGAAATGAATCCTATTCCATGAGAAATTACAGAGAAACTGAAGATCTTGTACAACGTTGTATACTACTCCCTTTACAGAACAGCGCAAACTGGCTCTATCCAGAATAGAAAGAGGATTGGGACCCCCCAGTGCACAACTGAGCAAGAGGACAAGTACATTAGTGTCTAGTTTGAGAAACAGAAACCTCACAAGTCCTCAATTGGCAGCTTCATTAAATAGTTCCCGCAAAACACCAGTCTCAATGTCAACAGTGAAGAGGCGACTCCGGGATGCTGGCCATCTTAGGCAGAGTTCCTCTGTCCGGTGTCTGTGTTCTTTTGCCCATCTTAATCGTTTATTTTTATTGGCTAGTCTGAGATATGGCTTTTTCTTTGCAACTCTGCCTAGAAGGCCAGCATTCCGGAGTCACCTCTTCTTGCATGGAATAGCCTTACGACTTTCAGAAGAAAGTCCTTTGTTTCTAGCCATTTTGAGTTTGAACCCACAGATGCTGATGCTCCAGATGCTCAACTAGTCTAAAGAAGACCAGATTTCAGTTGTGCTAACATAATTGCAAAATGGGTTTCTAATGATCAATTATCCTTTTAAAATTATTAACTTGGATTAGCTGGGACACAGGAGTGATGGTTGCTGATAATGGGCCTCTGTACGCCTTTGTAGATATTCCATAAATTGTTTTCATATCTATAAAAAAATAAGCTATTTTCTTTACTTTCAGAGAGCAAGCTGACCAAGGGGTCGAAAATGTAGATATTGCCAGATGTTGACTGTTCGAGGAACAGGCAGTGGAAGCTTTATTGCTGGCAAAAGTGTCCATAACCAGAGTTAATTCAACTGTTCTGTGTTATTTTTCTCCATCTCTGCCCGTCTTGTTGTACATGGAACTGGTTGCACATGCATTAATTTAAAAAAAAACTAAGATGTCAGCTGCTAATTTTCAGATTTACACCACATCAACACAGTCACAACAAAGTCATGATTTCCCTGGGGGTTAGCCTTGCAATAACCAAGTGGTGAGACACATAGCCCTCTATATTTAAATGTTTCAGGTACACTCCGATAGGTGTCTGCTTCACATACAGTATCTTCTATTGATATTATCTTCTATTGACATTATCTTCTATTGTTTGACCTCGTGTCTGTTATTCAGCATAACGTACTCTGTAGCCACTTAGTGTGGACACCAGGTGATACCTCACTCTCATAATAACAGTCTCTCTTCTTCACTTCATCCCTCTCCCCCTTCTCCCTAAATCCTCTAGGTTATATCACCTGTTTTGGTAAACCCCTGCCACATCTGAACTGGCTAACAGATGGTACAGCATGATCATAGATGAGATGTCACTTGGTCGGGTCAATAGGAAGTATTATTAAAGAGATGCTTTACATTGAAATAAGAATACATTAGAATTAAAAAAAACAGCCTTAATCTTGCTCTCTCTCTGTCCATCTCTCACTCGTCTGCAGGTATGTTTTGATGTGAGAGAGGAAGCCAGTCATATCATCGCCACCTCACCCACTCTTAAGATAACCTTGGGCCAACTGGGGGCCCAAGGCTGGTTAGGAGACACTGCAATTGTGATGAACTGAGAGAATATTAGGGAAGCACTGTAATTCATGAATCATAGGCTGTCTGCTGCTGTTCTTACCTCTTTCCCTTTCTGTCTTCTACACCTCTCTCCCCACCTCGTCTTTCTTCCTCGTTTTATAATGCACACCATATGTGCATTGAAGTACAGATTGAACTTGTAATATTATATTCTAAATACAATTATAATGCATTTATAACACCTGGATAATTAACTTTCAATAAAGCGTTTCACATTCTCCACTGGTTAAAATTAAGTATCTCATTGAAATACGATCCTGTGTCAAGATAAACCATAGCAGTGTGAGCAGAGTATATACATTGTGTGCAAAAGGCATGAGGAGGTAGGCGAATAATTACAATTTAGCAGATTAACACGAGTGATAAATGATCAGATGGTCATGTGCAGGTAGAGATACTGGTGTGCAAAAGCAGAAAAGTAAATAAATAAAAACAGTATGGGGATGAGGTAGGTAAATTGGGTGGGCTATTTACCGATGGACTATGTACAGCTACAGCGATCGGCTAGCTGCTCAGATAGCAGATGTTTAAAGTTGGTGAGGGAGATAAGTCTCCAACTTCAACGATTTTTGCAATTCGTTCCAGTCACGGGCAGCAGAGAACTGGAAGGAAAGGCGGCCAAATGAGGTGTTGGCTTTAGGGATGATCAGTGAGATACACCTGCTTGAGCGCGTGCTACGGGTGGGCGTTGCCATCGTGAACTGAGAATGCAGATGCAGATGAAGGGAGTTAAATATGTGTAGTTTTTTTCTGTATATATGAATTACAAATCAATCATGTTCCTAGTCTATTGCATAGTTACAATGTGTAATCATTGATGTCCCAGGAGCAGAAGTGGTAAACACTGTTGAAGTGTATAATTGTAATACATATATGCAGACACAGCATCATTCAAATAATGAAGTTTGATATGACTGAAAAAGAATGTCTCAGATTCATACCCGAACCGCACCTTTAGGAAGAGAACATCAAGGAAGAGTACATGATCAGTGAATATATTCAATGTACAGACTACAATGTGGTAATCTCATGCGTGGTAATAACTACAGTACATGTGTATATAGGACTTGCATCCTTGGCACAATAAAGTTATTATATTCTACTCTATCCATATGTAACAGCCCCTACCTGGGCTCAAACCAGGGACCCTTTGCACACATAGACAACAGCCACACTCGAAGCATTGTTCCCCATCGCTCCACAAAAAACGCTGCTTTTGCAGAGCAAGGGGAACAACTACTTCAAGGTCACAGAGCGAGTGATGTAACCGATTGAAACACTACCAGCGCGCACCCCG